>NC_080602.1:7095925-7404444 GCF_027887145.1 Ammospiza caudacuta
CCTGAAATATTTCTAGCAAAGTCTGAAGTTAATGGGAAATGGATGTTTGGGATCCTTCAGTGATGGACATTAGCAAACACTTTGGCTTTGTGTTGTGCACCTAAGGCCAAACAAAAGTGTTGGACTGGCTGATCTGAGCTCCTTTGATCTCAGTAAAGAATCCTTCAAGCCACAGGAAAAAGGTGGCAATGCTCCTTTTTGCTGGCCAACCTCAGGTCTCCCAGCACAGCCATTTGCCCAGGCAGCCCAGAGCAGTGGTCACAGTGCCAAGGCTGACAGAGCTCAAGAAGAGTTTGGACAATGCTCTCAAGCACATGGAGTGACTCTTGGGGTCACTGCACATGGCCAGGAGATGGGCTCGATGACCCTGATGGGCCCTTCCAACTCAGCATATTCCATGGTTCTGTGACCCTTATTCACACCGTGAGGTAACTTCATATTCCCTTTAGTTTCCACTCTTGTGTGGTTTCACCTTCACAGCCAGACACAAAGCGGTTTTCCTGTTTTGGGAGGTGAAATGAAGATCATTACTTGTGTCCTTGTGGCAGTCCTGAGCAAGCTTCCCTGCCACGTGTGGCAGCCTCTCAGCCCTGGGGGTGCCTGCGAGCTGGGGGACTCCAATTCTCTCCACCAGGGACAGGAGGAGTTGGGCCGCACACTCGCGCACCGGGGCGGGGCGGCTGCTGGGGAGGAGAGAGCAAACCCTGGGCACAGGGACAAGGAGCAGCGGCAGCGCCGGCCTTGGCCAGAGCTGCTCCCTGCCCTTGCTGGGGGAAGGAGCCCGGGCTCTCCCTGCGCCTTCAGACACCTGCACAAGGCTCTGTCCTCAGCTAAACACAAAGGTAGCATTGCACACTAGGCCTGCCTGCACGGAAGAGGGAGGAATTCAGTCTCCCTGCACTGTCTGATACTCAGTTTCTTTCACAGTATTTACTCGGAGAAAGATTAAAGAAATAGATGACATATGAATAATTTAGAAATTAGGACAATTGATGCTGACCCATCAGAGGACACCCAGTACACAGAGCTACAGCAGGACTGAGGCTCTTTCCACCCATTTATCCCCAAATCTGCAGACCTTTGGAAAACAACAAATGCAGGGAAAACACGTGGTGGGCTGTGAAGTTGCAGAATATCCAGCAATGCAGCCTGTTTCTGCTGTGGGGCTTGGCAATGGATCCATCTGAATGTTTTACCCTATTGCAAAGCTGAGGAAAGGGGGGCAGGCAGTTTAGCCAGGCTGTCCTGCTCTAGAGAGTGTCTCTTGGGAACTATCAGGCCCAGCACCAACATTTAAGGCAGCATTTGCTCCAACTGTCCCATGGCTGTCAGCCTGTAGAGGTGCCTGTAAAGTGATTCATCTTCTAAAGGCTAACATGAAACATCAGTTTGCATAGAAAGTAGAGCTCTAAGCCAGGACAGTCATACAAGACTCCTTTGGCAGGAGCTGCACCTGCTGTGCAGGCTGTGCCACACCCAGCAGATTGTCCCCCATGTGCTCCACGCCCCAGCAAGGACCCTCCTCATTTCCCAAGTTAATGGCATCACGAGGAGACGTGGTTTTCCCAGGGCCTCTGTGGTTAGCACTGTGAAATACCAAACACTGCTCACAGCTGCAATTGCAATTGCCCCTCTGCCCACAAAAGCACAAGGCTCTATCCTTGGCCTTTGCAGGCACTTTCCCTTCCCCATCAGTCACCACATCTAGGAAAATCTGACAGACTGGGAGAACTCCAGGGAGCAGCAGGAAGCTGAGTCAGAGGAGCTTTAGTTTGGGTATCAGGAAAAAGGGTTTTTCACCCAGAGGGTGGTTGGGCACTGGAAAAGGCTCCCCAGGGCAGTGGTCACAGCACCAAGCCTGACAGGGCTGAAGGAGCATTTGGACAGCAATCTCAGGAACTTGGTGTGACCCTTGGGCTGCTCTGGGCAAGGCCAGGAGCTGGACTCCATGGTCCTGATGGGCCCCTTCCAGCTCCCCATATTCTACACTTCTGTGATTCTGAGAACTGATGGGCTGCAGGAGGGCAGAAATAGGTGACGAGAGGACAGAAGTGAGGTTGGTTGGAGAATCAAGTCACTGAGTTCATAGAAGATGCAGGATACAGGATCCTTCCCTCCAACCATTCCCATTCTCTGTCTCATCCCTTCGCCCTCCCACACACACAAAGGTGAAGAATATCACTAAAAGAAGAAGAACCTACTTGACTCCCATGTCCATGAGAGCAGTCATTGCTCGTGCAGGAGTCACATTCTGCACCATGATCCCCAGGGTCTGACTGGCTGCTTTCTGAACAAATTCTGGGGAGCTGGACACCATCTGGAGAAGGACCCGAGCAACCTCATCCACCTCAGAGTCCATGTCCTTCTTCAAGGTCACAGAGAGCTCTCCCAGAGTGACAATGGCAGAGCAGGACACCTTGGAACGGAGGTTGGTCACCTGGGGAAGCCATGAGGGGAAACATAAGAATCACCTTGAAAAGAAAACCAGTTGCCTTCAGGAGAAGTCCCAGGAAATGACAACACTTCCCACTGTGTCCAGGGGAACATACAAGGACAGGAACAGCTGGAGAGCACAAGCACAGAAAGGCACTTACTCTGGCACCAATTTCTGGCCTCAGACCTGCTCACTGTGGGCCTAAAATAAAAATTTCATTCAGTGTTCTACTTAACACTTCTAAAATGTCCACAGCTTTCATTTTAGGCCCTTTTACTAGAAAATTAAAGCAAGGGCTGCTTTCAAATCATCAAGGCACACGTCATAAAGATAAAAGAGTCAGGTGCTCCTGTTCCAAAAAGCAACACCAGCAGTTGAAGCACTCAGCCAGGAAACAGAAAACACAGGCTCAGTTCTACAGAATAATTTGCATTGTTGAATTACAGCTTGGGCAGAAACTGGGACTCTGGGAAATAACATCATCAGTGTCTCAATTTCTGCCTTTGCACTCAAAGATGAGTGTCAGATACCCGACCTGCCAGTAAATACAGCTGCATGTGCCCACAGATCCTACAGACAGCTGACAGAAATTAGAAATCTCAGGTCTAAAACCAGAAATGAAGGCAGACCCTGAGCACACATAGAGATGAACAAGCACATACCTACTCTACACACCGTGTATGAAGTATGGGGGACAATTCAGAACAACGTTCTCACCTCGCTGGTAACTGCCAAGCAAACCTCACGGAGGCTTCAAAGCAGGACCTCTGAATGGGACCCAGCCAGGTGTTGGATGGTGAAGAGTCCCTTCTCGTTCAGCTCCCTGAAAGGCAGAAGATTGATTTTTCTCTCCACCAAGGCAGCACCCTCTGAAATGAGCAGCACTGGGACAGGTACATAGAGGTGTCAGGGATGGGCAGGGGCGTTTGGAGCCTGCAGTTGCTCCTCAGCTTGGCCCCTCTCCTGCAGAGGCTGGTCCAGGCCAACACTTGGGTGGTGCTCCGGGGCCTGGAGCCAGGGGTGAGGTACCACATCTGTACCAGCTGTGCAGCAAGCCCGACGGTACCTCCATGGACGGCGTCTGGGGGCCCTGGTCGCAGGCTCTGGCTGCAGAGACCCCCCACTCCTCCGGTGAGCAGCCATCCCCTCTGCAGGGTGCTGGCAGCAGCAGCAGGGAGGCACCCACGCCTGGGGCTGCAGGGCTGGGGGTCCTGTTGTAGCAAGGTGTGACTCCCAAGTTTTGGGGGGCCAAGGGGAAGCAGCCCCCTCCCTGTCCTGGCTCTCCCTGCCCAGGAGACATCGGGCTGTGCTGCAGAACCCCTGACCTGCGGCACGTGCGCTGCGAGCGGGGCTGGGACCCTGCAGAGCCCCACAGCTCCCACCAGCTCCTCTACCGGCCACCTCCGAGCGGGGCTGGCACAAGGTAAGGGGCATGGCAGGCAGGTGGCACCCATGCAGGCACATCCCAGAGACCACTGGTCCTGCTGCGTCCCAATATCCCACACTGGGCCCCTTGCCCATGCCCTGCTCTGTCCTGCCCTTCCACCACCAATCTCATACCCCCTCACCACATTGCACCTCCAACTACAAGCAGCAGTAGCTTTCCTGGGGAAGAGCAGGAGGACTGCTGGCTGTGGGTATGCTTTGGTGAGACACTCTGGCTCCCCACTCCTCCCACAGGGAAGATGCATGGCAACAGTGCGAGGAGGTAAGCAGGGGGGCACAGGGCACCTATGCCTGCACCTTCCAGCCCAAGGCTGGCAGTGCCATCTCTGTCCTGGTGAATGTCACCAGGACCCACATGCTGCCCACACTCAGCTACTTCAAGGAGCCCTTTTGGCTGCACCAGGCTGGTGAGTCCCAGTGCCACCGCAGCCCCTGCTTGGCTCACAGGGGACACAGTGTCCCCTGTCCCGTTTCACAGGAGCGACAAATGCCTATCCCCAACACCAGCAGTGCTCACAGATGCCCCACAGCTTGTGCAGGCAACAGCGTCGCAGGGCCGGCTGAGCCTGCAGTGGCTGCCGCCCCTGGAGCTGCCTGCAGAGCAGCTGGACTACCAGGTCCGCTATGCCATGGAGAACAGCCATGACTGGAAGGCAAGGCCTGCCCAGGGTACCCCGAGCAGCGCTGACCCCTCCGCTGCTGACACACGGCAGGCGCGGGGTCGGGCCAAGCGGGACCCGCCCCTTGGTGCCAGCCCACAGCAGCCCTGCCTCCAGCTCGGCTCTGCCCCGCAGGTCCTGCAGGTTCCGCGAGCAGCGAGGAAAGAGGTCCTGGAGCTGCGGCCAGGCTCCCGCTACCCCGCGCAGGTGCGGGCCCAGCCCAGCGGGCCGTGGTACCGGGGCAGCTGGAGCGCCGGGCCCAAACCCGTTGTGGTTGATGCCGTGGCCGATGCGGGTAAGGGGCAGGGCTGGAGGCTGCGGCCGCAGGAGCCACACGGCTGACGGCAAGAGGCGGACAGTGCTGGAAATGGGGAGGGGGGCACGGGGCAGGGGGCTGCGAGGGGCTCAGAGATGGTGGCTCTGGGAAAGGCTACAGTTCCGGCATTCCTCCTCCGATGCAGGCTGGCTCATCCCCAGTGTTACGGTGGTGCCGCTGCTCTTCTCAGCAGCGCTCCTGGGGCTGCGCTGCACCTTCCCCTCCCTCTACAGGTAAGGGCTGTGCCAGGGGCAGGCGGGGGGGTCCAGCACCAAGCCTGGGCACCTTGCATGGGGCATTAGGGCACCTCAAGTCTGAGGGTCAATTCGATGCCCCTTCCTGCGTAGCCAGCAACATGAAGCAGAAACTCTGGCCGCCCGTTCCTGAGCTGCACCGTGCTCTGGGCAGCTTCCTCCAGGAAAGCAGCAAGCACGGCCAGGCCAGTGGGTGGGCAGGGTGACTCAGCTGCTCCCGGGGGCAGCTCGAAGGGCAGCCCCTACCCCGTCCACTCCATGTCGCCCCAGGCCATGCCTTCAACAAGCAGCCGCCGGAGGAGACCGTCCTGCCCTGCCTGCTGGAGGTGCTGCCCGGCCCGCGGCGTGAGGCGGGCCCGCCGCCGGAGCACGCTGGGGGCCTCCTGTCCAGCACTGACATCGCCAACCAGTCCTACCTGCTCATGAGCGGCTGGGAGCCGCGGGCAGCCACGACCGCCCCCACCCCGCCATAAACTCCTGTTTTCCCCCGAGCCCCCGCCTGGTTCCTCCTGCGCCGCCGCGCCCCCGGCCCGGATCGCCTCACCTTAGCAAGAACGCCCCGCCCTGGTCCCGCCCGGTCCCGTCCCCGGTCCCGTCCCCGGTCCCGCCCCCTCACTTCACGCGCGGAGCGCTCCGCCCCGTCCCGCGGCTCAGCCAATTGCGTTGCGTCGCGCGGCCGTCGCCGGGCAGTGCGCGGCCGGTGGGTGTGAAGCGGCCAAGCGCGGCCCCGTCCGCCCGCCGTTTGAAATGCTGCGGGGCGGCCGAGCGGCGGCGGCGCCGCTGCTGAGGTGAGCGTGCCACAGGGCCGGAGAGGCGGCCTGGAGGCGCAGTCCCGAGAGGGGAGGCTGTGGTGAGGCGGGCAGGGGAAGGGAGAATGTCGCTTATCGGAGGGAGCCCCAAAGAGCGGCTGGAAGAGGTGCCGGCTGATCAAGGAGCCCCGAGGAGCGGAGGGAGGGCGTATCGGCTGACGGAGTGTCCCGAGGAGCGCCTGGGGAGAGTGGGGGTGTGCTTTGGCGGGGAGGAGCGGCCGGAGCGCTTGCACGGTCCGGTGGGGGGAGGCCGGTGGGGCTGTCGGAGTAGGCTCAGCCCGGCCGGTGGGCACGGCTAACCCCGCCCGCCCGCAGGACCACGGCGCAGTTCCTGTTGGAGGCGGACCTGCACGGGCTGCTGAAGCTGGACACGCTGATCCCGAACGCGCCGCCTGCGCGATGGCAGCGCAAGGCCAAGGAGAGCGGCCCCGGGCCCAGCCCTGTCGGCGTGTCGCCCGTGAAGCCGGCCAGTCGCTCCCACAGCTCCAGCAAGACGCCGTCCACGACAGCCGGTGAGCGCCGGCCACCGGCGGCCGAGGTTGAGTGTGGGAGCCTGGCCCAGGCTGCTTGTCCGTAGCCACGGGGCTCTGGGCTCCCTGCCACGCTGCCCTACCGGCTGCTGCTCAGGCAGGAGGAGGTGGGCTGTGCTCCTGACAGCCACCCACCTCCTTGCCAGCATGAGGGGCAGAGCTCTGAGCACTGGGGCTGGCCAGCTGCTGTTCGCCCAGCTGAGCCTTGCTGGCACAGCTGTATGCTAGGACGAGTGTGGGCAGGACTGTCAGCTGACAGCTTTACATCCTGTGAGCCTTTTTGTATCTTCCCCTTATCTCTGGACTCTGGAATTGTTGCACTAGACCCAAGGAGTTGCACCACACTGTCCCTAACCAACTTGGTGGCAGGGAGGAAAATATAAGTTAGTTGTGACTGTGTGGCATGAGACCTCAGAGTCCTACTTGTCTGGTGGGTGTGATGTGGAAGAGTGTTGGGTTTGCTCCCGTGAAAGCTCTAATACAGGCTGTTAAATAGCTGTAAGACAATATTTTCATATGTGAATGCAGGTAAATCTGGATCCAAAATTCAAAGCTACCCCACAAAGGCCAGGGGGGATCGCTACATTCCCAAACGCAGCATTATGCAGATGGAGATGGCAAATTTCCTCCTAAGCAAAGAGAATGACCCTGCTGAGGATTCCCCTACCAAGAAGGTGAGCATGTTGCTAAGTTACAATTACTTCAACAACCCGCTTCTCCTTCCTGCCCCTTTACAGAGCAGTGAACAATAGGTTCTATCAAGGGGGCACACGGGACTGACAAGTCCCAGCCATCACTACTTGCAGCTCTGGGCTTCAGGAGCCTAGGATGAGACTGAAGCTGTAGAGACTGCCATGCACTCTAAGCCTATGCTGCTTCTGGTAGCAAAATTTAGCTTTTGACTAATGAGGCTTTAAAATGTAGCAGGCAACACAAACACAAAGCTGTGAGCCTATGCAAAGTGAAACTGCTGGTGGTAGCTATTCTAGGACAATGTCTGCACAGGGAACACTTCTGGAATGTTTTACACTGTCTTCTGAAATCTGTTTGTGAAGCATTTGGTCGCTTTGTGGCTGTGGCTTTTCGCACTGGCAATGACACTGAATTTGCCATTGTGTGAAAATGTGAGCAGGACGATGTATGAAAGTGTGAGGAAAAACTGCTTTGACCTGCCTCTGTGTGACTGACCCTTGCAGCACAGGCAAACATCTTCAGATTCTAAGAGAAGGGGACTTAGGTGTCTGTTTAAATTGCAGTGTGGGACTTGTTTAAATGCATTGCACTGAGGGTGATTTGTCTCTGTAGGAGCAACAGAAAGCCTGGGCAGTGAATCTGAATGGTTTTGATGTAGAAGAGGCAAAAATCCTCCACCTCAGAGGAAAACCACAGAATGCTCCAGAAGGTATGGTACAGGCTCTGTGTGAGCTGAATCAGCAGGAGAGATCAGGTCAGGGGAACAGCAACACAGAGGCTCTGTGTGTGGTCACAGGAGAAATCAACTGGTTTCTGAGAGCTGTACAGGCTGGAGTCTCCTTTCTTAAGGTTCCTGAGGTGGAGGGAGGGCATAACAGTTACAGTGAATTTATTTAGGAGAGTTGCTATGACTGCCAGTTGGTCACCTGTTACAGGGCTTGCAAGGGTCTTCAGGGTGGAGAGAGAGACGAGAATCTTGACCTCATGTTCAGAAGGTTTGATTTATTATTTTATGATATATATTACATTATTACTATACTAAAAGAAATAGAAGGAAAGTTCCCAGAAGCTAGCTAAGCTAAGAATAGAAAAAGAATGAATAAACAAAGGGCTGTGTCTCAGCAGAGAGCGAGACCTAGCTCTGCCTTGAGTGGTCAGTAAATCCAAACATCCACCCGAGACCAATCACACATCCACCTGTTGCATTCCCCAGCAGCAGATAACCATTGTTTACCTTTGGTTGCTGAGGCCACAGCTTCTCAGAAGGGGGAAAAATCCTAAAGAAAGGATTTTTATGAAAAGATGTCGGTGACATTTCACCTATACTGCAGGTTCCAAACCTTCCTGAAGTCTGTAAGAGCATCAAACCCTCTTCTGTGCACTTTCTAGCTTAAACTGCAACTAAATATAATGGGATTTAAAAACCCAAGTGTTTGTCAAATTTGTTTCCATGAATGAGGAAATTGTAGCTCACCCCTGTTCAGCAGTTCATACTGCCCGTGATTTTAGCGCACTGCAGGCTTGTGAGTGTTTCTCTTAGGACTTTATTTTCACTCCAAGGGATTCCTAGTTGGGTGAGCAGTACTCAGGTGGGAGGAAACTAACTCAGGTTAACAAACCTGTTCCCCTGCACACAGGCTGTCAGAATAACCTGAAAGTGCTCTACAGTCAGAAAATGGCACCTGGATCCAGCAGGAAGAATAGCAGAAATATTCCCTCAAAGCCAGAACGGGTCATGGATGCACCAGAGATGTTCAACGACTACTGTAAGTAGGCTGCAGGGTTGAGTGCTGGGCATCCAGAACATTCTGCACTGGATTGCTGTTCCTAGGACAGTGTAACTGGGCTATCTGTATTATTTGGTGTACCCAGGCTAGCACAGACCCCTTCTGGAGTGTCCCTGTGTGGCCTTAGCGGGACAGTGGTCTAGGGCACAGTGTAGATGCCTTGGAGCAGGGTACCTGGCCCCAGCAGCTGGGCATAGTGACACTCAGAAGGCTGCCCCTCACCTGTACGTGTGTGTGTGCACATGTGCACCCACACCTGCTGCAGCAGCACGGGTGAAGGGCAGGGCTCTCTAGCCATCATGGTGTGACCTGCATTGCTCTTTCAAATTGTAGAACTGAATCTCATAGACTGGAGCTCCCAGAACTTCCTGGCAGTGGCTCTGGACAACACTGCTACACAGCGCTCTCATACCAGGACCTCAGTGCTGCCTCACCTGAGGATTTAGAGCTGCCTCCCGGCCTTTCCAGGCTAAATGCAGGTGCTCAGGACTCTGAGGTTTCCTAGCTTCTTGGGAGAAGGTGTTTGCTTCATCTGGACTTCTTGGGGTTTCCTCGGAGGAGCCAGGCACAGGCAAATTTCATCTCCACTGTGAGCTCTTCATTCTGCTTGTTCCCATGAAGCTCAAATGCCAACCTGAGCTCATCATTCCTCTGGTTCCCATAGACCATCACAGCCCTTCCATGGCCTCTCCAGAGAGGAGCAGCTGCACATCTTCAGAGCTGCAGTTGCCGGCCCGCATCCCATCAGGGAGGGAAAGAGTTTCTACCCTTGCTTTCCAAGCAGGCTCTGGTTAATGACCCTTTAAAGTGTTTTCCTGCAGTGCTCTATCATGGGTAGATCTCAAGTGAGAATCAGGTAGAAAGGGTCAAGTCGCCTAGGAAGGGGGACCTTGAAAACAGAAAGATTCTCTGCCTGCTTTTCCTGTCCTTGCTGCAGATTTGGAGGGTGTTCTGGGCATTTTGCAGACAGCCTCTCTGTAGGGGTACAAGGGCAAGGTGGAAGATATTGCCTAACAAGTGGTCAGTGTTAGGTGCACTCTCCTCTTTCTTTGAATGAAGCCAAACTAGGACTCTGATAGGATATTGCAGATGTTTAAGACTCTGCCCTGCAAATCAAGCCGTGCCATTTGACGCTGGCAGGGGCTATGTAGAAATCACGAGCGGGCCGGGGCTGCTGAGGAACGCGCCTCGAGCTGTTTGTTTTCCAGCATCAGTCTCATTACATGGTTATGACAATGGGAAGATGCCAGCAGCTCACATCCCAGGCAGCAGACAAAGAACTTAATGTTAAAACTTACTTTAAAAGTTTTTTGACCAATTACACAAAGTAAAAGCATATTGACAGTAGTTCTATCCAATCACTATAAGCACGGGTACCTTTGGTTAAAACAGTGCTTGTGTATTTCGAAGACAATACCTACTAGTAAGCCTTAAAACACAATGCACTGAGCTCCATTATTAAGCTTCAACATTCCCAATATCTTGCTAGATAAACTTTTCTGTAGCTTGGAGATTTATTCTAGACCAGCGTTAATACACAGACCATTGTTCTATTTGTCCTTGCTCTTCTGCAGTTTAAATAATTTTTCTGCTGACCTATCTCACGGCTGCTGCTTGGCTCTAATCACAGTTCTGCTGTATCTGAGACCTGCCTTTTGCAGCTTTCCCAAAACTCTCTAATTTTGTGGATTCCCTCAGAGGACTCAGTGTCAGAGCCTCTGGAGAAGCGTGGAGGGCAGGGCTCAGGCAGGCTGTGCCAGCGCAGGATTTGAACTCAAGGCACCAGGAAGCACCAAGGCTGCAGACAGGAACTCAACCCTTCTCATCTCCCTCCCTGCCAGAGGCAGGCTCAGAGCAGCCATCTCACCCCTCTCTAAACCAGTGGGGGCTCTGTCCTTACCAGGCTCCTCGGGCTCCTGGGGATTGTTCCCACGGCTCTCGGTGCCAGGCAAAGCTCCCTCTGCTGCAGCTCTGTCCACAGGCTCCCCTCCTGAGGACTCAGGGGCAACATTAATATTCCCCTTGAAAGAGAAACAGAAAGGAAGAAACCCTTCCCACCACTTACACAAAACACCTGGTCCAACAACTGCATGGCTCACACGCTTCATCCCTTGTTCCTAACAAGAACTCTGGGCCCCAAAGCCCTTCAACAGTCAGAAAAAATTGACTTCTCAAACACAGTCCAAAAGCTGTCAAAGCTGACAGTGACAGTGTTGAACATGGGGGTGACACTGAACACATGGAATGGCTGCTAAGGAAATCAGTTGCTGCTCTGTTCTGTGAGGTTGCATGTCTGACAGCACTAACATCAGTCCTCATGTCACTAATTGCAATGGAAGTAGCACTGTCTCCTTTCTTCAGCCAACACCCCAATCAGTGTAGTGGTTTCAATGCCTCACCCAAGGCAAGTTGATGTAGAAATAAATTCAATGTACCTCATTTTGCAGGGCCCTAGGGTCTGAAATTGCTATTCCAGTTTTCTTGATAATGATGGGCAAATCTTTTTTCTCTGTGTTTTCTCTTGATGGCTTTTTTAACGATAGGTGCTATCACAGTGAGTTGTCTGATGCTACATGGGCCACCTTTAATTTTTGAGGGAATGTCCTGCCAGGCTCTATCTCCACAAATGAGCCAATATTCTGCTGCTAAATGATGTGGGGACTCATCTAGGTCATCTACCCGTCAGCAGTTTCACCCTTAGGGGGCACTGGGGTAGTACAATTGCACCACAAACTGGAGTATCTGTCCTCAGGATGATGGGGAGTAACATTCAACTGTGGATCTCCCTGGTACTGAAACTCAGCACAAGATTCCATCACCAATGAACCAAGAATCCCAATTCTTGAGGTTCAGAAGGTTCTTTAAGAAGATCAGGGGCCCAGTGATGTCAGCTGGTTATGGGATTGGTCTCGTTGGCAGCCTCACACCAATATTTGTCACGATTGGGTATTGGCTGCTCCTTGGCTGGCACAGGCACACCGACCAGACGGGTTGCAAAGGATTTGTCTGGGCTGAAATGGGTCAAACACACGGTGTCTGAGCCTGCTGACTTGGCTAAAGCAAGGCAAACATTCATTTTTGGTTGATCTACAGGCACGTATGCATGCAAAAGCAAGCAAGCAAAACCAACAAGTGCCAGTATATCATTTGATCAAGCTCCATGTTCCTGTTCAGCTGTTTTTTGGCAAAAGCTTCCCCATCTATTTCAGTTCTCAAGCAAATCTTTTAGTGCTTGTTTAGGGACTGGCCAACTACAGGACACTAAACTGTCCCTCTAACCTTCAATTTTTACAAATTTGGATATCTTAGAATTCTCTGGAACACAATGGACACCACGCTTTTGCTGAAAGAGCTCTATGATACAAACCATTTTCCCAGTCCAAAAATCAACATCAGACTCCAGAATTGTAGCTTTCACAGGTTGAACGGGGAACGCCTGGCATGCACCGTAGCTTCTCGTGCGGCTCACGTCTGCGTGCTCATTTCCCTGCTGGTGGAATTGTCGGTGTGCTCTTGTGTGTGAGACAGTTTCACATCCTTCACCAGGACCCACTTAGGTCCAGCACCTGTGCAAATACAAGCATACCCTTTGCCTCAAGTGATTAGTGAAAATGGTCCTTCAGTTTGTCCTAACTCAAGGTTTCTGATCAAAACTGCCGGATTTTCTTTCAATTTTTCCTGTGTGCTGTTTGAAAAGTGCCTAAAAATTGGAGGATTAGTTCCTGCAAATGAGCTATTAAAAACAAAAAGACATATAAAGCTTTGCTCAACCTCATCTGGGGTGTTGCTTGGGCCACTCCCCGTTTTCTTGATGTAGAATGGTTTTAGAGTGTGGTGCGTCCTTTCAACAATTGCCTGACCTGTGTAGGAATAGGGAATTCCAAAATGTGGCGAACACCCCAGTCCATCAAAAATGTGGCCAATTTTTGAGCTGTGTATATGGGACCATTTGTCAGTTTTCATCTTGTGGGGGATCAGTTTGGCGAGCTCTGGGCCCAGTGACACTGACAAGGACAAAAGCAAAAGACGAGAGGCGCTCTCTCTTCCCGGGACCAAAGTCCCACAGCTTTAATGGAGAACAGCTCCAGGAGAGAAAGGGAGTGTCCAGGAGAGGAAAGAGGATGTCCAGGGGAGGCAAGAGAGTGTCCTCCTCGTGGCAGGAGACTGTAAATGCTCGGAGAGGGGGGCAGTAGAAAGGAACTGCCATAGTTCAGCATAATAAATCACCACACTGTAGTCTTCTGCATAAATTGCTGCACTTGTTGCAAACAAAATCCTGAAATCTCCCCACACACAACCGTGCAGTCCCAAATGACCACAATGTGTGAGAAAAATCATTCAACCCCCCTGTATACCCAAGCACCAGGTGTCACAGGGAGCACCAATCCCTGCAACTAGAAAGTCCACACACACAGGCTCACCGGGAAGGGAATATCTCTTTATGAGGGGACAGAGAGCTCACTCTTCTCAACACGACACACACCATACACCACATTGGCATCCACCCACATCATCTTCCTCAAACATTCACACACTGAAAACACAACCACAATTACAACACACAGGAAAAACAGCAGCAGTAAAACAGGATTTGCTCAATTCACCCCCAGAATTGCTAGCAGGTCCTTATTGACACAGCAAATCCTTTCTGCCATCAGCCAGACCCAAGCCCAAACTGCACAGGCGTACGTTGTGCACAGGACATCTCTGTGTGACTTGTGAACAGCCCTTCCCCTGCATACGCCTTAGGGTTACTTTATACAGAGTTAAACGTTCCTTTCTCCACAGTGCCAGCAGTCTTGTCTGTCCCCCACGAGGAGCAGCCGAGAGCGGAGGTGCCTCCAGGAAAGGAATGTCCTGGCAGTGCCCAGAGACGTCCAGAGCCCGGATGTTCTCGCTGGAGCAGGGAAGCGTTCCTGCCGCGGTCAGCAAATGAGGTGTGGAATAGAACTCCCCACAGTTAAAGGTAGGAGGTGGTGTGTTTATTACAGCCAGGCACAGGAGGAGTTGTCTCCTAAAGACATGTGTGAAGAATCACTGGCTCTCTCTCTCATCTCTACTCATCTAAAATATCTGACACATTCATATAAATCCCAAAAAACCTGACACATATTCATTAGATAACACTGCCTACCCTCCTTTGAATTAAAATGTATTATAATTGAGTCCAAAGTTCCTTCGCATTTCTGCAGTCTTTCACTTCAAATGGGTTGGTGGGTTTTAAAGTGGGGAATGGTCTCCTCCATTAGAAAGAGACGTCTTCCTCAATTTGACCTCTTTCCTTATGATCTGTTGGCAGGCTTTCACACCCCTTGGCTATAGTTGTGGTTTCGGGGCCCAGGTGCAGGCTACGCTCCTCTTCTTTGTCACAAAGAAATCCGCATCCCATCCCACTTCTTTAAACATAGTAAAGACAGGCAAGTGATATATTACCCTAGCCTTAACTACCTTATCTGATAAAAATTAACTATCCCTTATTATTTCTACTCTTCTTGCTATACTCTTTCCCCCTAACTAAATCTTGCTAAAATTTTAACTCTTCCAGTTCTTTTAAATCCTGGATTCATGGCCTCATCTCACACACCAGCCATGTGTGAGCCGATGCTGTAACTGGGAAATTCCACTCCTGAGCAGGAGATCCCAGGCCTGGTTCTGAGCTGGAAGGGTGAGAAGGATGAGGTGCACGTGGTTTTGCTCCAGGGGATGTCCTGAAAGTGCACTGCCTACCTGCCTCTGCTGCCAAGCACCACGCTCCACCTCCTTCTCCCACTCAGCAGATTTTTAGGAATCCAGGGCTTGGTATGTATTATTTGCTACTGCAACAAATAGAATGAATTTGCTTTGCAAGCCCAGTTTTGTCCTGGGTTATTTTCTGCATGGGTCTCCTCCTGAACCTGGGGCAATGACCAGTAGGGACCTACAGGACACTCCTATTCTCTTGTCAGTAAATTCGGAGAAGTGATTTAAGTATCAAGAAGTCAATAAGTATCAATCAGTAAATCAAATAATTTGGGGGAATATTTAGCCTGTGAGTTTCAGCAAAGTATTGAATATGTCTTAGATCCATGGATACAAACTAGTAAGTGAGATTGCTGGGTGTGCACGTGTTAGGGAAGTGATTCCCCACACACCCAGTGCTGAGATCAAGGATTGCCTCTCTTCTAACCCTGAGCTGGCAGCAGGAATTGGGCCCTGCTTGGTAACGTTCATTTTGAAGACTTCTGTTGAGCAGGTAAGAATGGTCAAAATGAAATCTTTTCCAGCTGTTTCCCTTTGGTTTACCAGTTTGAGGGTTAAAATTCTGTGCTGCAGGTGTGCTGGGTGTGTGCAGAGCAGTGCAGCCCCAGAAACTCCTTGGCTTGCCCACAGGTTGTCATGCCTTGCTGCCAGGTGTGCCCAGCTGTGGCAGGAGAAGGAGCCCGCAGCGCAGTGGGCACCGTGCCCTGCCCAGCCGGGGCTCTCTGGCACAGAGCAGCAGCAGCGCCAGCGCCGTTCAACCCGCTCCTGCCTTGGCTTCCCCTGGCACACAGAAGCCTCTGGAAATCAGCACCGCCAGCGGCGTTCCCAGCTGGGAGCAGCTGCTGCTGGCGGGCAGATGCTGCCAGTTCGACTGCTGCCAAAGGGGAAGAGAGGCAGAGATGTACCCGCACCGGAGCCCTGGTCATGTCCAATAAAGGTGCAAATATGTGGGGAGATTTGTTAGGAAGCATTTCAGCTGTGATGCCAACAGTGGCTTCTCTCCTGGTTCTGTGTGTTCTGGACGAGTAATGCAATGGTTGGGTCTGACAATTAAGAAGCAGATGTTATGTGGATGTTCAAATGAGTAGTGATTATATTGTAATATATCCTCCCATAGTCCTCTTTCCCGTCCCCCTTGTAACAGCCTGGGTAGTCAGGGCATTTGGGGAGGGCTGGCTTGTGACCAGCAGGCAGCGTGTAACAACACCTGACCTCCAGTCGGGATGCAGGAAAGTAATCTCCACCAATGGACAGCAGAGAAAGAGTTGACTGACAAAACTTTTGGAGGGGCTGAGGGTATAAAAGGCAGAGCATCCTTTTTGTAGATGAGCACGTGGCTGCTAATCACAGAGACTCCCAATGATGCGACTTTTCCTTATTCAGTCCTTTGTTAAGGTTTACTAAACCTTTAAATTTTTAAAGTGAGAGTCATTTCTCACACGTGCAATGCTGTGGGCCATTATCTTGGTCTGGTTTCCTTTGCTTGGGTCCCATCTGAGTGCTCAGTTGGGGTACAGGCTGTAGGTGCTTGGGGCAATCCTGGAGTTCCTCTTGGATCCTCTGAACAACAGGGTTTGGCCCATGAGGGGAATTTTTGCTGCTTTGTGACAGATGAGAATTTCCCAGGCTCTTTTGTGTTTTCTGTAGGGAAGGTTGGTTATTGCTTTGCATAAACTCACAGACCAACACAGAGCTGTCCCTTTGTGATGTCAGGGAATGGTTGCCCCATCGTCATAGTGGCATCAGAAGGTTGCATTGGTGCACGGAAGGCCTGAGTGTCAGAGCAGCCCTAGGCCTTGCTCAGATCAGGAGAACTTTCCTGGTCCAAGCATCTGTCAGTAGGCAGCTGCCCACTGACAAGAGGCTTGTTTTTTTAGCGTTTAGAAAAATTGCAGAAATGCCAATAATTAACCATCTGGCCACTGCAGCTTTTGCTGCATATGGCATTACTTATTCCATTTATTATTTCACGAATTTTGCACGTAAGTAGAGGCTTCCCTTCTGCTTATGTTAGGGTGTATCCTAACCTGGCTTTTGCATGTCTTCCTGCTCTTTGTTGGGGGCTGAGTTTCTGATTTTGAAACAGAAAGAGCATTAGGATGCCTCTGCTTTGGTAAAGCTCCTGTCAAGAGGTCCAGCTAAAAGGGGGTGTCTGTAGCCACAGGGGCAGCATTTGCAGGGGAACCTGCAGGGCTTCCGTTCCCTGCACGTGAGAGTCTGTGGCAGCAGAGTCTGTCATTTCCTCAGGTTGCTGGGAGAAGCAAGACACCTTTGAAAATGTAGACTGGCAGATCTTCTTTAAGGCTTTCGAAAGTTGTTGCCAGAATTCAGAGAAAGCTTCTTTCTTTTTAAATTTTGTCATGAAAGAATTTGACTAACTTGACCTTTTACTGAGTGCTAAAATAGTTGTTCCCTTTGAAAGGAAGTGCTGCTGTGCTTTAACCACAATAGAACTGCGGCACCTCTGGGGGATTTTGGGGAAGCTTTTCTGGGCAACTATTTCCTGCAAGTTAATCAGAATTAGTGCATGACACTGAGTGAAAAAAAAAAAGACCTGAAGGAGAAGATTTCAGAAGCTGTCTTATGTGTTTGGTAGAACAGGAGCATTGAATGTTAGAAACACTTTGCATTTGCTTGATCATATTTGTATTCATTTCCTGGCTAAACTGCCTGCAGTGTAGGCACAACCAAGAATATTGTCCTGATCTCTTGCTGGCTGTGTGAATGAGATGTGTCTCCTGGAGGGATGTTGTGAAATGGGAAATCTTCTCTGTTTGGGTTGACTTGTTCTGTGGGATTCAGCAGCCCAGGCAGTTTTCTGACAGCATCTGGTTCATTTTCCCTTCCCACTACAGGTCACCTGAAGCGCGTATTCAGCAGCACTGAAGATCCTGAGGTGAGTGAGAAAGGAACATTTCATGTTCCTGGTGTTTAAGAATTGTAGAGGAAGATGTGAGCTTGGCCAGTAGCAGTAGACTGAAGAGGGCCAGCTAGGAAGGCCGAAAGAAAAACCATATTCATGCCTGAAACAAAAGTAACAAAGGCAGCGATAGATATTTTTAAATTTCCTTCTCAGAGTTTGAAGAACTAAAAACCTAGTTTTGAAAAGAGAACGATGCTTGCAGACAGCAGATAGGGAAAATTTAATTAAGAGCAATTTCCTGTACAGTTGAATTAGATCATTTTAATTTAAACAGAGGGACTTAGAATCCTATTCCTATCAAACTTTATGATATCTACTTGGAACATGAGGTGGTAGCACAGGAAGGCCATCTTGCAATGGTGCCTGCAGTATCTGAAGTGCAATGGGCACCTTTGTGGCTGGGGAGCTGCATGGGCCCAAAGGACGCAGGGCTGGCGGCCGTGAGCAGCTGGAGATGAGGCAGCGTGGGGCCAGGGGGCCAAGAAGGCCAAGGGCACGGTGGCTGTGCCAGCAGCAGTGGGGCAGCAGGAGCAGGGCAGGGAGCGTGGCCTGTGCTGGGCAGCGCTGCGGCCACAGCTGGAGTGCTGTGTGCAGCTGTGGGCCCTGGGAAGCAGAAAGTCATGGAGGGGCTGCAGCGTGGGCACAGAGGGACAGCGGAGCTGGGCAGGGGGTGCAGCACAAGGCCAGGGAGGAGGGGCTGAGGGAGCTTTAGCCTGGACAATGGGGGCTCATGAGGGACCTTCAGGCAGACTTCCATAGATCCCTGCCTTGGATCCATAGAGCCAATGCTCAGCACGAGGGCTGTTTCCCTGCCAAACATCCCTTCACTGCATCCAAGTGCTTTAGACACTGGTGTGGGTAACACTTTCACATTTTGTTTGTTTATTTGTTTGTTTGCTAGAAGGAGAAGCCTTGTGCAATTTCTCCTTCTCCGGGGAGCTTTTTCTGAATCTCTCCTGGCCTTTTCCAGCCATGGCAGAAACTTTCAGGTTAACGGATCCCGTGTCTTTTGGCTGCCCAGGGAATCAATGTGTGTTGTGTTTGGGAACTGAGTAGGAAATCAATGCCCTTGCATTCCAGCTGGTGCTCAGAGATTAGAGGAGCTGGGAGGGGCTGGGCTGCATTTCTGATTCCAGCCACTTCAGCACCATCAGTGTGGCCGAGTCCAAGCGAAGAACTTGCCCGAGCACAGACGCACAAAGAGAGCCGTTCCCAGTGCAATGCTCTGGGTCTGACTGCATTCCATAAGGACCTACATGCTCCAGATTCCCCAAGAGTGTGGGTTACTGAAGCAACAGGAGAGCAAGTTCAGGATGGCTGCTGGTTGGGGCACTGCTGCCGAGTGCTGATGTGTGTAGCGACAGAAAGGACAGGATTGATTCAGGGTGACCCCCACGTGGCGAAAAATGTGCTTTCACTCTATGATTTACAAGTTTAAACAAATGCTTTATTAAGCTATGTTATATTACACTGGTATTATATTAAAACTATACTAAAGAGATATTATACTAAAAACATACGAAAGAAAAACTCGTGACTGTCTCCACACAGCCTTTTATCTAATTATCTAATCAGTCTAAACAACTATCACTAAAATCCAATTAACAAATCACTTTCAGTAAACAATCACTATAACACATTCTTCATGTACTAAAAAACAAGAACAGCAAGGAGAGATAATAATTGTTTTCTCTCCTTCTATGAGTTTCTCACTACCTTCCCTTAAAAAAAACCTAGGAGAGAGAATTATATCTCTCTCCATTCAAAGAATGTAAATACTAGAGCACAGTAAAGAGAGATGATAAAAGTGAGATCTGTCTATCTATCTATTTTAATCTTCCTGGCTCTGCTCCAAAGCAGTGGAAGATGCAAAGCTCACCTAAAGGCATCCCTTCAGGAGAGAAGTAGAGACAAGTTCCATTGACTGATCCTGAGCAGGCAGAGATGTTTCCCCCTCCAGAGATTGTTGCTTTTTCCCGTCATGTTTTCCTACTCCAGCCTTTTCTGACCTGAAGCCTTCATTTGTCCTTTAAATTTTTGCATGTCTTAAGGGAGTGGAACTATCCCATGCTGTAGCTGGGGTCTGGTGACTCTGGTCATACATGCCATGCCATACATGACACATGGTTTCCTTCACTGGCATCCCCAGGGCTGTGTAAGTGCATTCGTTAATGGGGCCTTATGAGAAACTCTGTTACTGCTGGTCAGAATTCTCCGTTGACAAAAGAGGGAGAAGAAACACCTTGGTCCTCCTCCATATACTGAGGTGGCCATAGAGGTTCTCTGACTTCCATCAGAGATCTTTGCATGCATCCTTATCTCCTGAATGACCCGGTTTTCTAACAAGAGTGTGGATGTCAGGAAGGAGGAATGCTGGTGCAGGCCTGAAGGGAAGGTGAACTCCAGAAGTGTCTCTCACAAGGAGTGAGCTCACCCAGGAAGCCCCTGCAGAGCCAGGATGGAGCTGTGGGACAGGGCGGGGAGTCAGTCACTACTGAAAGACAAACAGGACACGGCAGAAGCAGAGGGAGGCCCTCACCAGACCCTTGAGAAATGCCACCCCTTCCCTGTCAGCTGCCTGAGAGGCTGCTGGAGCTTCAGTCCCAGATGGCCCCTGATTGTAGGGCCAGGGCCACTTTGGAATCTGTGCCTCCCCTCGGGCAGAGAACGACCCAGGAGAGCAGCAGCACAGTGCTTTGGGAACGTGTGAGCCCAGCAGTCTGTGAGTCTTGGCCCACAAAGGGCGTATGGGAAGTTGAAACCCATCTTCTCTTGCTTTCTGTGCAGGTGCTTCTAGAGAAAGAGCAGGAGCACACTGCCTCATCTGAGCTGCCATGCCAGACTCAGGGAGAGCTGTTCCCTGCCCGAGGGCAGGAAGAGCAGCTCAGGCAGCAGGTGGAAGAGCCACAGGAGAATGGGCAGGTAAGCCTGACTGGCCAGGGCACAGAGGGAAGGGCAGAGAGAGGGGCATAAACCAGAGCTCTTGGGACTGAGGAGGCCAGGAGTCCCACAGGCAATGGAGGCACAGAGCCTTGCAATCTGCAGAGATCAGCCCTGGGACAGGAGGTTTGCAGGGGAGGCGGATGTGGGGAGGGAAGCAGAAAGAAGGGGCTGAATAAATGTGATTTGGAGGCTGCAAGAGGAAAAAAGCTGAGCCTGATGGCAGCTCTCAGTCCCTTGCTCTGCTTTTGTGTGTACAGAACATCAAGGCAGAGCCACAAGCAGAGCTGCCCGAAGCTCAGAGTGACATCATGGCAGTGAAGAGAAAGAACAAGGAAGACATGGGAAGAATTCAAGAGGAGAATCTCCATCAGCAGAGGGGCGATCAACAAAACCAGGTGAGTGAAAGAGTGGCAGCCACTTCGCTCATGAAATATCCTCTCTTTTGTTTGTTAGAGAACATGAAGGAACAGCTGGATGCAGAGCTTCAGACAGCTCACAGTATGATCAAGGCAAGGCATAAGCGGCTGGAGGAAGAAATGAAAATCATCAGAGAGAAACTTAATCACTTCCGTCAGTCTCTGCAAAACCAAGTGAGTGAAAGAGGGATGCAGCCACTGCAGTCACCAATCTGGTGGTTTCTGCCCTTCTTGCCTTTCCAGTGCAGAGCAGCAGGGAGTGGGGCCATGCCTCTGAGTGCCATGCTGCTGTAGTGTGTGTATCACAGTCACTCTGAAGGACATTTCCTGGTGTGCTGAATCTCAACTGCTGCCCTGGACAGTGAAACTTGTCCTTTGGCCTTTTGGCCAGCAGTCATCCAAATTGATTCCTGCTGGCCTGTTCCTGCTCTCCTTTTTTCTTGAGGTGTTTTTACAGTGGAACTTGGTGACCCAGATGGAGGATTGAAACAAGCTGTTGTATCCCCTGTCAATCTGTTCTTTGCCTTTCCTCACAGTCGATGACTCCTGGCCGACAGGGACAAGCTGTAGTGTCTGACTGCTTTGTTCTGTTTGACTTGAGGTGCAAGTGTTGACATCTCACCGGGCAGCCTGCGAAGACTTGCAGGGAATGTGTGGCAATGAAGAACCCCAAGTTAGGAGTGAGGCACAGGAGCAGTGCCCACCAGAAATGCTCCAGGTCCAGCACATCATGGGCTCTGAACCTGCTGCTGCAGCAGCATCACCTGGAGGAAGCCCTTCTGTGAAACCTGGGAACTCAGGCTCGGGCACATCCCGGGAACAGGAGACTGAGGAGGAGTACCTGGAGCTGCTGGGTACGTCTGGGGTGTTTCTTATCTGAGGGACAGTGTGTTGTGTGCAGGTGTCAGCAGAGCTGTACCAAATGCTCCTCCTGAGCTCGGTGTCACAGGGCCATTTAGGACTCCCCAGAGGCAGTGCTGTGCTCCGGGGCAGCGAGAGAGCTCTGGGTGTTCCTGCTGCCTCTGAGGGCACCTGGCACTGGCTTGGGTTTGCCTGAGCTTCCCTCTCTGCTAAAGGCTGAAGCAGGGATTGTTCTTGGATCAGCAGAAGGCTGTGACCTAGCAAATGATCTAGGCAAGTCCTGTGTGCTAGTGGCCAAACTGAACAGAATTTTTAGCTTCCTAAATTCTCCTTAGACTCCTGACTTCCAACCAGTCATCACAGCAAAAAAACTTCACAGAAATAGACTGACTTTGGACTTTTGTCTTTTTGGTTGGGGATTTTTTTTTTGGGGGGTGGGGTAGGATTGCTTTTCTGTTGTTCATTTTTGGTGGGGGTTTTTTGTTGTGTTTTTCTCCATCCTGAAGGAGCCCTTCTACCCCACGTTTTACTGATGTCATTTTTATGACTGTTCCTGTTACCACTACTACATCTGCAGTTTATTTTCATGAGAATGCTATATTTTTGTCAAGAAGAGAATGCTATCTTTTTGTCAATAAGAACTACTTTGAAAGAACATCAGGTTACAGGACAAATAGAGAGCACAAGGTGTTTTCCATGTGCCCCCAAAGAAAAAACAGAGACTTTGATAACAAACTTTATTTAATCTTCTAGTTTTATGCTTATCAAGATGTGTCCAGGAGACACATCCAAGTGGCGTGATCAGATAAAACTGTACTGCGGGCATTTCTCAGGAGAGAGCCTCCAGCCCAGCCATGGTATATCCCTCATATCCATGGCACTTTTCCATACCTGATTCCCACTCTTTCCCATGACTCTTAGAATCCTACCCATTGGCCCAGGCCCTGCTCAGATCAGTCTCTAGGAAAACACATCAAGCCCTTTGTGATTCTGCAGCACAACCCAATGAATCTGCTTCTTGCCCGTAACAGCTGCCAGTGCTGTGCTCTCAGATAAGAGACCTG
Organism: Ammospiza caudacuta; assembly: GCF_027887145.1. Classification (NCBI taxonomy): domain Eukaryota; kingdom Metazoa; phylum Chordata; class Aves; order Passeriformes; family Passerellidae; genus Ammospiza; species Ammospiza caudacuta. The sequence continues at coordinate 7,118,800 of NC_080602.1, forward strand.
GTGGGGCTGAGACCAGAGCCCAGTGCATTCTGTGTCTGCCATCACCTGTTGGGACAAAAAGGGCACTGATCTGTGCCTGGGTGTGGCTGATCTCAAAGCCCATCCTGTTGTGTCCTGAATGGGGGCAACAGCTTGTCCGGGGCTCAGGCTCACTCTGGCTTCTTCCCATCAGTGCCTGTCAGTGCTCATGCTTGGGCTTTGCCAGCCTTGTTGTGGTCAGTGCCCTGTCCCTGAGGGCTGGAGGGACTGCAGAGGCTGGAGCCTTCCTTAGCTGGGAGAGGGGCAGCTTTGAGCTCAGCCTGCTCACAAACAGGTCAGGGTCCTGATGCTGAAAGCCCCGTCAGGATCGGTTACAGCTGGAGCTGCTCTGGTTTACAAATGGGACGGCATTCCTTTGGCAAACTGCTGAAAGGTGGGGAAGATGTCCTCCTCTCCTGGGATTGTATGTCCCTGTGCTTTGTTTCCTGTCAAGAGAACTCTTCAAAGGACTGTACAAATCAGTCTCTGTGCTGGCCACCTGTGCTGCAGGGCTGTCTGCCTGGTTGTGGTTGTTGTTACCCAGCCGACCACAAAGGGCTCAGAGCTCCAGGCGCTGGGGCTGCCTTTTGTATCTCCTGGAAGCTGGGATCTCTGCTTTAAAGTCAGCATCTTGCATTTTGTTTCCCTCAGGGAGAATGGTGAACACCACTGAAAATCCCCTGATGAAATACACGCATCTGAATTATATTGGCAGCGGGTGAGTCCAACAGCAGTTACTCCTGTACAACCATGGGCCAGGTGTTTTTGGGGTGGAATGTCTATCCAGCGTGAAGTCAGGCCAGCTGCAAAGATGATCACACGGTGGGGATAGATTGTCCCATCTCTCAATGCTGCTCAGAATTTGTGAGTGGGCTCAGAAGGCATTGTCAGAGATGCCTTGCTACCGAGGTCTTGCCTGCATCAAGGAACAGGACCTGGAAGGTCTCCTTGTCTCTCAAGTGTGGGACAGCTCTGTGTTAATTTCTTTAGCATTTTGTGTATGTCTCAAAATCATACTGGCACACTAATGAAAAGAGAAGAAACTTGCTTGCCTGAAAGATCAACCTATGCCCTATCAAAGCTGTGAGATAACAGTTCCCAGGAACAATTCTTTCCCCTGGTTTGAAGAGGGAAACACTCTGTGGTCAGGATAGGAACCACACTGTTTAGACAGTGAAACCCAAGAGGAAAGACTAAACTCCCTTTAGAAATTGAACCCCAGTGCTTCAGGAACAGGCCCAGTGCCCATGCACTTGAGAGGAAAATGCATCATCTGCCTTCTGGCAGAGCCCTCCTGCATCCTGCAGGTTTTGACACTTCCAGCAGAGATCTCCTGTGTGGGCTGGCTTTCACTGCAAGATCTAAACAGCTTCTCCTTTCTCTGCTTCTGTTTTGTTTCTAGGACTTTTGGAGATGTTTACAGAGCACTCGACAGTGCCACAGGAGGAGAGGTAAATGTCAACAGCCCCTGCAGGCTCTGCTGCACTCGAGGGCTTTCCCCTCTGGTGTGAGCTGTGGCTGGAGCTTTGGGCAGAGCTGTGCTGAAAAGGCACAAGAAGCACAGACTGGTGCCAGCCCACAGAACACATTTGGGACTTTGTCCTCCTCAGCTGCCAGAAGGAAGGCACGGAGGGCAGCGGTTCCTTTCAGAGAAGGACGCGCTCACTCGCTCCCCATTGCTAAAACAAAGGTGGTGCCTGCGAGCACCTCACTGCTCTTTGGGGCTGCAGCTTCAGAGTCCTGAATTCTCATTTCTGGCTGCCAGCAAATCCATCTGAAAGTTACTGGTAGTTCCTTAGCCACCTGCAGTGCTGCACTTGGGAACTGCACGTAGGGAGAGATCTGCAAGGCGTCCCTGAAAGCCCTAAGCCCTGCCCATATCACAAGATGTATCCACAGAGTATTAAGGCATGGATTCCTTCTTCTGAGTCCCAAACAAAGCAGCAGAGAGTGCGGTCAGAGGTTTTTGGGTGATAACTGAGACACCGCTGTTACCAAGTGGTCAAGGCCAAATGTCAGTGGCCCCACATGCCCTGTAACTGGCTCCCAAGGGAGCAGAGAAATGGGCTGTTGGAATGTCAGTTCCTGATTACTGCAGTGCCTAATCACAAGGCAGTTTGGCACAGCTCAGCTGTGTCATTGCAAAATCACTCGCTCCACGTGCCTTGTGGTCTCGTGCCACCAACCTCTCAAGTTACTGATTTTCAATGTCATTTTAGGTGGCAATAAAAAAAATAAATCTTCAAGGAGTGAGGAGGAAGGAGCTAACCTTTAATGAAATAATGATCATGAAGAGGTATAGGAGTCCCAATGTTGTGAATTATTTAGACAGGTGAGAGGTCATGGTCTTATCTCATGGATGTGTGCTTACATAAAGCAAACATGAGAGGTTCAAAACCCACTTTGGTCAGTGGCAGCAAGTAAAGCTGTTAATTTTTATTTATTCATATTTCTCTACTCATCTCCAATGGATGAGAAGAGAGTGCATCTTGTCTGCATGAGTCTTCCCTGGCACAGCTAGTTTGATAATTACTCCAAAATTATTCAAAACCTGGATCAGCTGTATCTTCCTAACTCAATAGCCTCAAAGTTCATTGCCTCCACATTTATTTGGGATTGATTTTTTAAAGTTTCTTAAGTGCAGATGAACCATCCTAAAGTGGATTTCCCTTGGATTGTTGCCCCTCTTTGCCATTGCTATGCATGCCAGGAAGACTAGGTGCTTATTTCCAGAAACACCATGCCTGACATGTTTTTTATCTGGGCTGTTTCTAACTGCACTTTTCATTTGCTGCCCATCTAAGACATCTCCTTTTTCACAGATGTGTCTTTCTCTTTGAGACTGCTCAGATTGCAAATAATGCACAGCCAAGAGGGAATGTCTATTCCTTTGATTCTGTCCTTGTCACAAAGGCATCTGGAAATAAGAAACCTGGAAGCAAAAAATCAACGTAGCCATGCATGTTCATCTCTGCCTGCTTGTTTCCTTCTTTCAGCTACCTTCTGGGCGAGGAACTCTTGCTGGTTATAGAGTACATGGATGGAGGTGTCCTGAGCGACATCGTCAGCCAGACCTGCCTGTCTGAAGATGAGATGGCAGCCATCAGTCGGGAGGTCAGCAATCCCAGCTGTGTTTCCAAGGGCTTGGGCAGGATTGTCTGGGAAACAGGGGCTCAGAACAGGAGAGGTTTCTTGTGCCGAGCTTTGTTTCTGTGTTGCTGGTATGCTATGGGCAAGTAAAAGCATCTCAAGTGAAAGGCCTGCCAGTGCCCCTGCACTCCCTGTACTCAGTGCCAGTACTCTTATCTCCTGCTGTTGTATTCTCGCTCTGTCTCTTGTATTTGTATTTGCTGTTCTCCACCTTGCCTCTCTACATGTTTGCCTGGAGTCTGTCTTCACTGCATTCCTTGCCTGTAAAAGCAAAGGTGCTGGTGGCAGGATTTGAAACAAACAGCAAAGAAAGAAGAGAGAGACTCGTTTCTCTCAGTGCTCAGCTAAAAAGGATAGGAGTGCAGCCAGAATGCTCTTTGCTTCTGAGCACATGCGCTGCAGCAGGAGTCATCCTGGCTGGTTGGCAGGGGACAGCCTACAACAGCAGGTGCTGTTGCTCTTTCAAAAGCTGACGTGCCTTTCCTAAGAAAGGTCCTGCTCTGCAAGTGTTGGAGCAGCAAGCTCTTCCTCTCAGTGGCCATTACTGTTCTGCCAGTACTCCCCATTCCCCTGGAGAGGGAATCTTTTAGATTCTTTGTTTCCTTTCTTGTGTGATGAAATCACATCACTCATTTTTGCCCTTCTGTTTCTGTTTTCTCGCTCAGTGCCTGCAAGGACTGGATTTTCTTCATGCAAACGATGTGATCCATCGAGACGTGAAGAGTGACAACATCCTTCTCAGAACCGACGGTTCTGTCAAACTGGGTCAGTATATTCTTGGTCAGGTGCAGCGTTCCAGGGATGTGGGTGTGGGGCTGCTTGGCGTGACTGCCAGCTCCCCAAAAATGGTGCTGGTGGCAGTGCAGGGACCCCTGCTGCGAGCTGAGGGCACAGTTGCAACGTGCACAGAGGTAGAAGGAGCCACAAGCAGTCAAGAGTGGCCTTGCTCTGTGTGTGTCCCTTCCAGAGGGAGGGAGTTACAAGTCTAAAGTTTCCAAAGAACAAAAGCCACTGCTAGAGGCAGTGTAAAACATGGGGGGATTTTTAAAGTCGCCAATGCCAGGAGATTCAACAGAGCAATTTCAAACTTCTGCTGGGGAATTCTTTTGCTTGCTTTCCTAACTGCACAGAATTCAGATAAAACCAGTATTTTGTTTTCTCCTCAGCTGATTTTGGCCTCGCTACTCAGCTCACCCCTGAGCAGAGCAGACGGTGCTCGGTAACCGGGACTCCTTGGTGGATGGCGCCTGAAGTGGTGACAGGTCAACCATATGGCCCCAAAGTGGACATATGGTCTTTTGGAATTGTGGGAATTGAAATGATAGAACAAGAACCTCCTTACTTGGGCGAAAGTTCTGGCACGGTAAGGAGCAAATACTCACTGATCCCACTGTCTTTCTCACCTGTCCCATGTCCTGTGTGCCACTGGACAAAATCCCATTGCCATCTGCTGGAACTACTTCCACCAAGGTCCCCTCCTACAAATGTCCCTGCAACACATCAGCATCTGCTGGACTTTTGGTTGCATCAGTGGGGGAACTCAAGCCTTACCACATGCAAACAAACTCCAAACAAACTCCATTCTCACTCAACACTTTCCTTTGGGTTAGTGGTTCCAGTTCTTTTGTCTGTGTAGATGGCCTTAATAACAGGAAAAAAGCATCTTAAAAGTGTTGTTATCTTTCCAGAAATGAAGGAAGGATACCCAAACCCAACAAAGTTTCTAAAACCGTGGTCTTTAGAGAGGAACCTAACCCTGTGTGCAGTTTCTTCTCACTGGGAAACATGGGCATGAGGGTGTAATGCACAGAGTCTCTTCTGCTTCTTGTGCAGTGCTGCTGAAACACTCAGTGACCGTGTTTCTCTCCTAGCCCAAGCAACATTCTGCACGTCACCAAGCCAGAGCCTGGTGATGTGGAGAGCCTGCCAAAACCTCCTGTTTGTTTCCTGGCACTTTCTGGCATGGGCCTACCATTAATGCATTGACTTGAGCAGCCAAATGACTGGAGGGTGTCCATAGGGATGGAACCTCTCCTCCTTCTGACCTAGACAATTTTTCTTTTGCTGCAAAAATGGGAAGCTGAAATTTTCAGACTGCTGAGAGACAGAGCTGCAAGTGGCTCCTGTGTGCCCAAGCAGGCATTTTCATCCCAATACATTTGTGCAGGCATCTTAATGTGTCTGTGTTGAAGAGGAGATTGTAAATGTTTGTTTCCCTACCTGGCTATTAACTGATGGATTTTCTTTCTTTTCTTCCAATTCCCATTGTTTTCAAGAACAGCACAAAAAGCTTGATGAGTTTTGTTCTAGGGCACGTGCTCTTAAAGGACCAACAAGCACCACAGAGATGCCTTTCATGTACTAACCCTTGAAATTAGTTAGTATAGCAAAGTCCCTCTTCCAAAAGCCCTCTCAAGCTGGCATGAATCCTCAGAGAAGCAAATGTCCTTTTGCTGATGTAGTTCCCACTAACTAGGTCAGGCATTGAAATCAGCTGCCAAGGCAAGATCTGCAGGATGGTGGAAAAGCTGTGGCTGCGTCGGGGTTTGGGTTTTTGGTTGGTAAAGGAAAGTCATCTCTGGGTCTGTGCCAGGGCAGAAACTGCCACTGAAGAACAGAGGTTAAACAAAGGGATGTGGGAGAGCCTTAGAGATGTGAAAGCAGGAGGTGGAGCCTGGTGTCTCCTTTCTCTCCAGGCTACATACCTGATAGCCACAGTAGGGACTCCACAGCTGCGGCAGCCCAAGCTCCTCTCGGCTTTGCTGCGTGACTTCCTGAGCTGCTGCCTGCAGACAGACGAGGAGCAGCGCTGGTCTGCCAAGGAGCTCCTGCAGGTAAAATGTGAAGGGGCTGCAGGTGAAACAGGCTCTGAGGGATGGGCTCCTCCTCCACTCAAGCCCAAGGCAGCAGATGAGCCCCCTTCCTCCTCACCTCCACTCTTGCTGCTCTTCAAATGAAAATGGTGAGGAATCCTAGACTGAGCTGGGCTGGCAGGGCCCTGTAAATGTCCTCTGGTGCAAGTGTCCTGCAATGAGCAGGGACATCTTTAAAGAGATCAGGTTGCTCAGAGCCCTTTGCCACCGGAGCCGGAATGGTTGCAGGGATGGGGCTCCTACAAGCTCTTGGGGCAAGCTGTGCCAGGGTGGCACCATGCTCCAAGTAAACAAGTTCTTCCTTAGACCTACTCTGATTAGGTGCCCTTAGTGTTTAAAAATATTTGTCCATATCCTATTGTAACTGGCCCTGTTAAAAAAGATGTTCCCCACTTTCTTCAAAGCCACTGTGAAGTCTTGGAAAGTGGCAATAAAGTCTCCCTGGGGCCTGTCCTTCACAAAACTGAATAACTCCAGCTCCCTCTGCATTTCCTGTGAGGAGAGGTGCTCTGTCCTCTGACTGTGTCTGTTGCCCTCTTTTGTGATTTGGTGGAGTGTTCAGTTTTATCTAATGGCAAAAGAATTGAAGCAGAGCAATGCAGGGTACAGAGACATGAAATGGTGGTGGAGGAACCCAAGGAAGCCAGTCCCAGCCTAGGGGTCAGAGATTTGTCTGTGGGCAGGAGGGGCTGTGGGGGGCTCACTGTGAGCCTCTGAGGGGCCCTGGTTTGTGCCCCCCAGCCCACCCTCAGAGGTTTCTGCCACGCAAACAGGGACAGCTGGGAGGGACTTGTCCCAGCCCCATCTGCTGCCTGGCACGCTCAAGCAGACGGGAACTGTGCCAGGGTTACTGCCAGGTTGTGTGGCAGAGAGGGAACTGCAGGGCCCAGTGCCACTGGGCTGGCCCTGCTGGGAAGGAAGGTGCCATCCAGCACACGAGGGGCAGGGCATGGAAAGGCAGACACTGCTTTCTGTCCCTGTGGGAATCAGCACAGTGCCTGTCTTTCAAAGGCAGGGACCTATGTGAGTCATTGGAGTTTCCTGAAAGGAAGAAAACCCAGGGACAGAAAGCGCCATTTCTAGAGCACTGGCAGGGCAAAAATCCCAGCATGATGAAGACATCACAATAAACAGATGAGTGGGATTCTGGGCCAGGTTTGCCTGTGATGGCAAGGTCTTGCACATTGGGGATGACTGGGGAGCAGATGGTCCCATTGCTCCTCTTTCTGGGTCTTTCCAGCAACTTGATGTATCCTGATTGAGTCCCTGAAACAATGAGCTTGGAAAGTAATGGTTCACTGTTCTTTGTTGTATTTTTTTTTCCGGTGGACAGCATCCATTTGTAACTTCAGCCAAGCCACCATTCATCCTGGCACAAGTCATCAACTCAGTGAAGAAGACGAATAACCCTAACCCTAAACTCTAAACCTAAAACCTAACCCTAACCTTAAATGCTAACCCAAACCCTAACCCTATCCCTATCTCTATCCCTTACCCTTTCCCTTACCCTTTCCCTAACCCCAATCCTAAGCCTAAGCCAAAGCCTAAACCTAAACCCAAACCTGAACCTAAATCTAAATCTAAATCTAAGCCTAAGCCTAAGCCTAAGCCTAAACCTAAGCCTAAACCTAAGCCTAAGCCTAAGCCTAGCCCTAACCCTAGGAGACGAGAACATAGCAATCATGTCAAGATGTTATCTCTGTTACCAATTTAGAGTAGGATTGTAGAGTAGGGTTGCTAAAGAGATTTGAAGCATAGAATTATAGATTAGAGTTGTAATTAATAAAGTTTCTGAAACATCAATTCACTTGGAAGATTCTCCTCCTTCTGACCCCTTCAGAAAATTCAACATTTTTTTCTGAATTACCAATTGTTTTTTATTGGTACTAAGTCACACATATGGCTTTTTTTGTATGGTTTCATAAGTGAGGAGGCCTCTTCTTCATTCATCCTCTCCAGACCGCACTGCCTTTGGAATATGACCCACTGGCTGGTTATGGCGCAGCTGTGGTATTTCTAGTTGAGGCAGAAAGGGCAATGGCATTTGAAGGCAAAACCAAAGGAAGAATGAGGCAGCCCAAACACCCTGTGCAGATGCAGGCCTTCAGCTGTGACTGGAGAGCAATGGGGTTCCTGCCACTTGGATTTGTATCCCTAAATGCAATAATCTCTTTGGCTGGAGGAGAGCCTTGCTCAAGTGAGAAAGCAGAAAGATCAGAGAGGGTGCTCGGGAAGGTCTCCTGTGGCGCAGAGCTGTCAGCGCCTGTGAGGTGAGAGCGGGCCCGGCCTTGCCCGGGCTGGAGCCCCAGCAGAGCCCCGGCAGAGGCCGGAGCAGCCTGAGCCCCGGCAGAGGCAGGCTGGAAGGAGGCCCTTGGAGCTGCAAGAGGCAGCAGCCGGGCCCTGGGTGCCTCTTGCTGGGAGCGGGCGAATCCTCCGCTCTCAGAGCCCAGGTGGCAGCTGGCTGCTGCCGAGGGGAAGCGCAGCCGTGCTGGGCACAGCCCGGCCTGGAGGCCATGGCCGTCTGGAGTGTGCCCAGGAGCAGAGAAATGCCAAGGGCAGCCGCGGGCCGCTGGGCTGGCTGAGGATTCCTCCTCTTCTGCCGGCTGCCCTGCAACTCCTGGCAAAGGCCAGCAGTGTGTGCAGCACTCTGGGCACCGGGGCAGGGAGCCGGGCTGCTCGGCAGGCTGGAGCACAGGGCAGCTCCTTCAGGCCCGGCACTTGTGCCAGGGAAGCGAGGCCAGCGTGAGGCAGGGACAGCTTGGCAGGGCCCATCTGCAGGAGCCAGCGCCTCACGCAGCTCTGGGAGGAAGCGCCTGCAACCCTGCAGTTCTGCACTGAGCCAGAGCAAAGGTGTGAGATGCAGCGTGTTTGGCAGAAATATTCAGGCCCACCAGGCCGGCCTGCTTTGTGCTCTGTGGTGCACAGCAAGCGCTGTGCAATGCAGCTCTGAGCTGCTGGGAGAGAGGCAGTCGGGGATGTGCCTGAGGTGAATCAAGGGGTTAGCTGAAAATGTAAGGAGGATAATTGAAAAGTGAGGATGAGTCGAGGGGCCAGCTGGGAATAGAATTGGGATAGTAGAAGATTGCATATTTTAGTTAAGATTTTAAAATGAGGTAAGAAGCTAAGTTAGTAATACAGCTAGCAGAAATCATGTGCCTTAGTTAAAGCGCAGCAAATAGATTAGGAACATAAAGCTAGGAGTGACAGGGATAGAGGAAGCATTTGTGAAGAAGCTGAGACCATAGAAAGACCTTGCCTTAAGAGTAATTGAACCAGGCTGGTTTTGTCCTGCCTGTAGCTCTGAGCAGGGGTCAGCAGAAGGGAACATGCAGCTCTTGGGCTGGAGCTGAGCTGGAGACCCGGTGTGACAAGCACTGGTGGCCACCATCCCCCTGGTTTTGTTTGTATGGTTCATGGATGGCTGGGGCCCTGGGCAGAGCCCTGACAGCCTGGTCTGACCCCAGGGAAGGAGAAGGAGCCCCTGGAGAAGCTGTTCCAAATGGGGCTGGTGCTGGAGACACCAAGGACAACCTCAAAGATGACAATCTCTTCCTTGGCCTGGCCAGCTGAAGATGATGGACTTGGATTCTGGCACCTTCTTCAAAGCCAGGCTCCAGGTCCAATTTGCAGGTGAGTCTATAGGCAGGGGGTTGCTCCCGGATCTGGGCATGGCACAGCTGGGCACCAAAGGTTCCCCCTTTGCTGGGGCAGATACAATGAATTCTTCAGTCAGCTGCCCAGCTGCTTTTTGGCTCTGGGCAGCTGCTGAGGGCTGGATGTGCCGTGGCTGGCTGCAGGCTGGGCACATGTGCTGCCCTCCTGCTCTGCTGCCAAAGGCAGCAGGGATGGGCAGCTCTGGGCACAGCCAGCATGGCCTGGGCACCGCAGGCCTTGGCACAAGGGCACAGGAGCCCTCAGCTGACGGGCGGTTTCTGCTTTCTCTCCTTGCAGCCGGGCTCTGCGGCTGCTGAGGCTGCTCTGGGCTCTGCCAGGGCTCAGCTGGGCTCAGCCCTGGGCCCAGCTGGGCTGGCTCTGCCCTCACATTGCTCTGACAGCTTTGCATCAGACGAGCCCGTTGTGAGCACAGCGCCTGAGCTTTCTGCTTTGGCAGGTGAGTGAGACTCTGCTGCAGGCCCAGAGATTGCAGCTGGGGACACACATCCAACTGGCAAGGACCCAAACTCTCCATAGTAGCAGCTGAACGCCTGGATCTGCACAGGGTGTTTTGTCTGTCCCATTCTTCCTTCTTTATTGGCTGGAATTGTGCAATTGCACTTTCTTCCTCCTCTAGAAGTGCCACGAGTGGGCCAAAGCTGGCGAGTGGGCCGTGCTCCTGAGGCAGTGCAGTCTGGAGCTGGTGGATGGAGAATTGCCCTTCTGCACTTCCACACCAGAGCAAAAAGCTGTCAGAGGGACTTTGTGACTCTAAGAAATCCCTGAAAGTTTCAATGGGAATGTTCCGCTCATTCCCAGGCTGAGAAGGAAGGTCGTCTTGTAAAGGATTTGGGCTTTGAAAGAGTTTCCATTCCCAGTCCTGCTTGGAGCTGGAAGGGCACAAAGCAACTTCCTCTTGCCTCGACCACAATTTAAAATAACAATATTGGAAACAATCCCCAAAAACTTTTTAAAAAGACTGCTGAGGTCAGTAAGATGGATCCATGCCATCAGCACATTTACAAAGTAAATAACTTTTCTTTTCAAAAGATCAGTTGCCTCTTAATTCAAAGTTAGAGATGACTTTTCACTGCACACTTGGGGTTTTTTTTTATCTTTCACATTTTATATAGTTTTTGATTACTTTTTCCTTTTTTTTCCTTTCAATAGAAAACATGTCCTATCAAAGGAACGTCCTTTGCTCCTGGTTCCCGTGTGGAGCAGCTCCCTTCCTGCTGGCTGAGCTGCTCAGGCAGAGCCCAGCAGCTCCTGGCCCTGCAGGGCTGAGGCTTTTCCCCGTTGCTGGGCACAGACTGATGGAGCAGCACTGCTGAACACGGGCACACAGAGGCACCAGCAGCAGCTGCCTTTGGCCACCTGGGGCTCCAAGGCCCAAACTCTGAGCAGCCAGGGCTGGAAGAGACTGGCAGGATCTGATCCCTGACTCTGGGCAGACAGGGCTGCACAAATGACCCCACAGCAGCAGCAGCAGCACATGGAGCTGACTTTGAGCACAGCCCCTGCCCCTCTTCCCTCCCGTGTGCAGCGGTGTCACAGCAGCCTGAGGCACCTGGGAGCCCCCAGGGCCAGCAGGGACTGGAGATGGCAGCCCTGGGCTCCTGGAGGCTGTGCAAGGAACGGAGCTGGGCACTCCCTGTGCATGGGGAGCTTCCAGATGGAAAAGGCTGCTGTGCCCAGGCAGCTGCAAGGGCACAGAAAGGAGGCTCTGGAGTACTGGATCTGTGCCAGTGCCACAGTCCTGGGCAGCAGCCAGCGAGCCCTGGGGGAACAGAGGGCACAGCAAGAGGGACAGAAGCAGGCAAGGGCAGAGACTGGAGAGAGCCAGGCCTGGGAGCAGGAGCAGCTGCTCCATTGCACTCTTGGAGAAAGCTCTTGGCTGGTTCAAAGCGCTGAAAGGTGTGAAGGGCAGAGGAGGAGGCCACAGCAAACAATGCTCCTGTTTGCACAGCCTCCCCTCTCCGTGTCCCAGAAGGAATTGCATGGACTGTGTTCTTCTCTCCGAGCCGTCTCGTTCAGCATGAGCAGCTGAGCACCAGGAGCTGAAGGAGCTGAAGCCTCAGGCCACAGGAGCTGGGCAAGAGGGAACTTTTGGAGCAAAGTAATGCTGCTAAAATAGACCCAGCTGAATGCAGTGGATAGAATCATGGAATCACAGAACACAGAATCCTTTCTGTTGGAAAAGCCCTCTGAGCTCAGCCAGTTCAGCCGGGCACCCAGCAGTGCCAAGCCCAGCACTAAACCACGTCCCTGAAGTGCCAAGGCCTGGACACCAGCCCTGAGTGAGGCCTGGACAGCAGGCCCTGAGCCAAAGGTGGCCTCTGGATGAACCTTCCTAGCAAACGTTATCTTTGTATCTGCTCCCTGATGAAATATGCATGGTCATTAGCACTGAGATAGATGTAGCCACTCATTAGTGAAACGTGGGTTGACCTTTGTGTATTTAGAAGCCAGACAAGGCCATGAAATCTGACATCTGGCCTTGTTTGGGGCTGTATGGTCAAAGTCAGCTCCCTTGGTTCCTCCTTGAGCCCTGGCCAGGCTTTGGGAGGGACCCAAGAGGAGGATGAAAGCAGATGTTGCCACACTAGCAGTGCTGTCAGTTTGTTCATTCAGCACTGTCAGAGCTGGGCCCTCTCCCAGCGGGGTTGGAGCCTCACCTGGGGCTGGAGGCACCTGCAGGAATTCCCAGTGCCCAGGAGTGGCTCTGCAGCCCTTGGCTGTGACAGCTTCCCCAGCTGCTGTGTGGGTCTGGGGGATGGTAAAGGCTGAGGGTAAATGCTGCTGGATCTTTGTTAATCACTGCAGGCAATCTTTGGTGGGGATGCTTGGGTGCATTGCTGAGCTGCTCCTTTTGTGATTCTTTGCTGCTCTGAGCTGCAGGAAATGACACTGATTCCTTCAGCTGGAGTCTGTATCTCTGGTGCTGACCCTGCCCACTGGTAAAACAAAACTGGCACAGTCTGGCCAGATGCCAACAAAATGTCATTTGTTCAATGTAAATGTGAGGAATCAGTCCCATCAGAAATTGCCAGCTGGGAAGCCCTTCCCTGGAGTTCCCTGGCTCTGGAGTGGGCTGAGGTCGGAGCCCCTTGTGAGCAGTGGGGCAGTCAGGTAAAAGAAGCTGCACCCCTGGATGGCTTCAAATGCATCCAAAAATTGCAAATGGAAAAGGAAAACACCTTGTAGGTTTGGGCAGACAAAGATGAATTTGTTGAGAGTACATAGGAAACAGCACTTTCAGAAGGAACAATGATTATTGGAATGCTCCCACATGGAGCAACAGAAGGTTTTAATCTTGAGCTAATATGCATTTGTACAAGTGAAATATTGATATAATAAATATCTATATACATATTTATAGTATATAAAGACATATATATATATATTAATATATTCACATATATATGTGAGTATATATGTGTATACACATATGTGTAAAAAATATGTATATATTTTTTATATTGTTTAACACATCCTGCCAGACCCTGTTTGCTCTAAGGGCCCCTGTGGAAAATGCTCTGATCCACGGGGCTCCGTGTGAAGGCTGCTGTGACACTGAGGGACTTGCACAGGAATTCCATCCAGGAGCCTGGGTGCCCCTCAGGGACTGGGACCCAGCCCCTTCCAGCCAGAGGGGAAAGGGCCCCCCAAGCCTTGTTAGCCACAGACAGCATGGGAAAGCTGAACAGCAAAGGACCTGGGGGCATTATTCTGGAATTAAAAAGGTGCCAGCTCCATGGACAACAGAATTCTTGTTCCTAACTCGAATGAGATTGAGAAAAAATAATGAAGAACGGTGTCACTAAAGTACTACTGATGTCTGTAAGGTGTACCTTGATAGTCAGCCAGAATCTTTGTCTGCCACAAATACCTCTGGTGTTTCACCAAGGGATTGGTCATCAAAATGTAATGATGGGTTATGATGGATTGTTGAGCTTCTTTTGTAATTCTTTGCTAATGATGATGTGCTTTGCTGAGCTTATCCTTTTGTAAATCTCTGCAGCTGTGCATGATATAAATGACACAATTCCTTAACTTGGTGTCTGTGTCTTTGGTAGTGACCCTGCCCACTGGTGAAACAGGGCCCCCTTTTGCCTAAGTGTTACCTGGGAAGGCAAAAGCCCTCCCTCCAAAATTCCCCCCTTCCTCCCTGTTCCCCCCTTCATACCCTGAGCATGATGTGCTCTGCTCTGGGCTATGCCCGGGCTCAGTTGGGGTCCCCTGTCCTGGCTGTGTCCCCTGCCCAGCTCCCCCGCAGCCCCAGCCCCTCCCCAGCGTGGCTGGACGAGGGGCAGGACAGGCCTTGGCTGTGCTGCAGCTCAGCAAGAACAAAACCATCTCTGCGTGCTCAGCGCTGTGCTCAGCACCCGGCCCAGCAGTGTCTCAGTGCCAGGGGCTGTGCCCTCAGTCCCTGCCGGGGGTTTCCATGGCAACTGCCAGGCCAGGTGACCCAGGTGTCCCCCCAGTGCCGGTTGCCATGGAAACAGTGCCCAGCCCTGCCCCTTTCTGTCTGGCTGACCTGGCCTTTGGCCCTGGCAGTGCCGGTGGCTGCTGGTTCCTGGTGCCAGAGCGGCCAGCGCGGCACAGGGCAGGTGGCCATGGCACAGCCCCCAGCAAGGGATCCCCTCTGGCTCTGGGCACTGACACCAGCCCTGAGCAAGGGCCCAGGGCAGCTTTCCATGGCCACCAACCATCACAACGGGTCCGGGCATTGGTTGCCATTGCACCAAACCAAGGGCCGGTCCCCGTGGCCGTTGCCATGGCACCTGGTGGCACCAACGAGTGTCACTGCAATTGTACCTGGAACAGCCCTGGCACCGCTTTGTCCCAGGGTTGCCATGGCAGCCAAGGGCAGCAACAGCTCTGCAGGCAAGTGGCCATGGAACCTGGCTGCAGAAATGGCTCCTTGGGCTGGTTTCCAAGGAAACCTGAACTGATGGGGGTTGCCATGGCACCCAAACCCAGCAGTGGGGTCCTTGCAGTGTCCATGGCAACAGTCCCTTGCAATGGCACCACTGCATGTTGGGATGATGATGCACCCTCACAGCTGGCCCAGGGCAGGTCTGGAGTGCTTCTGGTGGCAGCTTGGGCTTGGCACACAGTTGAGGAGGATGTCTGTTTGCAATGGGGAAACTCAGGAGTTTTAGATTGCTTCAAAAACAAATGAAGGAAAATCCCTCTTTGGCTGTGTGCAGCCACTTCTCCAAGCAAAGCAGGTTCCAGGTGAGTGAGGAGAGAGACCATGGGCTTGGGAAATATGAAGCAAGGTTGTCCACACTGGCTCAGAGCTCAAGGCACCACTTCTCTGAGCAGGCCAGGGCTCCTTAGGAGAGTCCCTGGATCAATATCAGCCACTGAATGCTGCAATCACCTCTTGTGTAATAAGAACAGCAATAAAAAGACACCCTTTAAAATAGGACTACATATTTCCTGGAAGCTCTTTGAACTATTTCTCCATAACTGTCAAAGGAAAACCTCCTAATGAACTACACTGGAGCAGAGGGAAATCAAGGCAGAGCCAGGGTTTGTCAGGACTTGCTTGATCCTCATGAGCCTCACTGTGCATTTGGAGTGAGCCCTTGAACCTCAGGGCCTGGGAGGAGATTGCACAAACCTTGCCAGGAGTCAAAGGCAGAGGAAACACCCCAAGTGTCTCCAGGCATTCATGGCTCCCTCTGAGGTCCCTCTCCAACACAGGCTCCTCATGGACTCCTTGGAGGAGAGAATTTGTGGCCAGGATGGCACAAAAACCTCTCAGACAGTGTGGAAAAGAAAATCTAAAGTACCTTCAACACCTTGAGTGTCTCAAAGCATTAATGAGCCCCATTTCGTGTCAGTACAAAGCTCTCCAGGGACTAATTAACGCAGATAATTGGGGCCATGATTGGACAAATATCTCCCAGAGTCTATCCCAAGGGAAACACCAAATACCTTAAAAGAACTGAAGTACCTTGAAGCATTTATGAGCCCCACTGAGTGGTGTTACTGACAAAGCCTCTCTAAGGACTAATTGCAACACATAATTAGAGGCCATGATTGCACAAAGCTCTCAGAGACTCCAAGGCAAAAGCAAAACCCAAAGTCCTTTGAAAAACCTGCAGTCCCTGGAAGCATGAAGGAGCCCCCAGGACCATTCCTGAGCAAGGCTCCCCAGGGACTCCTTCCAGCAGATCCTTGAGGCCATGGGATGTGGGCTAGGGGAGGATGCTGAGGGCAGGACAAGGGGCTGACAGTGCCCAGCCTGGCTGGGGCTGTGCCAGGAGGCCCCCGTGCCTCAGGACAAGGTGTCTCCTCACAGCCCTTGGTGGCACAGACCCTGCTGTGCCCCAGGGCACCAAGACTTGGCTTCTCTTTGTCCCCACCTGTCATCACTGCCTCCAGTTCTCTGCTCTGCCTGGGGCCTGGGGACACTTTCCCTGTGGTGTCCCTGACAGGGATCTCTTCAAAGTACAAGAAACTTCAGTGTTTCAATAGAACTGAGTTCTTAAGGGTTCTTGAGGGTTGTGTGACATCACAAAGCTGGCTTTGACATCACAGAGCTTGCTGTGACATCACAGAGCAGGGTGTGAGGCTATAGAGCAGTGTCTGCTCTCATAGAGGGTGGCTCTGAGGCATCAGAGAGTAGGTTGTGACCTCACCTGGTGGCTGTGTAACATCATAGAGGAGGCTGTGACATCACAGACCAGATTGTGACATCACAGGGTGACTTTGTGACATCAGTCTTCTGCGATGTCACAGCACTGCTGTATGAAATCACAGGGTGACATAGAGTTGGCTCTGTGATATCACAGGGTCAGTGTGATATCACAGGGTCAGTGTGACATCACAGGGGCTGTGTGACATCATGGGGGCAGCATGACATCACAGGGGCTGTGTGACATCTCAGGAGCTATGTGACATCACAGGGGCAATGTGACATCACAGGGGCAGTGTGACATCACAGGTGCAGTGTGAGGTCACTCTGCCCCGGCCCCCCTCACAGTTCCCCCCAGAGCAGTCCAACCCTGCTCGTGCACAGCGGGGTCCCCTGTCCCCCCGGGTCCCCCGGCCCCGCAGCCTCCCCCAGAGGATGTTCCACGGGATCGACCCCAGAGCCTGACACGGGGACGGGGGGACGGGGCCCTGGGGGTGGCACAGGGGGACAGGGACTCCCCGGCAGCGTCCCCATGTCCCCCAGGGCCAGAGCCTGGGCCAGGGCTCCTTCACCCTGTTACAAACGAGGCCTTGAGAGCGCTGAAAAACCCCCGGCAAGGGATCAGCCAAAACCAGATTTAATATTAAGGGACAGCAGCACAAAGTTCCTTGGCAAGAGTCACTCTGCTCCTGACTGGACACTTCAGGCACACCAAGGAAACAAAGCAACTACAAAACCAAACAGAATCCAGGCAATAAAACCAGAAATTAACCTGGAACTGTCCCTGTGTGTGCATGTGTGAGTGACACAAGGACAGCAAGGGCAAGGATAAAAGGAACATGGCCTGAAAGCTTAACAGAGCTCAAACTTAACAGGACTTTACTTATACATTAACCTTAACTGATACTTTCAACCTCACAGTTTAGCAAAAGAGCAGAGTATGACAGCATGTAACCTAACTTAAACCTATGACTTCACAATTTAACAGAGGAATAACACTTAACAATATTGAACTTAACATAAAACTTATACTAAAGGTAACTGCTTAGCAAAAGAAAACCTCTCAGCAGCATTTAACTTCACTTAGGCCTTGTGATTTAACCTTCCCTACAGGCCTGACTGACTCAGCTATCCAAGGCACTCAAGCCCCTCAGAGTGCAGCATTTCTGCCACATTTCCCCAGCACAGGCACTCCTGTGTGCACACAGACACAAAGAGTCAGTGCAAGGCACCTGTGAGCAATTCCCCTGAGGGCAGGAAATGCTCACTGTGGGTCCTTTGGCATCTCCCCAGCGGGTGAAGGGTTGACCCTGGAGGAGTGGGGGGATCGGCCCAGGCTCCGTCGTTGTTCAGGATCCCCGAGTGCAGCAAACGGGAGAGTTCCCGGCTGGGAGAGGCCCCACTCAGAGGGAGTGGCTGGCCCAGGAGAGCTCCAAGGGCTCCTTTTGGAGCGCTGTTTGCAGGGCCCCAAGAGAGGGGCTTCAGTCCCAGCAATGGTTCATCCTGGCCGCACTTGGCATCAGCAGCTTTCTTTGGCAGGGTGAGAACAGGGATGTTGTGCCGCTCAGGGAACACAAACAGGTCCCAGGGCTGCTCCTATAGGAACCAGGAGCTGGTTGGGCAGCAGCAGTGCCTGGAGCAGACAGTGTTTGTGATGAGCTGCAGAGGAGCTGAGCCCAGGGGCTGTTGGCCAAGGCGAGCATTTGTTGCCCAGGGAGCATTTCTCAGCTGGCAGGGCGGCCTGAGAAGGGGAGGGGGGAATGCAGCAGCACCGGGCATGGAACCAAGGGACCATTGTGACCCTGTGGGGCCCTGTGAGACCAAGAGACCATTGTGACACTGTGGGACCCTGTGACAACAAGGGACCATTGTGACACTGTGGGGCCTCATGGAATCATGGAGAGCACTGTGACGTTGCTGGGCCTCATGGATCCATGGGGACTGTACTGACGCTGTGTGGCTCCATGGAATGTAGGGATCATTGTGACACTGAGAGGCCTCATCAAAACAAGGGGCCATTGTGACAGCGTGGGTCTGCATGGAACCATGGAGACCATTCGGACACTTTGGGGTGTTATGGAACCAAGGGGCCATGGTGACACTGAGGGGCACCATGGAAACACAGAGACCATTGTGACACTCAGGGGACTCATGGAAACGCAGAGACCATTGTGACGCTGTGAGGCCTCATGGAATCAGTGAGACCATTGTGATCCTGGGAGGACCATTGTGATATTGTGGGGCCTCGTGAAACCAAGAGGCCTTTGTGACACTGCAGGTCTTCTTGTAATCAAGGGGCCATTGTGACACTGCTGGAACCCATGGAATCAAGTCACCATTCTGACACTGCGGGGCCCCATGGATCCAAGGAACCATTGTGACAATATGGAGCCCCACAAAACCAAGGGAACACAAAACAAGTCTGGCTGCTTTGGCCTCCCATAGACTGCCTGACTGGTCCAACTGACCTTTGCATGTTGAGTGTCACTTCTCATCTGCTGCTGAAGCACTGAGGCTCTGTGCTTTCCTTCCCAATGGAAAAGAACTGTCCTCCTGCTCTAGGCACCCATGGCCAGAATTGGGATTTCACCTCCAGAGGTCCTTATATCCAGGGATTCTTCCAATAGGAATATTGCCAGGACAAGTCTGTCTGGCAGTGGTTTCACAAGGGTCACCTCTCATCCGTCCCCAAAACATTGGGAAAGGCTCCATGCTCTCCTTCCTAAGGAAAGAACTGTCTGCTTCTCCAGGTGCCCATGGCTGAGATTGGGTTTCCACCTCCAAAATTCCCTAAATCCAAACTCTGCAATTACTGACAATCTAGCTGGCCGTGGCCTGCTGAGGCTCTCACTTGCCTTCCAAACCTTGAGGCTCTGTGCTTTCCTTCCCATGGAAAAGAACTGTCCTTCTCAGCCAGGTGCCCATGGCCACAATTGGGATTTCACCTCCAACACTGCCTGTTTTGACAGACTGGAGGAGATTGCTGGCTCTAAACATTTTGTGTGTGGGGGAGGAAGGGGCAGGTCCAGCCTTGCCCTGCCCTGTAAGCCCAGCCCTGCCCTGCCCTGTGACCCCAATCCCCTCAGGGGCCTTCAGTGGGTTTACGGTTTCTACCTGAAGGGCGGCACCCTGAACCCCCAGCACCGCCGTTCCACCCTGGGCACTGGGGCCCTCTTGGCTCTACTCAGTGCTGCCGCTGTACTCGGGGCACCCTAAACCCCGCTAGGGACCCGTGTCCTCCTACTGCAGGGATTGTGCGCGACTCACACTGCCCCGATCCTCCACGCACCCGGAGCTCCATTCAGGGCTTGCGTGCCAACTCACCAATTCATCTGCCACCTTTACTCAAATTTGGTGCACAGGAAAAACACCAGCCAGATATTTGTAAGAGGTCAAAATGACACAAAATTCTACTGGCAAAGTGCAAAAAATCAAGAACTTTGGAATAGGATTTAACGCAACATCAAATTACACATAAAACACTAATCATAGCAGTAACTTCATTAACTTAGCCCATTTATCCTGGAAACATTAAAACACGTAAGCTGTTAGGGTATCCAAAAATGTTCCATATAAAGAGCATTAGAACAAGAAGAAAGAGAGAGAGACAGAAAGACAGAAGCTCTATAGAAAGACACATATATGACTAACAGCTCCTAGGGTTCCAGTGTGGGTGAGACACAAACCCCAGGAGAGGGCAGAGTCCATACCAGGAGCTCACCTTGTGCTCTATATTTTAAGCCCCCAGGCCCTTGTGAGCCTCCCCCAGGTGGGATTTCTGATCACACAGGCAATCAGGTTGCGTTAGCACTGTACCCACTGTGTGACTGATTGACAGCTCATCCCACAGTGTCTCAGGACATTGATCTCATCCAGCCTCTGACAGTGACCATGGTGACACAGGGGAACCTCATGGAACCGTGGGTCAGTTGTGACAATGTGGGTCCAAGGACACACCGGGGGATGTCATAGGTAGAATAATGATAGAAGAAAAGTATTACCGCGCCTGAGTGGGCGCTGCTGGTGATAGAGAGACGGTGAATCTTGTTTCTTGAATCAGAAGGCTTGATTTATTAAGATATTATATATAATACATTATGACTATACTAATAAGAATATAGAGAGAGGTTTGCAGAGCAGCTAGGCTAGCTAGGAAGAGATAGAAAAGAATCCCAACAAAGCTGTGGCCAAGGACTCAGTCCTCTGGCTTACACTTTGTGATTGGCCCTTAATTATAAACATGGGAACATGAACCAATCACCAATCAAAATAGGTGCCCCTGTTGCATTCACCAGCAGCTGATAATAATTGTTTATGTTCTCCTCTGAGGCTTCAGCCTTCAAGAAGACACAGAAATCTGAAATAAAGGATTTCTGTGAAAAAATGTCTGCGACATCTCACCTTTCTAAATTGTATAAAATAAAAAAAATGCTGATGTGGAATGAACAGGAAATTTCTTCACCTGTAGAATATACAATAACTAACAAATCACTAGAACAATGCTACAATATAAGAAAAATGCAAAATACAATGCAAAGAGAATTTGAGTCCATGCAGCTGAGTTTCAGGAACAGTCCAAGAGCCAAAGTTGTTTCCCTTGGAATATCTGAGAGTCCTTTTTGGTCCTGAAAACAACTTGCTGCAAAAGGAATCCCATCAATAGTTATCAAAAAACCATTGACAGTCATAACACAATTTTTAAACAGTTTGTGGAATGTCCTTTCTGGCCCTTCAATGCTTCAGAGCTGCTGCCCGCTGTTTTCAATCTTTTTTATTTAATTTTAATTTTTTTTTTTTTTTAATTGAAAAACAAAAGAGCAGCACCCGAGCAGAGCAGTGCCAGACAAGGAAAGGCCCTGGGGGCCCTGTCCCATACTGGACCAGGAACCCCAAAACTGGCTCACACAGGGGGACCAGGACCGGTAGGAGAAACCAGAGTCCCCAAAAACATAAGGAGGCCACGCAGTGGGACCAGCCCAGGAATTTTTTGAGCCCAACGGCCCAGGCCAAACCCATGAGGAAGGCTCTGCATATCCACAGGCCTGAACCCTGCTGCCAGTACAATGGCAGCACGGGTAGTGAGACGCTTCCTTTCCCCTAAACCACTGAGGCATGCCAGCAGCAGGGAAATAGAAGCTGCCCCGAGAATCTTCATCTCGGGTCTGGGAATGTTTGTTTCCCGCAGCAACATGTCACCACCCCCACCGGGCTGGGGACCAGAGGCAGAACTTTTGGGAGCCCCCTCCCCCTCGCCGCTAGGGCACAAGATGGGCGGCAGAGATGGCAGCCTCTATGGGACAGCAACCGAAACACCACCCCCCAAACCGCCGAGCTTGAAAGCCGGCAGCTGGACTGCCGCAAGAGTCAGCTGGCGGGCAGCCCCCGCTCCACTGAAGGAGAGACCAGACTCCGGGGCTGCTTCCTGGAGCGGGCCCGGGGCTGGCGGGCCGGCCATGGGGGGCGCTGGGCCAGGGTGGGGGCCCACGGGGCTGTGGATGACGCTGGGGCTGGCCTGGAACGCGGCAGTGACTCTGGCCACGGAGGAGCCGGCCGAGGAGGGAATCACGCTGATCGTGGGATCAGCCGCGGGCTGCTCCGAGAGTCCCGCAGGTTCAGCGCCGTTTTCTGCCGCTGACTCTGGGACTGTCTCGGCTTGAAGCGGCGGGGATGCGCGAGAACCCACCTCCGCCGCGTCCCCCAGCCCTGAAAGCAGCGGCAGGCACGACACGGGGCCGGCGCCGTGCCCCGCCGCTGACTCCGGGGTCTGCTGCAGAGGCGCAGTCTCCGTCTCCTTCGGAGCGCAAACAGGCAGCAGCGGAGCCGGGAGAAGCGGCGGGGCATCGCTGTTGCTTAGCAACAGGTCAATCGCCGAAAGTGCTGTTCTCTTCTGCCTTCTCCGACACAGGCTCTGGCGGGGGCGGGGAGGCCGGTGAAACCGCGGGCGGGACCTCCTGGAGTGACGGCTCTAGCAGGGGCGTGGAGGAAGCCTCGGAGACCGGTGCCGCTCCGATGTGTGAAGGAGGCGGAGTCTGAGAGGCCGGCGCTGGCTTGAGCGGCCACTCCCATCCCCCCGGAAAGAGAGAAGGGGGGGGAGGACAACACTCCATCTGAGCATGCTCCGGAGCAAAAGTAAAAAAAACTTCTTCGCGCCGCGAAGTTTCAGCCCCCGCGCCGCGAAGCAGGGGGGGGCGAAAAGCCCAAAGTCATCACCCATGGGGTCTTCTGCCAAGGGCGGTGGAAACGGAGCTTGTCCATAACAGTTAGAGATCCATTGAAAACAAGCTGCTCTGCGCTTCAGGACTGGGAAAAGCTTTATAAATGCTGGGTAGATAGAAGGCAACACGCGTCCCTGACTGTAGACGCACTGGATAATTGAGTCCATGCACTCCCAGACGAAAACATCTAAAGCGTACAGGACATCAGTAAAAAACCCAAAAAGCTTTGCCCATCGAAAGAACCCATAGATATCTGTTTCTGACAAAAAGCAACCATCTTCTCTGCACCAATATTTCCAGAGGGCAATAAGCTTTTCCTCTGAAGCGGAGAACTGAATCTCTTCTGGCAAGGCATGTGTCTACCAAACAAACAGCCACAAGCTATGAAGGGCTGGTTCATCAGGGATAGAAAAGCCCACAGTACCTTCTAAAAGAGTCCAGCTTGCTCTGGCCAGCTCCACAGGTCTGCTGCCCTTTTCCATCATCTTTCCTGATGGTTTTCCAGAAGAAGGTTCTGTTGTGGTCAGCCTTGGCTGTGAACTCTGTCCAAATCAGGATCTTCAGTTCTTCAGCTCCTGGCTTGAATCCACTTTCTTTGGTCACTTCAAAGCAACCATCAAATGCCACACATACAGGATTTTACCCAGTGCAGCAATTTTGCTCCTCTGGTCTTATTAAATTAATTTTTGCTCTGACACGTCGGGTCACCAGATATTACCGCGCCTGAGTGGGCGCTGCTGGTGATAGAGAGACGGTGAATCTTGTTTCTTGAATCAGAAAGCTGAATTTATTAATATAAGATATAATACATTATAGTTATACTAGAAAGAATAAGGAGAGAGGTTTGCAGAGCAGCTAGGCTAGCTAGGAAGAGATAGAAAAGAATCCCAACAAAGCTGTGGCCAAGGACTCAGTCCCCTGGCTTACACTTTGTGATTGGCCCTTAATTATAAACATGGGAACATGAACCAATCACCAATCAAAATAGGTGCCCCTGTTGCATTCCCCAGAAGCTGATAATAATTGTTTATGTTCTCCTCTGAGGCCTCAGCCTTCCAGAAGACACAGAAAACTGAAAGAAAGGTTTTCTGTGAAAAAATGTCTGCGACAGAAAAGCCTTTTGAAATGAAGCCTTGTTCAGCCACATCAATAGCTGGCCTATCATCTCTTCTGTGTGCAACTAAGCAGTTACAAGTTCCCATGTGAAGCTATTTTGAGAATGAGACTTTGTGACCATTCTATTCTGAGGGTGAAAAACAAATGCACCTGCAATAACAAGTAATTTGTCCCATGAGAATCAGTGAAGAGGTAAACAATACAATAGAGAGATTTGATGCACAAGTAAAATCTATTTTATTAACCAATAATCGACTAACTGATAAGAAACCTTTGAATGAACTAAAGGTGCACACAAGGTCTGTTAAACTGTGTAAAATGAGTTGTATGAATAAAGAATAAAGAGTTCTTCTCCATCTTAGCTTAGTCCTATGGGATTTCAGTTCCCCCCTTCTTGACGGCTTTGGGTTCTCCCTTCTTTGGAGCTTTGGGTTCCGCCTTCTTTGGGTCTTTGTCTTCCTTCTTCTCTGGCATCTTGGTTTCCTTCCTCTCTGATGCTTTGGTGTCCTTCTTCTCTGATGCTTTGATTTTCTTCCCTTCTGATGCTTTGCTTTCCTTCCTCTCTGGGATTTTGGTTTCTTTTTTTGGAATTTTGGTTTCCTTATTCTCTCGGGTCTTGGTTTTCCCCTTTGCTGGTATTGGAGGTTGCTTGCCAACAGAGACACTCTTCTTTCCCTTCTTCTGCCTCTCTTCCTCCTTCCTCCTCTCTTCCTCCTCTAAGGCTTTTGCCTCCTCCTCGACCTTTTGAGCTGGCTCCTTCAGCTCCCTTCTGCAGACAAAACAGAAAATATGGCTGAGAGTCCCACCAGAACCTTGGGCTCCCTCGTCCTGGCTGGCCCTGCACTTCATTCCTTGACCCTGAGGCCATTTCCGTGAATTCTCCTCAACCCACAGAGGTTGGGAACATCCCAAGTGAGGGCATGGGTGGAAGGGGACCTCCAGGACCGGCCAAACCTGAGCTTTGCCATCATAAGGTCTTGACTGTGCAAGCTCCCTCTGAAGGCACAGCCAGACCCCTCCAGCCCCTGCCAAAGGCTGATCCAGCAGCTCTCTGCACTGGTGCCTGGAAACGCCCTTTGTCTCTTGGCTTCCCAGTTTAAAGCAGAGCACAGATTGCTGACATCTGCTTAGCTCTCCTACAGTTCTTACTCAGCTCATTCAGCCCCCTTCTCCCTGGGCATAGCTGAAGCATGATTTTAAAGAGTTCAGATTTCAGCTGAGGGTTAGAAGCAATTCCCATTGATCAGGATGTAGGTTAGATAGGCAGACCATAGGTTAATGATTATGAGATGCTTAAGCTGGAGCAGATTGTTCTATTGTTTACCATTAGGAGAGGGAAGTGGAGGAAGTGAACTGTTATAAGAACATCTTGAAACCAGTAGAACAATGGTTAGCACCTGGGCTTGATGTCAATCAATCACTAAGCAGGGGACCTTGGATGGTGCCAGAGGGTCACAGAGACCTGATGAAGACATTCCTGACTTCATCCCCTAAGACCACTGACCCAATTCGAGACACCAACCCAATTCAAGGGAAGAATTGCACAGGAGTGAAGGACCAATGACCTCATTTGAATACAGAGCAGGGATGGGAGGTGCTGGGGTTGTGCAGATGTATTGTATGTAAGATCTTGGGAAATAAAGAGAGGGCAAAGAACCTTGGACAGCGCGGTCACGCCTTTTAGGGACGGCTCTGGTGCCGCCCGCCAGTGTTAATAAACATCCCACTGTCTAACTTTAATTAGTTAGAGAGTCTCTGCCTGTGATCTTCGGTTTTAACGACTCCTAGCCTGCTCCTTCATGAGAACAATCCTATCAGTCAGAAAGCAAAGGCTGCAGGAACTCCTCTCCTGCAAGACAGGCTCTTGTTGGGCAGATTTCCTGCTGGAACCCAGCTGGGACCAAGCAAACCAGTGCTGGCTGCCATGGAAACCACTGGAAGCAGCCTCGTCCGTCTCCTCCCCATGAAACCAACTTCAGCCTGGCCTGAAGACGTCCTGATGCACAGGCTTGCTTTAAGCACCTCCACTCCCAGCTCCACACTTGGCCTGTGTGTCCTGAGCTGGGCTGCCTTGCTGGAGCTGAGCTTCTCCTGTGCTTGCCTACGGCTGCAGCTGCAGGGGAGCCTAAAGCACAGGAGTTTTTCTGGCTGCTATGCCACCATAAGGAGAACCCTGGCAGATCAGCAGTGCAAGGACTTCATCTGTGGCAGGAGCAGGACCCAAAGCAAGGTTTGCTCTGTGCCCCACGCCTGCCCATACCACAATCCCACTGTTCTGGTGAAGAAGGCAGATGATGAAGAAGATGCCACTCAACACCATGGACTTCAAGACACCTCTAAATGCGGTGCCAAGGCAGGCCCAGAGCCCAGCTCCCCGCAGAGAGCAGCTAAGCCAGGAGGGCTCAGCACTCAAATAGAGAAGATGATGTTCTGTCTCAACAGAAGAAGGTCCTTCCTCTCTTGGCAGCCAGAGAGCTCAGAGTGGCCATCCCTATGTTGCTGCTGGCCTTTGCTCTGCAGCTCCTCTGAGCTCAGAGGCCTTGGAGCAGGGAAGCCCTGCAGGGACAATAACCCGTGGCAGAGCAGGAACCCACGGAAGGCTGACTCACCTGTCCCTGAGAGAGGCCTGAGAGCCACAGTTGATCTCCTGGGGGCTCAGGGAGGAGCTGACACGTGAGGCCGCCCTGGGCACCAGCACCTCAGAGGTGGAGCCTCCCTCCATGTGGCACAGCTCCGGGACATTGCAGGTGGTGTTGAGGTGGCCAGAGAAGGTGGAGGTGACCTGCTGGCTCTCTCCTGGCTGCAGCACACCTGGCAGTGGCAGGATATTGAAAGCCTGGATGGAAGACAAGAGAGATTGAGGTGTTGAGCATGGAAATGGATGCAGAAGAGCATCTTGGAGCTGTAGCCAGAGGGGCCTATTCCCCAAACACTGCCAGAATCACCCTCACCTCATCCTGTATCCATGCCATTGACCAGTGCAGGGACCATGGGGAAAATCTTCTCCCATACTCACAGCACAATGCATTAATTAGTACATTACATGAAAGTGAACTAGGATGTCTCCTGGCAGTAGAAATTCTCTCTGATGCACAATTTGCCATTACAAAGTTTCAAAACTTCCTGCTTTTAGAAAAGGAGGAGACTCAGAGTGAGAGCTCTTGGAGCTGAGGGAAGGAGTCCAGTCCAGCTCATCTGACTCCTGAGGCTCTTCCCCTCTCTCTCTGATTTAAATGCTTCTTTCTCAAGGTGCTACAGCAAAAGCTCCTGCAACAATTTCCTGTGGAGCACTTGAGGAGTTCCAGGGGGAGCAGTGCCCTCCACAGGTGCTGCACAGCATCCTTGGGCAGCCCTGCAACGTGTCCTGCACGGCCTCTCCAACAAGCAGCTGCTCCAGCAGCACTTGGTGATGGGCCTGCAGGGATGGGAGGCCCCTCTGTGGCCAATGCTGAGGGCCCCCAGTGGCACTGGCAGCTCCAGCCCTGCTTGCCACACTGACAATGGGCAAGGGAGTCATATTCCCTCTTGCCTTCTCTGCTCCCAGGGCAGTGTGCGCCACGTCCAGGGAGCACCTGAATCCCTCCAAGCCTCGAGGCAGGTGAGGGTGCTCAGGACTTGGTGCTGGCACCCAAAAAACAAGCCATTTTCTGTGCTGGGAGGAAGAGACAGCCCCTCTGCAAAGTCTGCCTTTGTCAGACAGCTCCAGGGCCAGCAGTGCAATAGCAGCTCTGGGTGAAAGCAGAGCCCTGCAAACAGGGAGTCTGGCTGCCTTGGGAAGAGGGTCCATGGAGATCAGCATAATCCCAGCTTGCTCTGTGAGGGAAGCTGGAGGTGTTACCATGATGATGCAGAGAAAAGCCTCATCTTACACTGGGAAGGAAACAAGGCAAAAAAATCCCACACTCAGCACAGGCCTGTAGGATCTGAGCCAGCTTCTCCAAGGAAAACTCTTTCTCCCTCCCCCTCAGCCCATGTCCAGCCACTGGCCCTGCTGCCCAGCCCACTGTCAGGGCACAGCACAGCAGGGCAGCAAAAAGGGAGCTCAGCATGAGCAGGACTTGGTGCTGGCAGGCTGGGGAGGCAAAGCAAGCAGTCAGTGTACAAGAAAATCTACCTCTGCTCCTGAAGAGTGGGTAAAATCCTGCACTTCTTTCAGGGCTCTGGCTGCCTCCTCCTGTCCAGTCCTGAAGTGCCTCCATCGAGTTGCCGGGCAATCCAGACTGGTTCTCCTCTCCTTCGGTGGCTGGGGTTTGAATTTAGGTGGGTGGAGCTCATCTCTGGAAAATAAATAACTATGAACAGGGACCTGCAGTGGGAGAGAGGGAGGGAGGGACACCTGCACGAGCAGCTCCTGGCCAGGATGCAGCCCCTGGCTGGGTGCTGGCTCGTTGGACTGAGAAATGGTTTGATCCAGCCCTTCCCAATCCAGGCTGGGGCAGGTCTGTTCTAAAGGCAGCCCAGGGATGGCACTGAGGTGCTGCAGCAGCTGCAACTGCTCGCATTGAGCAATTACAGAGGACAGGCATTTACACCTGGTGGGGATGCAAAAAGCACAGTGGGAGAGGAAAAGACAGAGAAGGCAGCAAAAAGGTGAGATTTGAGACACCGAGGGGCAGACCCAGCCAGTGCCCAGCCAGCACAGCCCACCCAGTGCCCAAGGCCAGAAACTCTGCAGCTCCACCAGGGATTTATCAGGAATGTTCCCCTGACACCGCTGGGGGGTTGGTTGACATTTTACAACACTCCCAGGTGACTCAGGTCGCATTCCCCATCCATCCTTCCTTCCATCCATACATACACAGGCTGTGGTGCTGGGATCCTGCCAAGCTCTGCCAGCCTTGGGCTTGGGGAGATTTCTGCCAGCCGTCCTGAGCTCCGTAATTGTGCTCTCTGTTCCAGGAAGCAAGCAAGAAAGATTTTAAAAAACCCAAAACAAACCACAACAGAGAAACCTAAAAAACCTTCAACAGCTCAACCCTGCTCAAGTTATTTCTTTAGGGACAGCTACCACTCTCCAGCTGAAATGCTGGGCTTTTGGGGAAAAAGAAAATTACATGTTCACCTCCAAATTGAAAAGGATTAAGCTAAGAGAACCTTTCAAACTAAAAGTTACTGTCCGAAAGGTTTTATCTTTGCAAGAAATCTCTAGGTAAGACCAGCCTGACGGTTAAACAACTGGTTCTTCTGGTGGGGAGAAACCCTCCTCTTTAAGGGAAGCAGCCTGATAGTTAAAAGCAACTGTTTGCTCAAACTTCAGGCTCCCTGGCACAGCCTGCATTGCCTTTCCTTCCTGTTCACTGATTTACAGGCAGTGCCACGACGGCCCGGGTTCAGATGTTTGGTGCCATCCGGGGAATTTGGCATTGCCATTTCCATATGTTTTAATCAAAGTTTCAGTCCTTGCAACCACTCTTCAAATGCCAGCTTTCCTTTCTTTTACAGAAAGCTCAAGGTTCCCAGAAGACTTCTGACATCCTCTCTTGCGCTCAGAGAGATGACATTTTCAAACAGATGTTTCCAAAGTTACCAGCATTTGAAAGAATAATGACCTCAAATGCCCCCTGGATTCCAGCTGAGCCCAACTCCATTCTGTGTCAGACACTGAGATTCCCACCTCTAAGGCAGGAGCTGTTTGTGCCCCCGTCCCTCCTGTCCTTCTCCCCAGCAGCCTGTGCCTGTTTTCCCCGGCAGAATCCCTGTCCCTGTGCACCCTGCCAGGAGCAGCTGCACACAGGCTCACATCTCCCCTTGCCCTCACCAGGGGGTTTCTCTCATCCCCGAACACGCCGATGAGAACGTTGGTGCGATGAGTGCCCAGGGCCTGCACTGCCACCACAACTGGGATCTCTGCTGTGCTCTGGGGCTGCACAATCCCACAGGGCTTGGGGCTGGAGTAGAGCACAGCAGAGTCCTCCTTGCGCTTCTGGAAGGGACACAATGAAACGCAGATTCAGAGGGACCTCTCAAGAAACTGTAGGCTCCTTAACATCCACCACAACAGCAACTTACACACATCTTTAAAGCTCCCCAGGACAAAGGTCAAAGGCACAAACAAGATGCAAGAATTGTAGGGTTAGCACTCCCAGGGGATCCTGCAAGGAGGCTGCCAGCACAGGCACTGGTGTCTGTGGGTGCAGCAGCTTTTCACAACCCTCTAAGATCTCCCACAGGAAAACACCCTGAGGACTAGAGCATCAACTGTTTTTTCAGGAGCTTAAACTGCCTCCTAAAGTTTACAGTTTGGTAGGATCCTGCTCTCAGCAGATCTTTAAGACTGAATAGAAAGCAGCAAGGTCTTATCCAAACCCTTTGTTCCCCTAATAATCTCCTCAGGAATATTTGACAGGAGAAGGTGGATGTGATGCCAAACCTGGGGAATAAGCCCGTAGCAGCCAGGAAGGTGGCTGGGATTCCTAATGAGGATCTTTCTCTCGTAGGGCACCTTCAGGTGGCACTCATCACACAGCAGCACTGGGGAGGACACTTGGAGCTCAGGAACGAGACATCTGGGCAAAGAGATGACCCCAGGACAATCAGAGATACTGAGAGAATGGAGAATGCCTACCCCCAAAGACTGTGAAATGGAGCAGAACCCATTGGTCACTGTCAAATGCACATTGAAGAGCCCTACAGGGATAAATTGCCTTCTACCTCTTCCCACTCCCACATGTCTTGTCAAGGAGGGGCAAACCCTGAGAGGCAGCACCCAGAGGCTGCCAAGTGCCCCAGGCAGAGCACTTTGCCCCACAGCTGCCTCAGCCCCTCCTTTACCCAAGAAGGCTTGCAAGGACTCCTGCAACAGTGCCAGTGACCCACGAGCTCTGGGGAAGCCTTCCCAACAAGGATCAGTGCTCCCTAAGGCTCAAGGAACACACAGCTCCAGGGTCTCAGTAAAACTGACTCCCTTCTCTGCCATTGTGCTGTTGCCCTGCCTGAGAACTCAGCTCTTTGCCCCAGCCCTGGAGGGCACGAGACAGCAGCTGCCCCACAGAGGGGCTGATCAGCCCCTGCCAGGCCCTGCAGCTCCCTGGCTCCTTCACTGCACAGCTCCAGGCACTGCCTGGCCCCAGCTCCACCTGCTGTACACAGTGGCAGCCCAGGCACTGCCTGGATGGCTCTGCCTGGCACAGGGAACAGCACCAGGGAGCTGCATCCCTCTGGGCATCACACTGACACCCACAGCAGCACAGCAGCATGGAATTCTGCTGCAGCAACAACGACTTTTGCTCTCAACTCTGACAACATTAAAGCTCAAAACGGGAAGCAGAGGGAAGGACAAAAACTGGAGCTGACCTGCCACATCAAGGGCTGCTTTCCCCTTGTCACACCTTGCCCTCCCCACTCTTGCTGGGAGCCACTTCTCCCCTGCCATGTGCCCTCATGGACAGAGGCAGAGCCTGACTCTCAGCAGCTGCTTGGTGTGGCCCAAACCAGTGCACCGTGCTCACAGCCAGCACAACTCCACCTCTTGCAGCCTGAAGGAGAGGAGGCCCTCAGGAAATTTGTTCCACCTCAAGCACCAAAAACAAGGCCAATCAATGATATAATTCCTGGTGCCTTTAGAAGAGGGCCCAGGACCGTGCTGGGCTGTGAGCAAACGTGCTTTTCACCACGGGCTGCTGCCCAAGCACTGCTGTTCTCGTGTCCAGCTGGCACAACATGAGGGCATTCAGCAGCACTTCTCCTTGGCAGCTGCAGCCAGCACAGCCTGGGCAAGGCAGTGCCTGGGGGAGGCCAGGCAAGGGCTGGTACCTGGCTGTGATGATCAGGGATGCCACTCCCTTGCCAATACCCTCCAGGTCCACCAGCAATCTCCGGTAGAACTCCATCACCGTGTTGGAGCACAGGGTCACCTGGTGGAAGAGAAGAACAGTCAATGCTTCCTTACAAAAGCTCATTACCCACGGGTGATAACCTCCAGTTCCTGAGGGAGGATTTGCCCTTCATTCTTCTGCTGCTCCATGTGTAGAGCACAGTCTCAGAGTAACAAAAGCCTTCTGGCAATACCACATTTGTTAAACACACCTTGCTATAAGGGCACAGGTCAGTGTTGGGAAATTTAGGAGACTAGAGAATGTAAAAGTACAAGACTGTGGCTAATTCCAAGTCCTGCACCTGTGAGATAGCGTGTCCTTGGGCCTAGCTGTAGTAGGATAACAAATAGTGAGAGAGACATGAGAAAAGAGAGATGTAACCCCTAAGGAATGAGGAAGAGTTAATGGTATAGTTTAACCAATAGATTGCTTGGCTTACAGAATATTCATAAGCTTATTATTTGCTGTATAAGTGTTTGAAGCTTTCTTCAATAAACTGGACCTGTGATGAACCACCTGGTGTCCTGGTCCCCTTCCTATGTCAGGTCAGCTACGTTAAAACATTAGACTACAGCTCCATGCAACACTGCATTCAAATTAAGGGGCCAATTTCTCATCTGACTACAAAGACATCCATGCCGAGGAAATCTGACTCGACCACAACGAGTTCAGCTTTACAGCAGGAGGCTGAGGGCAAAGTGTGGCCCAGCAGGTGCTGGGCAGTTCATGGCTGCCCTTGGACCCTGACCCCAGGCTGGCTCTGAGAACTCCGGCCCCACGCCAGGAGTGGGGAACTGCCCCGGGCTGGGCATTGACCAGAGGCAGAACCCTCAGAACTGCCCCAGGGTGAGCACTGACCAGAGGCAGAACCCTCAGAACTGCCCCAGGCTGGGCATTGACCACAGGCAGAACCCTCAGAACTGCCCCAGGCTGGGCATTGACCACAGGCAGAACCCTCAGAGCCTCTTGCTCTACGCCGCAAGAGACAAGCCACCAACGGGACCAGGCAGAGGAGAAAGGAGGAGGATCTCTGTCTTGAAGTTCCACAAGGAAGGGTTTATTCCAAGCAAAAGGGTCAAAGCCAAAAGAGCCCTGGACACTCCCGTGCAAGGGCTTTTGTACAGATACAAATCAGAGGGTGAATACAAACAGCAAGCCAAAAGGGAATCCTCAGGGGAGCACTGAGGGGATTACATCAAGTGTCTGGGGCCACTTTGGGTAGGAGGGTGGGGAGGATGGCTCACATGGGCCAATGGGGCCTCCAGGAATAGGGGAATTCCAAAGGGGCATTGCAGACAGGGATTGGCTCCAGGTTAAATTGGCAAAGAAGGTTGGGGAACAAAAGGGGCTGGGTTTGACAGGCAGGGAAAGAGCTGGAACAAGGGGCAGGGAATGGCATGAGGGACAGCTTTGAGGGAGGCTAAAACCCAGGGGTAAACCAACTCAGGGAGAACACGGGGTACCACAGAACAAACCACTTAACAAGGAATCAATACAATAAATTTGAACCGCTACACATGGCTGCAGAGTTTTTTGTCTCCACTGGAGCTTCCTGCAGTGAACACAAATCATTCTGCTGCCCAGGAGGGGGGAAATGACACCACAAAGAAAAGCTCACTGCTTGATACAATGACATCTCTCTAACAGCCACCTTCTGCCCTCATCCTTGCTCTGCCCCATTGCAATCAAATCAATCGCTCTCAAAAACACAAGAATGGCTTCAGGCCTTGACCATAAGGTCTGTGAACTCAGGCATATGATTTTGGAAAGCAAACAGTGCTCTTTGAGGAACATCCCGAGTAAGCCAGCCAGCAGAGGCGTCCCAGCAGTGCAGATCTCTCAGTGCCAGCATGCTCCAAGCTGGCACCAGAGCTAAAGCCCTCCCACCCTGCAGTGCAGCTCCAGCCCTGGTGCTGCAGCGGCTGTGGCTGGGCTCTTGCCGTACCTCGATGTCCCGGTGTCCCTGGGGGAGGATGGTGCCTCCGCTGGGATTGATGGTGAACTCCCTGGGCTCCACACGGAAATGGATTCCCTTGCTCCAGGCCGGGTCGGTGTCCCTGCGGATCTGATCCACGCTGTCCACAGCCGGCTGCGTGCCATCGTCCGACATGCGGAGCTGGAACGTCAGGGGCACCGCGGAGCTGTTGGTGAGGCGGCAGCGCTGCGTGTAGGGAAAGCCTGGGCAAGGACACAAATATCCATTCAGGCACCCAGCAGGCCATGATCCTGGGGGCAAGATCCTGGCAGGATCAAAGTGGCATTGGAGTGGAGCTCTCTATGATCTGAACTACAGCTCACCCAGAAGCTGCGTGAGGAATTAATCGTCACTTAGCTCCCTTTGACACAGATTCCAGACTGCAGCCTTGAAAATGCCCACTCCTAGCCCTGCTGAACACTGCAAGCTTCTCTCTTTGTGATGGGGCCAAGCTCCCTCACCTGCCCCAAACCAGCACCAGTTCTCTCTCAGTGATGAGTGTGCACCCAGACCCAGCATTTACTCTGAGAATTCAAGCTGTCCAATTCCCTGCTCAGCCTGCCAACACTCCCACCTTTTTCAAGACATATAAAGAGTGAGTTGTCAGTGAGAAGAAGCTACAGCAAAAGAAAGTGAGGATGGAATCCGCAACTAGAACGTGAGGCAAAGAACCCTAATGCAGCTTCTCTCTGCAGGATCCTTAAGGCATCTCTTGCTTTGGGCCAAACAGACTGAGCACGTGACAGCTCAGAGCCCGCTCAGCTGGGGGCACAGCCGAGCCTTGCGTTGAGATTAGCAATCAGGAACCAGGTCCCACCTCAGCCCACAAACAGGGACATCACAGCCGTGCTGCTCACTGAGAGTGCTGCCTGCAAGGGTTTACCCCACTTTGGCTCTGAGATTTGCTTTCCATCCTGCAAAGCCAGAGATACAGCCACTCATGGTGGGGATGTCCTGCAGAGCGCGCAGAGCAGCCACAGCCTGCTCTGCACTGCACATCTGGCTGGGCTGGCCAGCTCTGTGGGGAGGAGACTTCTCCCCAGGCCTGCTCACCAAGAGTCAATGGGACACAGATGGGGAGGAAAAACAACTGCAGCTGCAGCCCAGAGCTTCTCTGTGCCCATCCAAGTGACCACTGCCAGCTCCAGCAGGGACTCCAGCAGGGAGGCAAGAGAGGCACAAAAAGGACAAACCCAGATGTCAAAACCTCCAAGGAGACTGAGGCCAGCACATGCAGACAGCAGTCAACAGTTACAAAGAAGCAAAAATACAACAGCTGCCTTCAGCCGAAGAGCCCTTAGGCATGAAATTGGATTCAGCAGGATCAATCTCCCGCTTCAGAACCATATTTCCATCTCTTTCCTTTCGTGTTTCATTCCTTCCAAAGGCAACTTGACAAGCGCCTCCGTGGTGATGCAGGCTGGGGAAGAAGCAGCTCGAGAAAGGCAATGAGTTTCCTTCAGAAGTTCATGAACTTCATTGTTCTGGCTTTAGGCTTGGCAGTGAACGTTGCCCTGGGTCTGGGAAGGGGGACAGGGGTTCTGGGGGGTTTTGGGGGGTTTTGGCCCTGGGCTGGGCTTTTCCCTGGGGGGTTCTTGGGAGTTGTGGCGTGATGCCGTGGGCGGCTGTGCAGCGGGAGCTGAGGCTGGGCAGGGAGCGGAGCTTCCCTTCCTCCCGCTCGGGGGTCGCAGCTCGGCCGCTGCTGCTGCGGGAGGTTTGTGCTTGGCCCGGGGCTGCCCTGGCTGCAGCTCAGCGCTGGCACCGACCCTGCCTGCCTGCCCCGCTGCTGCTGCTGCTGCTGCTGCTGGGCACTGCCCGCATCCCCCTGCCCTCTGGGGCTTTGCAAAAGGAGCATTTCCTCCTTCCCTTCCCTTCCCGCACCGGCTGGGGGGGATCCCTGGCCTGCCAGAGCCCACAGCTCCTCCTGCTGTCACCAGAACTCCACCAAAGGGGAAAAACAGGACTGGGAAATGTCTGTTCTTGCCTTCTTGTCTGTGCTCTCCTGAGACAGTCTAGCAAAGAACTGTTATTCCTTTTCCCACACTTTTGCCTGGGAGCCCTGTCATTTCAAAGGGATAATCATTTGGAGGGAGGGGCTCATCTTTCCATTGCAGCAAGATTCCCACCTTCCTTGGCAGACATCTGTCTTTTAAAGCAGCACAGAGACACCAGAAAATTCTGCCTTTCTATTCCTTGCTTCCACTGGATCTCACAATGGCAAAATGCCCCCTGAGGCAGCAGCAGCAGCAGCAGCTCTGCAGTTCACAGCCTGAAGAGGCTGCTGGGGCAGAGCAGGAGTGAGGGATGCTTTTCTGTTGGAAGGCACACATCCCTGAGGCTGTGTCCCAGCCCAGGGAACACTCACCAAAGGAGATGTCCCCGAAGTCGAGCTCAGCGAGGTCGAAGTGTAAACTCGGTGCAGTGACGCTGCCCCTGCAGGCCGAGGACAGAGCAGGCAATGGCTCGGTTAAAGGCGTTGCAAAGCTCCGGCTGTCGTGGCTCGGGGGCACAAAACCCGGGCTCAGGGCACCCGGGGTTTCCAACCAACACAGCCCCGTGTGCTCAGCACAGGGCCCTGGGCACAGGAGGCAGCTCCAGCCAAGGGGCAGCAGCCAACAGCCCCTGATGGGCTCTGGGCACAGGGCAGGCAGGAGAAGCCCCCGGGTTGCTGGGGGTCCCATGAAGGACCCTGAACACACACCCAGACATGGCTCCGTGCCTCAGTTTCCCCATCTGCAATGGCATGGACATCAAGGTGTCCCCACTAACTTCTGTAAGCAGCCCTTCCAGCCACAGCTTCCCTGCTTTGCTCCTTCTGAGCTGCAACTGCTGTTCCCATGGAGGAGCTTTCTCAAGAGAGTTTGACCCACACAATCATTACAGACACTGTTCTGAGACACGAATCCAGGGCATTCCCAAACATCCTCTGAAAAGGGCAGCAACAGTTCTACCCAGGGCACAGATGAATCCTAGAGGAAAGGACCAGCTTGTCAGCAGTGCACCAGCTGGCACAGCCAAGAGCAAGAGCTTCAACAACCAAACTTGGCTGTCCTGAATCTAGCACAGAACCTCACCTTCCCTTGAACTCAGCAGACACACTCCAAAAGCCACCAACATCCACTGAAATCAGCACTTGAAGCTGCACAACATTCACCAGTTGATTTCATGGTTGATGCCAATCAGTGCCCACTCTGCCTTTTGGTTCAAAATCAAGAACCAGTCAGCTGTGTCCTCTATTGTATTCACACGACTGCCCCTGGCTCTGCTCTGCACATCTCAACAAGAGACCTGCCCCTGCTCAAGGAGAAAGCTGCTTATGCACAAACACCCCATGGCCATTTTGGGGGAGGGACAGAGGAGAATCAATTATTTGATGGTGAAAGGTTCCCTCTTGATTTCCAAATGAAAAAAGCAGCACTTTTCCTCCAAAAACAAAGGCAGCAGACTTGTTTCTGCACTATGGGCAGACCTACTCACCACTTTTCTCTTGCTAAGGAATAACTTCCTTGCTCTTCTGTATCCATCCCCTTATCTCATTGGTATCATCCAGTGCAGATTGCTTTCATTTCTTCACTGCCTTGAGCCAGTGCTGCCCAAGAGCAGCAGCCCAGCTCCAAAGCTGCAGAGCAGCCAGCATCAGCTCTCCTGCTTCCACTCCATTATCCTGCAGCACATGGCTCAGGCTGGCAGGGACAAGGCCTCACGCTGCTGTGGTGCTGAGCACTGAGCTCTGCCTCCCCTATGATCCGCCCTTCTCCCTGTGGCTGGGCCAGGATTGTCTCTTGCCATGGCACCAGCCCACAGTTCCTGACTCCCACATCAGCGCTTTGCTGGCTGTGCAAAGGAGGCACCAGAGCCCTCTGGGCACAGGAGCTGGGGGCACAGCTTGTGCCCCACAGCATGGCCATGAGAGGTGAGCTGAGGCTGCTGCTGCCCATCTGGCAGGGATTATTCACACAAGGTTTTACAAACACTGCTGCTGCTGCTGCAGAATCAGCCAGGCTGGCCCATCTGCAAAGCCCTGGGGGCCTTGCTGGGTGTTCAGGTGGGACATCCCAGAGCAGCTGCTGCCCAAAGCTGATCCATCCCACTGCCTGCCATGGCCCAAGGCACAGGGAGATCCCTGCAGGGACGAGTCATTCCAGCTCCCAGCCACCACACAGGGCAGGAGGCAGCCTGACACCAAAGCAATGCCAGCGGCAGAGCAGAGATTTAGACCTCAGGAAACACCTTTCTCCTCTGCTCCACCCCAAAAGGAGGCAGGTGGGGGATGTCCCAGAGACAGCTACAGATGTGCCCACCCAGCTCCCAGGGTCCTTACTTGATGGTCAGGATGGCAGGCGTAGGAGATCCAGCCACACTGAACTGGAACTCCTCCTCAAAGCTCCCCAGCACGGTGGCACTGAAGGAGATCTGCACAGCCTGGCTCCCACCTGCTGCAATGATGCCCTCCTCGGGGGCAAACTTGAAACACAAACCCAGGTGGGTTGTGTGGTTGGTCGCTGAAGGGAGACAGGTGAAGGGAGCATCAATAGCTCCTGGGTTCATCAGTTTCACCTGCAGCAGCAAGAGAGCAAAATGGAAATACGTGTGGAATCTCCCCTTCTTGTGAGTTATTGTCTAATGATGCAATGAACACCCAGAAAAGGCAGAAAATGCTTTGTGCTGCTGAATGGCAGAAGTCCAAAGATTCAACAGGACAACTTCTGCCTTTGGGTTTTCATGCAGAGCAGTGGCAACTCCACAGAACTGCAGTCACCCTGGGCTTATCCCATGGACACAGAGCAGTGCCCCTCTGCCCAGCAGCACCAAGCACATTGAGAGCTGGCGCTGAGAGCAACGTGGGCTGATTGCAGCTGCCTAGGGAATCACCCCAGAGCTGCTGCTGCCCCAGTGAGCACAGCTCCAACAGCACCATCTACTCATTCACCTTTTCCCAGACCATGAAAACAATACCTTGAGAATGAGGCATCAGCATCAAAACGTACAGAGAGCACCATCGTTTGTAACAAATCTCAGCGTGTCTTTCCCATCCACAGCCAAGATTTTGAAAGTGTCTGCCATGATGCAGTGCCTCATGAAGTTTTGCAAGCTTGACTCTACTGGGGGGGAGACAAATAGATAGAAAAACCCTTTGCTTTATTCCCAGGAACACTTTTCTCTTTCTAGA
The DNA here is from genome assembly GCF_027887145.1 of Ammospiza caudacuta. Taxonomy (NCBI): domain Eukaryota; kingdom Metazoa; phylum Chordata; class Aves; order Passeriformes; family Passerellidae; genus Ammospiza; species Ammospiza caudacuta. The sequence continues at coordinate 7,157,440 of NC_080602.1, forward strand.
GCCAGAGATGCACCAAGGTTGAAGTGCTGTGAGGAACTGGTCAGCAAGGGAGAGAACTCCCAAGGATTTCCTGTGATTGCAGCAATAAGCAGAAGACACATGGCTGGCAGCTGTTGGCAGTGGGCTGAAGCTCAAAGGCAGCCACTTTGGTGCAGATGCTTCTGCAGAGCCCAGTCCAAAGGTGCCTTGTGTCTGGCACTGCCACAAAAGCCTCTGAACATGCAGCTTTTTGACCCAGGCTTGGTTTCATGTGCCAAGGAGTTGTTTTGTAGGAAGCCTCCCAGCTGATCCCTAAGGAAGGCTGCCCAAAGGCAGGGACTGGGGCTTCAGGAACAACTGACACACCTTTGTGTCCCCCCAGATTTGAGCAGTCCATCAAATATTCCCTGCTCACAGCTGCCCAGGTTGGCAGCAAGTCCACAGCTGCACCAGGCTTGCTGCTGCCTCAGGAGCCATCAGGATCCATTCCAAGCCCTGCTGCTCACCTCATAGACATGGGGGGTGTTGACGAAAACGTTCCCAAGGTTCAGAGTAGGAGAGCTGAGTTCAACCAAGGGTCCTTGGCCTTCCCCTCTGAGCTGCAGGGGCAGCCTGCTCTCACAGCCTGGGGAGAGATGTCCATTGCAGTACAATCATTCCCTCTGCTCCACTGGATTTTCCAGGCTGCCTCAGTGCTAGTCCCCAACTCTGAGCTGGATGCAACCAGCTCCTGATGCTGCAGGAGAAGATATGGACCCTTCTCTTCCCTCAGGACATATCCCCTGAGGCTGACTTGCAATTTCTAACCCATTCCCTGGGCTGCTTTCCAATTTGAGCCACCAGTTTGCTGAGTTTAAAACATCTCTGGTTCCTGTAGTGACAGGCCATGGAGGTATGGGTAGAAATGGAGAGAAAGGAGATTTGGGTGAGATATTCGGGAAGAAATTTTCCCTGTGAGGGTGGTGAGGCACGGGAGCAGGTTCCCCAGGGATGTTGCGGAGGTTCCAGCCCTGAAAGTGTTCCAACCCAGGCTGGAAGGGGCTTGGAGCTCCCTGCTCTATGGGGAGGTGTTCCTGCCCATGGTAGGGGCCTTGGGACTAGATGATCTCTAAGGTCCATTCCATCCTTACCATACTGTGATTCTGTGGTTTCCTTCCCCTGCACCTAGAGGAGCTTTGAAATCCATTCAGTGCAGGCACAAAGCTCCAACAGGGTTTGGCAATTGCCAAACTCCCTGGCCCAGGAGCACAGGACTTTGTTGCCCAGGTGCTCCCCTTGTGACACTCAGCACTGTGTTCTATTGCCACAGACTGAGAGCTGCAAGGTGACAACTGCCACACAGGGAGAGAAGCAGCTGCTGGCCAAGGCTGCTCCCTCTACCAACAGCCCGGGCTCAGTGGGCTCAGCCCCCTCTGCTCTGCTGCTGTCTGGGCACTGGGAGGTGGTCCAGGCTCAGGGAGCCCATTTCTAACTCAGCTCCTGCTCCCTGATGATGGATCCATGGCAAATGGAGCCATCCTGGAGGCCAGGGTCCTGCAGGGGCTGAGTGCTTGTTCACTAAAGCTGTTCTGCTCTGGAGCTCTCTGGCCTTTGAGGGAATGCTGGCAAAGCCACGGCATGAAAACCTCTCCCTGCACTGCCTGGGCTGTTCTGGGATCAGTCAGGCACACACAGCATTCTGAGCCCTGGCCTGGCACGGGGGACTCCCTGGGAGCTGCAGGGCCAGGGGGGATGTGCCAGCACTGCCCTGCTGACCAGGGACCCTTCCCAGCACTTCCATGGGAGCCCAGTGGGCTCAGGCTGGCACCAGGGCTTCACTGAGAGGGACAGAGGCAGGGCAAAGGAGCTGCACCTGAGATGCTGCAGTAAGCCACACTTCCATACTCCAGTGCTTCCAGGGGTTTGAAGGTCACCTTGATTTCAGCTGAACAATTCGGCCTGATTTCTCCCTCCTACACCAGAAAGGGACAGCAAAAGATTGGTCTGCAAACTTCACATTCTTGTTTTCACCACCCTCCTGTAAGCCTTTGTTTAGAGCATCAGTGATGAGTGAACAACACAAGGAGTCAAGGAAACACTCCAAACCCAGCCCAACACAGCTCTCAATGCTCAGCTGATCAGCTCCCACTCTCCACAATATTCCTGCTGCTCTGACACAAGCTCTTGGGCACATCATGCTGCTGTCAGCTACAGTGGGATGCAACTGCCACTGTGCCCTGCTGGCTCTTGGCCTTAGATGGGCCATAGCTGTAACCAAGAAGAGAACATGATCCCCTTCCTTGGAAATAAAAATATTAGTTTAACCTCTACTGAAAGAAAGCAGAGGCTGGGATTATTCTAGGGTTTACTCCAAGATGAGAAGGGTGTTCCACTGTGCACACACCAGGCATTCATCATCTCTCACAATGCCAGTACTCAGAATCAAGGCTCTGGTTGATGGGAACATGTGGCAGTTTGCTTGCATCACCAGAAAAGGAAAAGGTTTTCTGTCCCTGTGTGCAGGACAACTCCAAAGGCCCATTTTAACCTTCCACCCTGGTGTCCAGGCTCACAGATGACGCTGGAAGGGACACTCAGAAATAGTGCAAGGCATGGTTACAGGAGGGGATTGGCATTTCTGTCATTAACCTTGGGCTGAATTTGGCCTCCTTTTGCTAGGGAACAATTGCAAGCTTCAGGTCAGTGTGTGAGCTGGCAGTGCTCCAACAGCCTCTGCTGAGCCCCACCTGTGGGGGGAGCCCCTGCCTACAAGAACTGCTCCCAGGGACACTGCAAGGACACGCAGGCAGTGCCTTGAGCTCGAGCCTGGCAGCAGAGCTGGGCTTTGTCAGGCTCCCAGCCCTGCCTGGAGCCTGCAGGGCACAAATGCTTTCAGCAGCGAGCCCTGCAGCCTCACCAGAAACTCCATGTCCTCCCTGCCAGCACATGGAGCCAGCTGAGGATCTGCCCAGTGACCGCAGCAGGGGAAGGGGTGGGTGTAGGGAGTAGGGTGGGTGGGAGGAGGAAGAGAAGGAGGAAGAGAATGTTCTCAGCTATCACTTACCATTGGCTCATTAAAAAAAATGTCATCAGAGAACAGCATGGGGTCTTCTTGCACCTTTGCCATCTTCTCCTGGACCATGCTGCTCAGGAGGGCACTGTGATCTCCACAACAGCCGTTCGCCTTTTCCATTTCTTTCTCCTCTGTGAAGTTTTCCTGGGACACCTCTTTGGGCGGCCGCAGCAAGCACTGCCTGCAGCCCCAGGGAGAGACAAGGCCAGCAGATGGTTTCATGAGCCACAGATTTGCAGAGAGAAGTGTGAGCACAGGAGAGCAAAGCACTTGAGGAGGAGCAGCAGCAGCAGCTCCCCAGCAAAGGCTGAGCCCAAGCCACGAGGGTCCCACAGGGATCAGAGGACAACTTGCTGTTCCCTGGCCCAGCAGGGAGTTTCACTCCACCCTTGCAAGCTCAGCAGAGGTTTGCAAAGCCAGCATCCCTCCAGAGAGCCTCCTGCCTCAAAGCCTCTGCCACAGCTGAGGGAGAATCAACCAGCCATTTCAAGTGGCTTTTCTTCCCACTGAGCTGCTCGGGGGGGCACAGAAAGATCACAGAGCACCCACTGCAGCATTTCCCTGGCAAGGGGAGACAAAGCTGGCTTGCAGCTACGTGTTACCAGCATCACTCTTTGTTTCTTCCAGTTTGGACCTGCCCCGTTCCCTACTCTGCCTTTCACAAGAGCATCCCAGAGCACTTCCACAGGAAATTGATGAATTCAGGCACCGAATCCCTTCAGGGACATTCAAGTTTTTATATGCAATATGCATGAAAACAGAGGCTCTGAGAGGGGAAGGAACTTTGTTGTGCGGGAGGGAGACAGCAAACTCCTGGAGAGACCTTTCCATGAGCCAGAGCTTTTTGGATCCCATCCCAGTGCATGGCACTAGAATGTCCTGAGAGGGAAAGGATCCTGCACTATCTTCTCTCACAAAAAATCCTCTCTGCTCTGAGAGCACAAAACCTCTCTGACAGCAGCACAGGGACACACTACCAGCCCGCATGGGCAAGGAGATTTTGAAGGAACTAAAGGGAAAAAAGAGGCTGTATCACCTTTGGAAAGAGGGACTGGCAACTCAGGAAATGCTTAAGGATGTTGCCAGGTCATGTCGAAAGAAGAGAAGAGAGACAAGAGCCCAATTAGAACCTGAGGAAATCCAGTCATCCCAATCAACCTTTCCTTCTACAGCCCCACTGAGGAAACCAAAGTTCCTGGCCTTGGTGCTTTGTTGCTGGTCAATCTGTCACTTCAAATGTGTTCTGGGGACTTTGCTGATGAATGCATTACACACAAAAACAAAGAGAACATCTGTCAAGCTGAACTTTGTTCATGTCAGTAGTAACAGCTGATGAACTTGCTTCAGGTTCTGCTCATTCAGGACCTCTTGCTGTAATTATGGGCTGACCTGTTCCCATTGCCACTGGTGAGGACATCACTGCTGGCTGATGGAGAAGCCTTGGGCCAGCAATGTTCATGTGCTGGACGTGAGACTTTGGAGGGAGGGGAGGAAAGACAAGGCCCCAGCAGCCCCAGAGCCAGATCAGTGCTCATGCTCCTGCATCTGCCCCCTGCTGTCCAGGAAATCTGGGACACAGAAAGCTCCAAGGCCACTGGAAGCAAGAGCAGATGCCTTCCATCCTGCTCACTTCCAGCCAGGCTGCAGGGCAGCAGATCCAGTGCTTGGTTCCTTCTGTAGCTCTTTCCCAACTCCGCTCTCACCCAAAGGTGTTTGCACAGGGACAGATGAGCTGCCTCACCTCTGCGTGCTCAGCTGGTACCGAGCTGCCCGGGCACCGACATTGCGCACCAGCAGAGTCTGCTGGGTGCTGACCTTGACTGGACACTTGGAGAAGTCCAGCTGGGCAGGGAAGTCCAGCACAGCTCGGGCACCAATGGCCCGAATTGGCACAACGATCCTTTCCCTTGCAGTGAGGCACACCAGCTCGTGGCAATAATCCTGCAGGAAAAGAAACTGGCTCAGCACAGGACATTTAGTGCCATCCCCATGGCAGAAGAAAAACCATTTCCTATACCCCTTCAAGGGCATCCATTTACCTATTGCACCCTCACATGAACACTAAGTTCTACTGCTATGTCACGTTTTAAAGGCACCTGCGCACTTTGCAAAATCCGTCTCAGTGGCATTCAGCTCTTGTGTCACTTGGCTCATACAGATAACAGCCCTAGGCCACCATCATTTCTACTCTAAACTTTAATGATGTTAAAGAATTCCTAAGCCCCTTCTAAGCAACATGGAGCTGGGGAACACAGGGCATTGCTCTTTAGGCTTCTATATTCCCACTGTCTGAGAATAGGACAAAGTGTTCAACTAACTCTTAGCAGCAAAAGGAAGAGGAGAAAACAGCTGCACCCAAAGACATCCTGCACCTCTGGCCTGGTGCAGAAACATCAGTTGGCTCACAACTCCCCTCTAACTTTGCCTGTCCAACCAAGTCAGGAGAAGAACGGTGCTAAGAGGTAGCAGGATGCTGTTGGAAAGGGCCTCTCTTTGTTTCCCTGCAAGGCTTCCTCCCTTCCATGCCATGCCCTCAACCCTTCTGTATGAACAAGCCTCCAGATCAGAACATGAACCCTCCAGATCCCAGCACTGAGATCAGACTTGCCAGGGCCTCAGCACTGCTGTTCAAAGCTCCCCACAAAAGCACCTTTGGCACGGAATGGGTGCCAGCTGACAGAGCAAGCACAGGGACAGGCATGAAGACAGAGCCCCAGCAGTGTCACTGCCACGGGCTCTGGGCTCACAGCTCTGCCTGCAGCTTGTACCTGCCCTACACCAGCTCCTTCAGGCAGGTGTCCAAGTGCCCTGCAGCTCAGCAACCTCCTGCTGACCAAGGGCACCCAGGGCCCAGTGTGCCTGTGCCAGGCCGGGCTCACGGGCACAGCACATCCTCTGCCCTGGCCCTGCAGCTGTGCCATGCTCACTTGTGCTCTGGGACAGCACAGCTGCAAGGCTGCACAACAGAGGGGGTGAAAAAGCACCGGCTTTGCTCCAGCCCAGGGGCAGGCAGGGAAGCTGTTGGCAGTCCAGGAAGGAGGAAAGCTCTCTGACCTCTTTGTTCCTCCGGTGTTTTCCATCAGAATGAAACCCCTTCCACTGGACCTAGAGATGGCCCAACATCTATCAAGAGCCCTCTGTCATTTTCATCCTGTTTCCCGTGCATCTTCCCTTGGCAATGCTCAGCAGTGTGCAGGGAGGGCAAGCAGAGCCTGTCAGGCCTGGCTGCAGTGCCTGCCAGCAGTGCCAAGGTGTGACTGGCTGCAGGCTGCCTGCCCACGCCTGGAGCCCAGCTCACAGCATGCAATGGGCTGGAGCCAGAGTGCAGGGAAAACAATGGCTGTGGAGATCATTGTGTGGTTTGGCTCCTCCAGCCTCACCTTGTTCTTGCTGGGGGTGAAGCGGATGCGCACAGGGGCAGAGGCGCCCGGCGGCACGGCACGGTACGCATCGCTGGAGCTCACCAGCTGGAAGTAAGGTGAGCTCTCCATGGAGACCTTCACCACGTGAAGAAACTGCAGCAAAGACATGAAATTATGATTTTGCCACTTGTGGAAACAGGACAAGGGGAGACCTGTCCATGCCCTGCTAACATCCCTCCCCTGCCCCTTTTCCAAAGCACTTCCAGCTGAGCAGGCACAGGCACATCATTCACAAGGCTGAACTTGAATCCCTTCTCTGGCTCCAGCATTTTGGCCAGGGGCAGTAGGGCAGCGCCTGCTGGGAAGGAAGGGCCGAGCAGGTCAGCACCAGCAGGATGGAGACACAGCACCTGAACCAAGTCACCTGCATGTTCAACAAGGCCAAAAAACCTGCTGGCTTCTGCCTGCACACAGCCATGAAGTGGTCATGTTCCAGAGGGGGAATGTGCTACCTAAAAGCAAACCAGCCCATTTCTGTGGGGGAAGGAAGAAATTCCCTTCTAGCAGATCAGGTTTGGGTAGGGACCTTCTGGGGATACAGTCAGGCAGGCAGAGCAGCAAGACAGGAGACCAAACACTGTGGTCTTACTGGGAATAAAAGCAAACCTGAAAAGCAAAAGAAGGAATGAACACAGCAAGACAATCCCTAAAACAAGGAGATGGCAAAGAGAATTTAAATGGGCAGTAAAGCAGTAAGGAAGAATCATAAAACCATGAGAGCAACCAGCTTGCCAAAAGTGACAGAAACACAGACAGGCGGTGTCTATTGACCATGGGGCTTCAGAGGCATTTTCTGCCTGGAGAAACAGGACCAGCACTGACTGACAGTGTGGTTCCAGTATGAAAAGCCAATCTTGGCTCTCCAGGGCTTCCTGCTGCCTGTGCAGGCAAGCTGGGCTGCTGGGCATTCCTGCCTGCAGCCAGCAGGCCAGGTTCGGCCCTCTGGGGTACACAGACACAGCACACATGCATTTTCTAGCACACTGATCTCATCAACCCCTGAGTACCAAAATGCTCTCCAAAAATCTAAACCAGGTGATTTGGACTCCCTCCTCTCTCCTCCCGCCAGCCCATTCTTGGCACAAGCCTCACTTGAGAAAATGTTTCCCTGACTGAAATACAATGGTCTCAAGTTTTCCTCCTTACAGTGGAACACAACTGACATTTTTCAACTTTTTCCCTCTCAGCTCTCTTGGGAAACTGCAAAACAATGCCAATTTCTTCAGGTGAAGGTGGAAACCTCCAGGAGCACATGGCTTTGGATGTGCTGTGCTTCTGCAAAGGGAAAGCAGAGCACCGTGTTGCTTTTGGAAAAGCTGAGCAGAGCTGGATGAAGCTGAGCAGGAGCCTCAAGTGGAACCTGAAGGCCTCTCACTGCTTCTGCTCCATCACTCTGATTGCAGGGCTCTTGCAGAACACGGTTCCTGCAGGGCCAATGCCATTAATGAGAAGTGATTCCAGCATAAAGTGCAGAAGGCTCAGCCCCTGAGCTTTGCCTGTGAGCTGCACAAAGGGAGCCAAACTGGCTGAGAGAGGCAGAGATTCCTACCAGGAGCCAAGATTAACCAAGGACACACAGGGTGTGCTATAGACCCAAGGCAAAGCATGAGAGCAGGTAAGAACTGTACAGCCCTCAACATTCCTGTCAATCCAGAGCTTTCAAGAGAAGGAAACTCCTTTGGGATAGACACCATCAACGCCTGGCCAAAATCTGGGGACAATTCCCAGCACAGGAAGATTTCCACCATCTTGCAGAAGAAGGTGCTGAGACATTTTCTTCTGCATGTGCTGCAGCAGATAACTTGCTTTGCTGTACACTGAGGGAATGACAGCACTCTCCTCTTCCAGCACAGCGTTAAAGCTCTGCGTGCCAGCACTTACCTTGTCCTTATTCATGAGAGACAGCACCATTTCCGACACCTGCCGAGCGACGAAGTTCTGAAATACCAGCTCTGGTGGGGAAACCCCAAACCAGCTCTGTTTCGGGGCAGCTGACGGCAGCTGGAGAGGAGAGAGAGCAGGGAGAGCTTCAGCTGCTGTGAGGAAGGTTCATGCAGGAGAATCTTCCACTGATCCCCAGTGAAGTACAGACTCTGAGGGAGCACGTCTGCCCAGCCCACACTGGGCAAACAGTGGCTCACCCACCTCTGCTCTGAGCTCATCCACAGCTGCTGGGCCACACAGAGCAGGCTCAAGCCAAGCTGCTCTTTCGGCATGGATTTCTCCAGGTTTCTTTCTCCAGAATGCCAGGCAGCACGTTCCTAAAACACAGCCCTGTGCCCATGCGGTCACAGAGCTCTGGGGCACTGACTGAGCACTCATGGAGTAAGTAAAACCCATGAATTTACAGGAGACTCCATGGGAAAGGATTTGGGATGTCTTTTACTCTGAGACAGGGAAACCGAGGCCCACACAACTGCAAATATCTTTTTTGCTCTAGAACTTAGACTTCAGTAAGAAGAGCACAGGACCAGAGCAGGTGTGAGAGATGAGGTGACATTTGGCTGAAGCCAAAAGGTTATTAAGCAAAAGAATGGAATTTGTTGGCTCTGTGTGTTATTTGTGGTTTGCATTTGTTCAGGTTGGTTTGTTGAGTGTCACAAATAGAGGGACAGGGTTGAAGACCTGACCAAAAGGAAGGAGGATGAGAAAGGAGCGGACAGAAAAGTTGGTGCTCAGTAGAGAATGGAAGCTCCTGAGTACCCATCCAATGGCAAAGGGCACAGGGACCGCCCCAGCCGGGTACAAAGGGGATACAAAGATTGCCATTTTCTCAGAGGGTGTGTGTGTGCCCTTGGCTCTCAGGGAGGGAGACATCCCCAGCTCAGCTGAATCCTTACTAAGAAACACTTTTCTTTTGCTTTGATCATTTTGTTCCTTTTCATTGTATTTAAAAGTTAGTGTGTTCCAAAGAGAGGAAAAGGCAAAAATAAAAAGACAAATGAGCTGAAAATAAAAAGACAAGTAAGGTGGATGCTGAATGAGGATAAGTTTCAGTTATTTTCTCAGCAACTTGGGTAAAAGTAGAGTTGGTATCTCCTTTTTCAATGGCCTTTAAATGGGTGCTTTCCTGTCATTACTGCAACCTTATTTCATGCCATTGTAGAGGCACGTCTGGAATGACACAACAACAGCAAATGCTTCTGGAGCAGAGACATTGCTTGGAGAAAACTCTGCCCTGCTTTGTCTGCCTTCTCCAGCCACACTGCTGTCACCGCAGAGACACAAGCAGGTCTCCTCTGTGACTTCACAGCAGACACATTCCGCTCAAGGGAGTGGCTGCAGCACACTGTCCCTTAGCTGTGCCCTTTCCTGAGGTGTTCCCAAGGCCCCTCTCCAGGACAATCCTTAACCTGGATTGTGTTCCGTGTCTCTTGCTGCCAATTTCCTGCTCAACAGCCCACCTCAGTCACCTACCCGTTTGGACTGTGCTTTATACCGAGCTAGTCCTGCCAGAAAAGCAGCTTTAAACACACCTCTGAATAGGCACTGATCCAGACAAAGCACATCCATTCCCCTCTGCCCAGGGCCAGTCCCCTGTACATCTGGCAGCCTGCAAAATCTAACACCCCGTCAGGCTCCAACACATTGTTCCAGCCCAAAGCAGTAATGCAATTTGTTTTGTTCCATCTGAAGTAATTCCTGCAGATCCTTGGCCTTCAAAGGCCAACGCTGCCACTCTGCAGGGAATTCTGTGACCCCGAGCATTTGATGGTGACCACACCAAAGCAAGAGGTGGCTCCTTCAGCAGGAGAATGGCAAAGGGCAATTTTGGGCCTCTGTGTCCCCAGCCTTCCTCCCATTGTTTTAGCAATGGCAGCTGCACTCCAGCACACCCCAGCAGCTTCAGCAGAGGGTATTTGTGTTGGCTTAGTGCAGATCAGGACTCCCAGTCCACCACTCCCAGCACCTTGCAATGACAGCAGGACCTGGACACTGTGGTATTTTGCTGGAGGCAAGCCTGTCACAAGCACACACCCTCTTCAAACTTCATGTGAAACAGAAAGGAAAAGAGCAGGAAAAGGCTACCTTTGGGCGAGTCTCACTCCTGTCTAGAAATGGGCCAATTCTGGGCAGAATACTCCCCCCAGTGCTGGCCTCCTTCTTCCTGCTGAGAAACTTCTCCCTCTGGAACTTAGAGGGAAGCAGCTGAAAGGCAAAAGTAAACCAGCTAGAGCCTCAGAGTTGTGCTTGTTCAGAAAGGCTTTTCTTGAACAAGTGGCACTGGTGAATAACTTGTGATCACAGCCACTAGGACATTCCTGGAAGCCCTGGGAGTTTCCAGCTGAAATACTTAGCATCAGTGAATTAATAATACAGAGTGGAACACACATACTCCAGCCATATGGCTCTGTCCCATTGGCTTCTCCATGACTGGATGGGACATGGTTGGGGATTTCTGCTCTTTGGGCATTTGTTTCCTCTTACGTTTCATTGGATTGAGGCAGTGACCTTTCCAGAGAATGGGGAGGAGCTCTCAGAACTGCCTGAACTCCATCCCTGCACAACGCTCAGAACTCACAGCAAGGAGATATCGCTGCTGGATGAGTCCAAGAGATGCAAGAAAGGAACGCTGTACCAAGAGTGAGGTGCACAGCAATGTCTCTAGGTTTTAGTTCCCCCTGTTGATTGTTTTCTCTGCCTGGGCTGACAGAGCCCTCCACAGAAGAAAACAGAGGCATCTCCTTGACAGAGCCTCAGCAGTGGGGCATCTTCAGCCAAGTGAGCTGCAGACAGCAAGGGACCTTTGCAGCCCTGGCTCCAGCGCTGCCTGCAGGCCTGCATCTGTGCCCACACAGGAGCTGGGAGAGAGCAGCTGCTTTGGAAGCTCTTCCAGCTGGGACCAGCCGTGGCTCTCAGGGCTTTGGGCAGAGTTTGAGCTTCCCCCCCCCCCCCCCCGCATGCCCAGGTGCCCAAGCATGGTCAGAGCAGCACCGGTGAGTGGTGCCCAGCCTGACAGAAGGAATTCCTGTGGCACAGGGAAAGGGACAGAACACATGCTCAGGCCTTCAGCTGTACATTGGTTTCACTTGGCTCTGCTGGCACAGCCAGGCAAGACACAGCTGAAGCAACCCACAGTGTTCCCTATTGCACCAGGACAGCCCCAGCAACAGCAGCACAGCACAAAGGGCTGGGCAGGGGCTCTGCAGCTTCACAGCACTGCTGGACAACAGGGGCAGGGAGAGCAGGGACACCAGGGCAGTGCCAGCCTTAACACAGCCCCAGGGGGTACTCACAGTATTAGGCTTCAGCCCTTCCCTGGACAAAAGACGAGGGGTCGGTGCCTTCTTTGGCAATCCAGACGCCATTTCCAAGGGACGGTGTCGCAGGTGAGCGACAGTGCCTCAACAAAACTGGAAGGAGCAATAATGGAACTCTGAAAATCCACAACCCAATTCATGGCAGATTCAAGGCATATTCTGGTGCTAAAAATGTTACATTACTTGAAAGTAGCTAAGTGCTTGTTTGGTGTAAGTAGCTAGTATAATTAGGCATCCAGTTGGACTTTATTTGAACTCTATGGCTACCTTGTGCAATTCAAAGTTAGATCATACTGAAACCTGGAGCTAAAAATCTGAACATTAATAGCAGTTCAAACAGACAAAGCTGTAGCTTAAATATTACTCAAAAATAGCTAGAGTGGGCCTCCTCTTCTTTAGGCTAAAGCACCCTTGCTCTCTCAGCTGCTCCTCACAGCTGAGAGACTAATGAGAGACTGGAATGTTATGGCTAATGGCTTAAATATCATTATAAAGGACTTTCTGCCCATTGTGACAAAACTCTATAAAGAAGCTGCGAACACCCAAGCCCACCCCTCCCTGAAAATGCCTCCTGACTGGAACTTGGCACTGTGAGTTAAGCTGCCTAAGGGAACTTGAGACAAGATCAAGGTGACACTATTGTCCCATTAGCTCAGGTCTGGGGACAAGTAAACAAGGCTGAGGAGTAAAACCTATCCACAACAAAGCCAAACCCAGCAGCTGTCCTGAAAATCAGCTCTGTCTGGGTTCAGGCTGGGGAAGTCAGAGCCACAGACTCTTCTGCTGAGGCCAGGTTTGCACACAAACCTCCCAGCAAAGACCTCCGCAGTGCCTCCAGACCCATTCCTGAGGCCTCGCACCAGACGACTGCAGGGCATGCAAAGTAACACAGCAAATCTGAAAATCCAGAACCCAACTCATGGCAGACTCAAAGGATATATGGGTGCTAAAGATTTTATATTATTTGAAAGTAGCAAGAGACAGAGTCCAACTTGCCCCACTCCTGGGAGGTACCTGGGCAAGGTATCCCCTTGCCCAAATCTGCATTAATCCATTGGAGTCTTACATTTTGCCAGACCTCACCACACAGAAGACCAGAAGAGGATTTAATGGTAGGCCAATGGGATCCAGGGAATGGTGATATTTTCTACTAAACCTCTCTCTGTCACTCTCTTTCTCCTCCCCCCTTTCCCAACCTCCATCCGCCTCCCACTTTTTCTTTTCTTTCCCTCTCTTTCTCCCTCACATTTACTGTTCTATAAAATCCAGACCATTGACTTTGGCATATGGTCTCCTTTGCACCTCAATACAGAGGCATCTCCCTAAAAATTTTAAAACCCAGATGATAAAAAACCTACTGAAGCTTGAAGAGAACTCATTCACCTTTAAGCACTTTAAGCACTTACCATAGGGAAAAAATGTATAGACTACTACCTTTAGAAAATGTTGCATTTCTTCAGTAAAAAAAGCACAATCATTAGTCCATTTATTGTTCATCCTCTCAGGTGTTCATGTCACTGAACTACTGCGCCAGAAGACTGGCATGATCACATCCTCTATTTCCCTTTGGCATTCTCTTTCAGAGCACAGATGAAACAAAACCAAAAAGTTCAACTTTAGTCGGTCTTTACCTTCAAGTGAAATTCAGGACTCCCTAGCAGACACCAGTGTTCTGCACGCTGCTGGGCTTTTCGCAGAGGCCAATGCTCTGCACCTTTAGCAATTCTCTACGCCGACAATTCACCCGGCGAATGGCCCGGTGCAGCCGCCTGCAGGAGCCCAGGCTGCGCACACCCAGCCAGGGCCGCGCTCTCAGGCAGCTGAGGCCGCGCCGCTGTCACAGGCGCTGAGGGCCCGGGCGCGGTTACCGGGCAACCGCGGCGCCGAGTGCGGGGCCGGGCCGGGCCGCAGGGCTTTGCCAAGGACATTGGCACTGCAGCGACTGACTGCAGTTTGGGGCTTCCCAAGAGTCTTTCTGTAACCAATGAAAGGTTAAAATGTGGTGACAAAGGCACCTATGCCAGGTCTGTACATTGCTCTTTGTAGCACTAGTATCCGACCCTGGCTGGAACAGCAGGAGGGGCTGAGGCAGCAGGGAAGGGGGCTCAGCCGGGAGAAAAGGAGGCTCAGGGGGGACCTTCTGGCTCTGCACAACTCCCTGACAGGAGGGGACAAGAGGCTGCTGCAAGTTCAGGCAGCGCCGGAGCCGCCTGGCTCCCCCTCTCTGCCCCCGCTCCGCCTCTTCCTCCCTCCCTCCTCCTCGTCCTCCTCCGCTCCCGCAGCCCTTGCAGCCCCCGGCAGGGGCGGGGATGGAGCCGGGACAGGTCGGAACGCAGAGAGGCCTGGGGGGATGCCAGGACTGGGAGTGACTGGGCTGTACTGGGATCATCCTGGGAGCAGCTCCTGGGTGACTGAGTTCTACTGGGATCATCCTGGGATCACACTGGCAGTGAGGAGGAGCAGCGCGATGGCTCCAGCGCTGGGGCTGAGGGCGCTCCTGGGGGGCCAGGGGCGAGTGGGACCCCCGGCACCGGGACCCTGAACCGCCACTGCCAGCACCGGGACCCCCCTGCTCTCCTTAGTCTGCACAGGGACCCCCTGAATCCCCCTGTTCTGGACATCAGGTCCCGCTGCTCCCCTTTTCCCGGCCATCCCATGGCTCCCAGCCTCCAGACTTGGCGTAGGCCTGACTCTGGGACAACCTGGAACGCCTTGGTCTCCCATTCCTGCCTTTCCCAGGCACACCTTTCTGCAAAACCAGAGACAGCCTGAACTGCCCCTTCCCGAACATCCCGGGTGTCCCCACTCTGGTCCCCCCTTTTTGGGAAACCTGGACTCCCCTTTCCTGGGCTCAAGGAACCCCTGGAACTCCCTTCTACCTCTTCACATCCCTGCCCACCCCCCCCATTCCCATGACCCTGAGACCCCCCTGGCACCCCCATTGCTGAGAACCCAGACCCCCCTGCATCTCTTCATCGAGCACCAACGCAACCTTTTCCCAGCCCCCCGCCTCTCCCAGCCCCCAGCCCCACCCTTTTCTCTGGCCTGGGACCAGAAGTGCAACTGACTGAAAACAAATGTGACAGAAAGAAATAATTTTGCACCTTTTATTTACTATTGAAATACAATTTCCTCCCTTTCTCACAAATCTCCTCCCAGTGTCATTCAGCAGGGCTGTCAGAAAGTCCTTAATTCTGAGTGGGTGTTCCAAGCTGCAGCCACAAGGAAACAGGGAATGGGGATTTTCCTGCTCCTGGGAAGTTTGACATCCTCAGCTGAGGAGAGGAGGAGGCACCAGAAGGAAAGGGCAGCTGGGCTTCATCTTTCCACAGGGAAGAGGGGGGGGAAATCTCTCATCCTGTCTGCAGCTGCTCCCACAGGGATGTGAGGGCTGATCCCAGAGCCCTAAGGGTCACAGTCAGGGCTGCCCTCAGGGAATGCTTGCCTGGTATTGAGGGGCAGCGTGGGAGCACCTGGATCTTGGGGCACCCAGCTGCCCCTCATGTTTGGAGGTGCCTGAGGAGGGCTGGGATGATGCCAGGGACATCCTGCAGTGACATTCCCTCTGTCCCGCTCTGGGTGAGCTCAGTCCCAAACCTGACCTTGATCCTGGTCTCAATCTCACTCCACGTTTAGACACACTCACAGTTCTGTATTTAATCACATTCCAATTCCAAATTTGTCTAGTTTGGAACCCAACCCCAGCCCAAAGCCAATCCCATGTCTAGCCTTAACCTCAATCCCAGCTCTAATCCAAATCTCAGCCTCAACTCCAACCCAGCCCCAATTCCAGCCCCTTCCTAAATCCTCAGCCCCAAACCAAATCCCAGGTTCTGCTGTTCTGGGGGTTTGCGGGTGTCTCTGTCCCTCTGACCCCGATGATGTTTGGGTGGGGTCACACCAGGGCTGAGAGGGACAGAGACTGCCCCGACCTCCACAGGTGTGAGAAGGTCGGAGAGCTCCCCCAGCCCCAAGCACCCTCATCCGTGAGCAGCACCCCTGCCGTGTCCTTTCTCCGGTGACAGCACAGACATGGCTTTGTGCCCGGGTCTGTGCCAGCCCCGCACACAGCACTGCTCTGCGGCAACGGGGACACGGGAAACGGTGCCCGTCGTGTGTCCCCTTTGTGTTGCTGTGTGTCCCCCCATGTCCGGCTGTGTTCCCCCGGCCAGGGAGCTGCTCTGGCCCGGGATGGCCGGGCCCAGCCGCTGGGCCTTGCCGGCGGCGGGAAAGAGCCGGCCCGGGCTGCGGGACACGGCGGGGCTGCCCGGCTGGAAAGCAGCTCTGGCTCCCGCCAGGGAGCTGTGGGCCAGGGGCTGCCGGCTGTGCGGGAGGAAAGCTGCTGGGCCGGCCCCTAACGCTGCCCCGCAGAAAGGAAGGGGAGGAGGGAGCTGACAAATGAGCTCGGAATGTGGCAGTGCTGAGATGAAGGACAAGTGCCCTTGGGGCCGCGGGTCGGGGCCAGCCCTCGGGCACGGCTCCGAGCGGCTCCTGAGCCGGCATGAGGGCTGCCTGTAAGGATTGCAGGCGGCAGCCGAGAGCAGCAGCGCCGGCATTGCCAGCCGGGCCCCATGGCCATCTGCCCGTGCCTTCGCAGCCCGTGAGGGCCGCGGGCTCTGCAGCGCGGCTCCGGCTCCCACAGCCGGCCCGGTGCCTCAGGGCTGCCCCGCAGGCGCTGCGGGAGCAGCAGCGGCCTCAGGGCCTGGCCCGGGGCTCGATCTGCTCAGCACGGGGGCAGAGCCACAGCAGGGGGGAAGGAGCTGAAGGAGCACCAGGGAGCCTGGGGAGAGACAGGCTGTGAGACAAGGCTCTGCCCGTAATTTTAACAGTTTTTATTAACCTAATAACTATGTACAACTAACTTAGTTATTATATACAAGTAAAAAGTCAAGTTCCTTATGACAGTTGTCACAGGTGTTTCTCGCTTCGGACAAGATGTCCCAGGCCGAGCATTGGGCGCTGAGTCCTTTCCAGCTGGCCGGGGGCTGTTGATGTCTGGCGGGGCTGGAGAGGCTGCTCGAGCCCTGGGGCCCATGAGACCTGTCAAGGAGCTGTGCCTGGCCGGTGCTGTCCTGAGGCGGCAGGGCCTGGGCGGTGAAGGACAAGGGTGAGCTGCCACAGGTGCTGGCCCCAGCGCACCAGCACTCAAGGTCTTGTCCCACACTGGGCATGGCCATTCTCCCACATAATTGCGGCTCCAAGCTCAGTTGCCCCATGTGCCAGTCCTCCTGCTCCATTCTGCCCCTTCCTTCTTACCCCAGACACAAAATACCCATGCCACATTACCCAGCACACCACTCATCCCCCAGCTAGCACCCTGCAGATAATCAGCCCCCTGTCATCACTGACCCCCTTGCCCCGACAGGGCCATGTCTGACGCATCCTGTGTCCTGATCGCCGTGCAATGCTGGTCATTACGGCCCCTCCAGATGTGTCCATCACCGTGCAGCAGGGTCACACGAGGCTGAGGAGGAGAGGGCAGCTGGCTGCAATGCAGGGCCCAATCCAGCACCCCCCAATAATCCTCCTAACCCAGGTCTCCCTGGGGACTGAAGGCACAGATTCCTCCTGGATAGTCAGCAATGCTTAAAGCCTCAGTCACCATTCTGTGTCTCTACCTTCATCACACCTGCCTTGTTGTGGTGTACCAGGAGACGCTGCAGCTGTGCAGTTGTATGTGGGGAAGCCTTGATGTTCTGCATCGTAAAACTGCTGCTTTGATGGTCCCCAGAGATCTGAGGCATACGGGGGACACTGGCACAGAGCAGCGGCCTCCTGTGGGATGGGACAGAGGAGGCTCAGTGCCCAGCCCTGTGGCATGCAGGGCATCACCCTGCTGTGCCAGGGAGGGCACTAGCAGGGCTGCTTGCAGGGGCATGTCCCTGCCAGCTCCTGTCCATCTGCTGCAGGAGCCCCAAGCCCATCCCACCAGGCTTGATCTGCTGGCTCTGTCCCCACAGCAAGGTGTGCTGGCCATGGCCATGGCAGGTCCCTGTGCACAGGACACCAGCTGGCAGGAGCTGCGCTGTCCCAGCTGCAGGGATTGGTTTTGGGAATCCTTTCACAGGAGGCACACAACTCCCCACCAAGCCTGAGCTCAGACTGAAAACAGACACAGCTCATCAGATGTGCTTTCAGCAACCTTGGGACAGAGAGGTGGGCCAGACAGGGCAGTGCAAGGCAAGGAATGCAAAAGCCCCCAGCCCTGGGGCAAGCACTGGCCCTCCACAGCTGCCTTCTGCTCCCCTACCCTGCCCCGTCCCCCCAGGCTCCTCTGCCCCAGCCCAGGTGCAGAGCCCTCCTTGCTGTGTCAGGGCTACCCTGCACCCCAGGCGCGGGGAACGTGTCCTCAGAGCCCTTACCTTTGGCTGGGCGGTGGCTCCTTGCTAAGGGGCATTGGCTGCAAATACGGGAGTTTTTCGGGGTACCTGGGGAGGGCAGGAGTCACAGGTGTGGGGCAGGGGACAACGAACCTGTTCCTGTTGGAGGCAGCACTCCCAAAGCCATGGGATTGTAGCCCATGGCATCTCGCTGCCTGTAGCCCTTAGGATGAGCCCCCACAGGCCCTGCTGATGGGCAGGGCTGCAGAGGGGGCTCCCCACATCAGCCCCTCCCAAGTAGACACTGTCACCCCTGTGCCCAGCACAGCGGGTCACCGCTGGCACCCATCTCCCCCCATGCCAGCCCTGCTGCCCCCGATGCACGGGTGCTACTCACTGGCCAGGAACCTGCATGCTGAGCATGCGGTCACAGGACAGGCACGTGAAAGGCACTGGCAGCTGCCTAAGGAGGGTGAGGGAAGAGCGCCAGCTGAGCTCCTGGGCCCACAGGCCTGCAGCACACAGGCAGCAGCTCCCTGCAGCAGCCAGCTGCTGGGCAGGTCACTGCACAGGCTCACGGCCATTGCAGGCTGAACCGTGGGCTGTTGAGCCTGTTTCTCCCCATCCCCAAGGTGCTGCTGATGCCAGGTGAGGGGCACAGGCACCCATGCCACCATCTCAAGCAGCCCCTGCAGCGCTTTCAGCCCCTCTCTGGCACCAAAGTCCCCCCGTGTGCACGGTCAGGAGGGCAGGGCACGGCCCAGCTCAGGGACATAGTGTGTGACAGCCCTGCCTGGAGGAGCAGTTGCCATCTCTGTTCCCAAAGCCATCAGAATCTCCATCGCACTCACTTCTTAATCCCAGCGGCGTTTTCATGCAACAGCCTATCCTCGACTTCCTCCATGTTCCTGTTCCAGGAGTCCTCCAGGTGTTTACGGAAAGTCTTCAGCTCCAGGCGATCCAGCTGTGAACAGGTGCACAGCCTCAGCCAGCTGCTCCAGGATGTGACATGGAGCTCTCCAGGGAACAGCCTGGAGGGGGATCCTCAGAGGGATGCTGCCGCAGGCTGTCAAGTCCCAAAGGTGCCAGTTCTTCATGGTGGGGACGAAATACCCCTCACCTTGTCTTCAATTGCATTGCTGAACTGCTGCTGCATATTGTTCCAGTGCTGCTCCTGGCCTGAAATCTGGCTCTGCAACTCCTGCATTCTCTCATCCAGCTCCTCCATGTTCTCTGCAAACTGGCTGCAATTGACTTTGCTGTCCAAGGCAGCTTTGTCCGCCTTCTAGCAGAGGGGAATGGCAGGAGAGCGGCGGGGAAAGGGATGAGGAATGCCAGGCAGGGCCAGCGTGTGAGGGGCAGAGGGAGGAGTGCTTCCTCCAGGCCATCATGCCCTTTTCAGGCTGCTGTGGCCCCATTTGCCCCATCACCCTGGTGAGCTTGGTCCCACCATGTGAAGGGTGAGGGACCCCATGAGCTCAGGAAATTCCCCCTCCCAAGGGGACAATTTCTGCCACCCAGCCCCCAAGGGACAAGGGGCATTTGTCACCCTGCCCGGGAAGCCCTGGGCTGGCACAGAGGCCCCTTAGACTGTACCATGTCCATGGCAGCCATCATGTCCTGCTGATCTGCTTTCTCCTTCTGCAGCTTCTCCAGGAACTGGGTCAGCATCTTTCAGCACAGAAAGGAACCCATGACACCACAGCAAGGTTGGGGCACACCCCAGGATGTAGGAGCACACTCCTCTCCCGCTGTCTGCACACACTCTGTCCCTGATTTGTCACAAGCCTTCTGCCCAGTTGGGTCTGTCAGGGATGAGCAAAATGGACGACAAACAGGGTGAACAAAAGGGTGATAGAAGCAATGAGCAAAGCAATGATAAAAAGGACGAGCAGCCAGCAGGCTCTTTCTCCTTCCACATCCCTTGCAGGACTGAGGCCCTCCTCAACACAACTCCTGTAGCCAGGCAACGCACCCCACTCCACTCCTGGGAGCCAGTGGGGCCCATGAAGTCATAGATTAATGGAGCCTTGGAATGGCATGGGCTGGAAGGGACCTAAAAGATCATCTCGTTTCACCCCCTGTCAGGGACAGGTAAAGGAACATTTTCCACTAGACCTGGTTGCGGCAAGATCCCATCTAAGCTGCTCTTGGACACTTCCAGGAATGGGGCAGGCTCTGTTAAGGCATCACCATGCTCACAGGGAAGAATTTCTTCCCAATATCCCACCTATCTCTCCCCTCTGTCATTGTGACGCCATTTCCATGCCAAGCCCTTGTACAAAGTCCACCTCCAGCCCTTTTATAGTCCTTTTAATTGCCATAAAGTGCTCAAAGTTCTCCCAGGTGAGTACAGCCTCATTGTTTTTCTTTGGATCAGTTTAAGATGTGTGTCACATCTGAGCCAGTTCCCCCACTGCTGCAAACCCACAGCCTGGTTTGGAGCATCCATTGGGATCAGCCTTTGCCAGGGGGGCTGTGCATGAGCCCCTGGCTGAGCTATGGGGTTGTTGGGGCACAGAATCCTTTCTTCTCAGGAGTTCAGGCAAAAAGTCTCTGTGGGTGAAGCCTTTGGACATTTTCCTCCAAGTCAGGTTTTATGTCAGCTTGACAGTCCATAAAGAAGACAATGACATCATTTCTCCTGCCAATGTCCCCAAGACTGTTGGGGAAGACAGATCAAGTTCTTCCCTTCAATACCTGCCATTTACTAAACGTTCTACTTTAGGTGTCCACAGAGCCCCATAATTACCTTGGGCCGCCTTGATTTGTTACTGAGCTCTCAAGGTAGCGCTGACTGTTCCATTAACTGCCACTTTTGCAAAATTTGCTCCACTTTCAGCCAGGTTTTATTGTCCCCTGGGGAATGGCCTGGGGTGACAGGGACAGGGACAACACTCCCAAGCCCCTCCCAAGCATCCCCCAGGGCAAGAGGCACAGAGACCCCTTGAGCATCTCCTGGGCACTGGACAAAATAAACTTGGCAGAAATCAAACTTAACTCTGCATAAATCACTTTGAAGAATATTTGCTCTTCCCACAAGTAACTTGTGATGGAAATGCAAACAAATCCCAAATATGAATAAACTGACAATCCAAGCAGTGATGTGGCAATTCCAAGTTTCATTGGTTCCTGCACAGCTCCAGCTCAGCTGCTGGCAGGTTCTAAAAGAAGAAAAGAGAATATTTGGCCCAATACAGATTATTAAAAGGAAGGGGAAGCTCTGTGTAGCTGTCACAAAGGTGACAGGGATCAAGAGAAAAATGATTCTCACATTTGGCAAAGAACCCAAGCCTGGGAATTCAGGAGATATTCAGGAATTTAGGTACTTGAGCTGGGCTTCTTGTAGGACTTTCAGCAGCCTTATGTTCCTCACCGTGGGGTGAATGAACCTTGTCAGTCTCGCTGGTAACATTTGCTCCCTTTCCTCCAATGATTTTAACACACTTTTCAAGGAAGGACAACAAAATATTTTCTTTTCACTGGCCACCCACAACAGCCATTTTCCTCATCAGTTCTCCCGTAAGTTGCTCAGAGGAAGCTGTGTCCAAGTTTCCAAGAGTTCCTCCAGAGAGAACCACAACCTCCTCAGAGGACGGGAACCATGCTGTTGTCAAAGGCACCTGGGGACAGACAACAGTGCCCTGAACTCACTGTGCCAAAATCATGTGGCAATCTGGTTAAGAAAATTGTTAGAGAGATGCCTCAGCCCCAATTAAGGCGCTAACGAGACCAAATCCAAAGTGGATTTTATTGAACAGTAAATGTGAGGTAGAGAGAGAGATGGAAAGAAAGAGAAAAGGGGGGGAGAGCAAGGGAGTGACAGGGACAGAGACCTCCCCTTGAGCAGGTGTAAGAGTCTGTCCGAATTTTCCCTCATCTGCCTCACGATCGTCATTTGAGGACCACTGAAGAGAAGATCCCCCCCCTCCCCCCGTCTCCTCTGTAGGAGAAAGTCATATGCCACAAGGCCCTGAGACCTGAGAGCATTGCTAAGCTACTGTTTCCACAAGTGTTGTTTGCTGTATGCTACACTGAGCCCAATGAGAAGGGGGCACCGTGCCCTTTTTGCAACAACAGCCTTGGAAGCTGCCCCACCTCTCGGTCTGGCTGGACTTCTCCTGAGTGGTGGAACCCTGCAGAAGACCCCTCTCACTCGTTTGCAACCACCGTGACACACAGACTGAGATGTAAGAAGCCTCTTCATCAAGAGACCCAGACATCAAACCCGCATGTGAGAAGCCCCCCTCTTATACTTTCCAAGGACTGGGACTGAGACCCCCAACCCGAGGGAGGTGTGTGGGGAGAGGCAAGCTGACCAAAGTGAGATGGATGTTGCAGGTGTGAGCATTGGGCCACAAAAACAATGGCTCATGCCCACTGCCGAACATGGACTGTGTGTACCCTTTCGAAACACCATTCTTTCCCCAAAACTACCTTTGATTCGGTTGCAAAATTCATTCCCCCTTCCCCCATTGAAAAAGAGTACAATTGGGGTCCAGATGAACTGCGCCTCTGAGATCTCCCCGACGTAACAGGCGGATCCTCAACTGGACTGGACCAAAGGACTTTATGTTTGGCAGTTATATTTCCCTCTCTCTCTCTCTCTCTCTCTCTCTTTCTCTGAATTTTTCTCTCCCTTAATCCCTCTATTGCATTTTGCTGTGGTCATTCAATAAAGGTGCGTTTGTTTTGATTATTACTGCAAATCCCCCTGTCCTGTGTCGGTTTTTGCACCCTGAGATCAATCCATGAACGATCACGAAACCCGTTCATAAGGACGGATCGTGACACTGGGGTTACTGGGAGCTACCAGGCCCATGCTGGGAGCTCTCTGTGCACACAGTGGGAAGAACTGGGAGCAACTGGGAATGACAGGATGCATGCTAGTGACAACTGGGATGTCCTGGCAGTGACTGGGATAAAACTGGGGGCAGCTGAACCATGCTGAGGTAACTGGGAGTGCCTGGCAATGACTACGAGAATGTTCAGGGCAGCTGGGATATACTGGGAGTGCCTGAGACCATGCAGGCGATGACTGGGACTGGACTGGGAGCCACCGGGAGCCACTGGGAGCGTGCTGCGGGGAACTGGGACCATGCTGGGGGCAACTGGGGGCAAGTGTCAATGACTGTGGCCCTGCTGGGAGAGACTGGCATCATACTGGGAGTTACTTGGGGCTACACTAGGGGCAACTGGGAGAACTGGGAACACACTGGCTCAAAGGGGGAGCAACTGAGACCAACTGGAACTGTGCCAGGGGCAAATTGCATCATAATAAAGAATGACTGGGAGCAACTGGGATCATACTAGGAGCAGCTCCTGGGTGACTGAGTTCTACTGGGATCATCCTGGGATCACACTGGCAGTGAGGAGGAGCAGCGCGATGGCTCCAGCGCTGGGGCTGGGGGCGCTCCTGGGGGGCCAGGGGGGAGTGGGACCCCCAGCACCGGAACCCCCCTGCTCCTCTTAGCCTGCACAGGGACCCCTGAATCCCCCATTCTGGACATCAGGACCCCCTGCTCCCCTTTTCCCGGCCATCCCATGGCTCCCAGCCTCCAGACTTGCCATGGGCGTCACCCTAGGATGCCCTGGAGCACCTTGGATCCCCATTCCTGCCTTTCCCAGCCCCCAGCCCCACCTTTCTGCAAAACCAGAGACCCCCTGAACTCCCCCTTCCCGAACATTCCGAGTGTTCCCACCCTGGTCCCCTCTTTTTGGGAAACCCTGAACTCCCATTTCCTGGGCTCAAGGACCCCCTGGAACTCCCTTCTACCTCTCCACGTCCCTGCCCCTGTCTCCTGTCCCTCAGTTGTCCCCTGTCCCTCGGCTCTGTGGGGCCAGGGACAGCAGCAGGACCCAGGGCAGCCCTGGGGGAGAACAACCCTGAGCCCCAGCTGGGCCAGTTCCCCCCCAGGTCACTCCCAGCATGGGCCCTGTGGCTCCCAGTCACCCCCAGGATGGTTCCAGTCACTTCCAGTTACACTCAGTGTGATCCCAGTATCATCCCAGTCACTCCCAGTATGATCCCAGCATGGTCCCAGCACAGTCCCAGCTGTTCCCATTCACCCCTACCATAGTTCCAGGCACTCCCAGTATGGTTCCAGTCCTTCCCAGTATGATTCCAATATGAACCCAGTCACTCTCAGTACAGTGCCATTTGCCCCCAGTATGATTCCAGTCACTCCCAGATACTCCCAGTATTATTCCAGTAACTTTAAGCTTCCTCTGTGATCCCAGTCACTCCTGGTCTCCCCCAGTATATCCCAATTGTCCTTAATGTGTTTCCACTCACTCCCAGTTGCTCCCAGTAGTTTCTAGCATTATTCCAGTTCTCATAACCACTCCCAGTCACCTCCAACATGATTCCTGTCACTTCCTGTATATCCCAGTTGCCCCATCATGGTCCCAGTTGCTCTCAGCCTGCTCCCAATCACTTCCAGTATGATTCCAGAAGGATCCCAGTCACCCTCAGTGTGGTGCCAGTTGCTCCCAGTATGATCCCATTGTTCCCCAGCATGTCCCCATTTCCTCCCAGTGTGATCCCAGTTGCCTCTAGCACAGACCCAGTCCCTCTCAGTATGATCCTTCTCTGATGCCGTGATGATCCCAGTTGCTCCTAGTATGGTCCTGGTTGCTACCAGTTGCTCCCAGTCTGATCCCAGTTGCTCCCAGCGGCCCTGTGTTATGCTTTGGAGTGGGAGGAAATTTAGGGAAGTGATGCAAAGCTTTTTGTGTATCTGACAGTCTGTTGAGCTACTGAAAGCTAGACACGCTTTTGTGAAACACACATGGTAAAGATGAAAAAATTCAGAAACCTTTTTTCTTTGTTGGTCGGCAGGGAGCTGCTGGGTTTTGGCTTCTGCTCTGTGTCTGGGCTGTGCTGGGCTGGGCTGGGCTGGCAGTCTTGCTGCAGGCGGGGCTTCTTTTCTATTTTCTGGGCTGCTTGCTGGCTTCTCTCTCCATGGGCTCTGGTTTGGCCGGGCTGGGCTTCAGCAGCTGCCGGGCAAGGAGACAGGGGAGGCTGCGGAGCTTTAGCCAGAGCAGGGCTGGCTGTGGCTGCGAAGATCTCGCTGTCAGGCTGCTGCTTCTTCTTAGCGTGGCTGAGACCAGAGACTTCTGTGGCTGGTGTAGAAAACGAAACTCCAACTATAAAGCTGATCTGAACACAACTGAGCCACAGCTTTCTGTTACAAGTTATTGGTGGGTTAGGTAGGCCTCATGTGTGATGTTAAGTTTTTCAGTACTTCAGTCTTCTTCTGAGTGAGAGAAAAGAACAAAATGCAAGTATATAAAAAACAACATGAAGACACTCAAGTCAATAAAGAAGAAGTTAAGTCTTAGATGAGAGGGCTGAGAAGATGCTTTGTTTTTAGAGCTGAAATTTTCTTGTAAGCTGTAAAGGAGAGGAATAGTGAATTTGTTTTTACTAACAATCTGTGGGTCTGCTCGTAGATAAAACTAGCTCTGGAAGATAAAAGAAACAATGGGAAGGATTCCACTGATCGATAATTGGAAAAAGATATTTGCTTTTACAAATACACTTTAGGTTTGCAGATAAACGAAATAAGCCATTGAGAAATGAAAGAAACAATGGGGAAGAAAAACCCCTAAACTCCGTAAGAATTAAAAACTAAAAGGGAGGGTTATAGATTAGAGGGAAATCTTTGGGAAATCTTCGGTGTCAGGCGTATCAGGGCATCTGTACCTCTCAAGCACCTCAGCCAAGGGGAAAGAGAGAAGGGAAATGTGGCCAGGAAATGAGGATAAAAAGAAGGCTGCATCCTCCAAAAATTCAAGAGATCCCAGGGGAATGCCCCATGGCCTCTCCCTTTATTGGAATAAAGCCAGAAAGGATTCCTCTGTCTCCTTTGTGAACATAAACCTCTGGTGTTTCTAACAACAAGAAAATACTCTTTTTCTTCATAACGCATTAAACTATAAAGAGATTAAAGTGTTCAAATTGATATCAAATAAAGGCTTCTATGTTAAAGTAAGCAGATGTTAAAATAGTTGTAATCCCATGAGGAGTTCGAACAGACAAAGAGTGGTCTTGTGCTTCTAAAAAACGAAGAAGGGGCTGGGAAAAGGTTGAGTTGGTGCCGGATAAAGGGTGTAGGGGGGTCTCAGTACTGAGCAAAGGGGTAAAAGGGCATCTGGGTTCTCAGGAATTGGGGTGCCAGGGGTGTGTCAGGGTCATGAAAATGGGGGGGGTGGGCAGGGACGTGGAGAGGTAGAAGGGAGTTCCAGGGGGTCCTTGAGCCCAGGAAAGGGGAGTCCAGGGTTTCCCAAAAAGTGGGGACCAGAGTGGGGACACCCGGGATGTTCAGAAATGGGGACTTCAGGGGATCTCTGGTTTTGCAGAAAGGTGTGCCTGGGAAAGGCAGGAATGGGAGACCAAGGCGTTCCAGGTTGTCCCGGAGGCTGGGAGCCATGGGGTGCCCGGGAAAAGGGGAGCAGCGGGACCTGATGTCCAGAACAGGGGGATTCAGGGGGTCCCTGTGCAGGCTAAGGGGAGCAGGGGGGTCCCGGTGCTGGCAGTGGCGGTTCAGGGTCCCGGTGCCGGGGGTCCCACTCGCCCCTGGCCCCCCAGGAGCGCCCTCAGCCCCAGCGCTGGAGCCATCGCGCTGCTCCTCCTCACTGCCAGTGTGATCCCAGGATGATCCCAGTAGAACTCAGTCACCCAGGAGCTGCTCCCAGGATGATCCCAGTACAGCCCAGTCACTCCCAGTCCTGGCATCCCCCCAGGCCTCTCTGCGTTCCGACCTGTCCCGGCTCCATCCCCGCCCCTGCCGGGGGCTGCAAGGGCTGCGGGAGCGGAGGAGGACGAGGAGGAGGGAAGGGAGGAAGAGGCGGAGCGGGGGCGGAGAGGGGGAGCCAGGCGGCTCCGGCGCTGCCTGAACTTGCAGCAGCCTCTTGTCCCCTCCTGTCAGGGAGTTGTGCAGAGCCAGAAGGTCCCCCCTGAGCCTCCTTTTCTCCCGGCTGAGCCCCCTTCCCTGCTGCCTCAGCCCCTCCTGCTGTTCCAGCCAGGGTCGGATACTAGTGCTGCAAAGAGCAATGTACAGACCTGGCATAGGTGCCTTTGTCACCACATTTTAACCTTTCATTGGTTACAGAAAGACTCTTGGGAAGCCCCAAACTGCAGTCAGTCGCTGCAGTGCCAATGTCCTTGGCAAAGCCCTGCGGCCCGGCCCGGCCCGGCCCCGCACTCGGCGCCGCGGTTGCCCGGTAACCGCGCCCGGGCCCTCAGCGCCTGTGACAGCGGCGCGGCCTCAGCTGCCTGAGAGCGCGGCCCTGGCTGGGTGTGCGCAGCCTGGGCTCCTGCAGGCGGCTGCACCGGGCCATTCGCCGGGTGAATTGTCGGCGTAGAGAATTGCTAAAGGTGCAGAGCATTGGCCTCTGCGAAAAGCCCAGCAGCGTGCAGAACACTGGTGTCTGCTAGGGAGTCCTGAATTTCACTTGAAGGTAAAGACCGACTAAAGTTGAACTTTTTGGTTTTGTTTCATCTGTGCTCTGAAAGAGAATGCCAAAGGGAAATAGAGGATGTGATCATGCCAGTCTTCTGGCGCAGCAGTTCAGTGACATGTTGTGGTGGTTTGACCAGGAAGAAGTGGGAACATTTTCTAAAGATAGTAGTATATACATTTTTTTCCTATAGTAACTGCTTAAACTGCTTAAAGGTGAATGAGTTCTGTTCAAGTTTCAGTAGGTTTTTATCATCTGGGTTTTAAAATTTTTAGGGAGTTGCCTCTGTATTGAGGTGCAAAGGAGACCATATGCCAAAGTCAATGGTCTGGATTTTATGGAACAGTAAATGTGAGGGAGAAAGAGAGAGAAAGAAAAGAAAAAGTGGGAGGGGGTTGGAGGTTGGGAAAGGGGGGAGGAGAAAGAGAGTGACAGAGAGAGGTTTAGTAGAAAATATAACCATTCCATGGCTCCCATTGGCCTACCATTAAATCCTCTTCTGGTCTTCTCTGTGGTGAGGTCTGGCAAAATGTAAGACTCCAATGGATTAATGCAGATTTGGGCAAGGGGATACCTTGCCCAGGTACCTCCCAGGAGTGGGGCAAGTTGGACTGTCTCTTGCTACTTTCAAATAATATAAAATTTTTAGCACCCATATATCCTTTGAGTCTGCCATGAGTTGGGTTCTGGATTTTCAGATTTGCTGTGTTACTTTGCATGCCCTGCAGTCGTCTGGTGCGAGGCCTCAGGAATGGGTCTGGAGGCACTGTGGAGGTCTTTGCTGGGAGGTTTGTGTGCAAACCTGGCCTCAGCAGAAGAGTCTGTGGCTCTGACTTCCCCAGCCTGAACCCAGACAGAGCTGATTTTCAGGACAGCTGCTGGGTTTGGCTTTGTTGTGGATAGGTTTTACTCCTCAGCCTTGTTTACTTGTCCCCAGACCTGAGCTAATGGGACAATAGTGTCACCTTGATCTTGTCTCAAGTTCCCTTAGGCAGCTTAACTCACAGTGCCAAGTTCCAGTCAGGAGGCATTTTCAGGGAGGGGTGGGCTTGGGTGTTCGCAGCTTCTTTATAGAGTTTTGTCACAATGGGCAGAAAGTCCTTTATAATGATATTTAAGCCATTAGCCATAACATTCCAGTCTCTCATTAGTCTCTCAGCTGTGAGGAGCAGCTGAGAGAGCAAGGGTGCTTTAGCCTAAAGAAGAGGAGGCCCACTCTAGCAATTTTTGAGTAATATTTAAGCTACAGCTTTGTCTGTTCGAACTGCTTTTAATGTTCAGATTTTTAGCTCCAGGTTTCAGTATGATCTAACTTTGAATTGCACAAGGTAGCCATAGAGTTCAAATAAAGTCCAACTGGATGCCTAATTATACTAGCTACTTACACCAAACAAGCACTTAGCTACTTTCAAGTAATGTAAGATTTTTAGCACCAGAATATGCCTTGAATCTGCCATGAATTGGGTTGTGGATTTTCAGAGTTCCATTGTTGCTCCTTCCAGTTTTGTTGAGGCACTGTCGCTCACCTGCGACACCGTCCCTTGGAAATGGCGTCTGGATTGCCAAAGAAGACACCGACCCCTCGTCTTTTGTCCAGGGAAGGGCTGAAGCCTAATACTGTGAGTACCCCCTGGGGCTGTGTTAAGGCTGGCACTGCCCTGGTGTCCCTGCTCTCCCTGCCCCTGTTGTCCAGCAGTGCTGTGAAGCTGCAGAGCCCCTGCCCAGCCCTTTGTGCTGTGCTGCTGTTGCTGGGGCTGTCCTGGTGCAATAGGGAACACTGTGGGTTGCTTCAGCTGTGTCTTGCCTGGCTGTGCCAGCAGAGCCAAGTGAAACCAATGTACAGCTGAAGGCCTGAGCATGTGTTCTGTCCCTTTCCCTGTGCCACAGGAATTCCTTCTGTCAGGCTGGGCACCACTCACCGGTGCTGCTCTGACCATGCTGCCCTTGGGCACCTGGGCGTGTTGGTGGGGGGAAGCTCAAACTCTGCCCAAAGCCCTGAGAGCCACGGCTGGTCCCAGCTGGAAGAGCTTCCAAAGCAGCTGCTGTCTCCCAGCTCCTGTGTGGGCACAGATGCAGGCCTGCAGGCAGCGCTGGAGCCAGGGCTGCAAAGGTCCCTTGCTGTCTGCAGCTCACTTGGCTGAAGATGCCCCACTGCTGAGGCTCTGTCAAGGAGATGCCTCTGTTTTCTTCTGTGGAGGGCTCTGTCAGCCCAGGCAGAGAAAACAATCAACAGGGAGAACTAAAACCTAGAGACATTGCTGTGCACCTCACTCTTGGTACAGCGTTCCTTTCTTGCATCTCTTGGACTCATCCAGCAGCGATATCTCCTTGCTGTGAGTTCTGAGCGTTGTGCAGGGATGGAGTTCAGGCAGTTCTGAGAGCTCCTCCCCATTCCCTGGAAAGGTCACTGCCTCAATCCAATGAAACGTAAGAGGAAACAAATGCCCAAAGAGCAGAAATCCCCAACCATGTCCCATCCAGTCATGGAGAAGCCAATGGGACAGAGCCATATGGCTGGAGTATGTGTGTTCCACTCTGTATTATTAATTCACTGATGCTAAGTATTTCAGCAGGAAACTCCCAGGGCTTCCAGGAATGTCCTAGTGGCTGTGATCACAAGTTATTCACCAGTGCCACTTGTTCAAGAAAAGCCTTTCTGAACAAGCACAACTCTGAGGCTCTAGCTGGTTTACTTTTGCCTTTCAGCTGCTTCCCTCTAAGTTCCAGAGGGAGAAGTTTCTCAGCAGGAAGAAGGAGGCCAGCACTGGGGGGAGTATTCTGCCCAGAATTGGCCCATTTCTAGACAGGAGTGAGACTCGCCCAAAGGTAGCCTTTTCCTGCTCTTTTCCTTTCTGTTTCACATGAAGTTTGAAGAGGGTGTGTGCTTGTGACAGGCTTGCCTCCAGCAAAATGCCTCAGTGTCCAGGTCCTGCTGTCATTGCAAGGTGCTGGGAGTGGTGGACTGGGAGTCCTGATCTGCACTAAGCCAACACAAATACCCTCTGCTGAAGCTGCTGGGGTGTGCTGGAGTGCAGCTGCCATTGCTAAAACAATGGGAGGAAGGCTGGGGACACAGAGGCCCAAAATTGCCCTTTGCCATTCTCCTGCTGAAGGAGCCACCTCTTGCTTTGGTGTGGTCACCATCAAATGCTCGGGGTCACAGAATTCCCTGCAGAGTGGCAGCGTTGGCCTTTGAAGGCCAAGGATCTGCAGGAATTCCTTCAGATGGAACACAACAAATTGCATTACTGCTTTGGGCTGGAACAATGTGTTGGAGCCTGACGGGGTGTTAGATTTTGCAGGCTGCCAGATGTACAGGGGACTGGCCCTGGGCAGAGGGGAATGGATGTGCTTTGTCTGGATCAGTGCCTATTCAGAGGTGTGTTTAAAGCTGCTTTTCTGGCAGGACTAGCTCGGTATAAAGCACAGTCCAAACGGGTAGGTGACTGAGGTGGGCTGTTGAGCAGGAAATTGGCAGCAAGAGACACGGAACACAATCCAGGTTAAGGATTGTCCTGGAGAGGGGCCTTGGGAACACCTCAGGAAAGGGCACAGCTAAGGGACAGTGTGCTGCAGCCACTCCCTTGAGCGGAATGTGTCTGCTGTGAAGTCACAGAGGAGACCTGCTTGTGTCTCTGCGGTGACAGCAGTGTGGCTGGAGAAGGCAGACAAAGCAGGGCAGAGTTTTCTCCAAGCAATGTCTCTGCTCCAGAAGCATTTGCTGTTGTTGTGTCATTCCAGACGTGCCTCTACAATGGCATGAAATAAGGTTGCAGTAATGACAGGAAAGCACCCATTTAAAGGCCATTGAAAAAGGAGATACCAACTCTACTTTTACCCAAGTTGCTGAGAAAATAACTGAAACTTATCCTCATTCAGCATCCACCTTACTTGTCTTTTTATTTTCAGCTCATTTGTCTTTTTATTTTTGCCTTTTCCTCTCTTTGGAACACACTAACTTTTAAATACAATGAAAAGGAACAAAATGATCAAAGCAAAAGAAAAGTGTTTCTTAGTAAGGATTCAGCTGAGCTGGGGATGTCTCCCTCCCTGAGAGCCAAGGGCACACACACACCCTCTGAGAAAATGGCAATCTTTGTATCCCCTTTGTACCCGGCTGGGGCGGTCCCTGTGCCCTTTGCCATTGGATGGGTACTCAGGAGCTTCCATTCTCTACTGAGCACCAACTTTTCTGTCCGCTCCCTGCTCGTCCTCCTTCCTTTTGGTCAGGTCTTCAACCCTGTCCCTCTATTTGTGACACTCAACAAACCAACCTGAACAAATGCAAACCACAAATAACACACAGAGCCAACAAATTCCATTCTTTTGCTTAATAACCTTTTGGCTTCAGCCAAATGTCACCTCATCTCTCACACCTGCTCTGGTCCTGTGCTCTTCTTACTGAAGTCTAAGTTCTAGAGCAAAAAAGATATTTGCAGTTGTGTGGGCCTCGGTTTCCCTGTCTCAGAGTAAAAGACATCCCAAATCCTTTCCCATGGAGTCTCCTGTAAATTCATGGGTTTTACTTACTCCATGAGTGCTCAGTCAGTGCCCCAGAGCTCTGTGACCGCATGGGCACAGGGCTGTGTTTTAGGAACGTGCTGCCTGGCATTCTGGAGAAAGAAACCTGGAGAAATCCATGCCAAAAGAGCAGCTTGGCTTGAGCCTGCTCTGTGTGGCCCAGCAGCTGTGGATGAGCTCAGAGCAGAGGTGGGTGAGCCACTGTTTGCCCAGTGTGGGCTGGGCAGACGTGCTCCCTCGGAGTCTGTACTTCACTGGGGATCAGTGGAAGATTCTCCTGCATGAACCTTCCTCACAGCAGCTGAAGCTCTCCCTGCTCTCTCTCCTCTCCAGCTGCCGTCAGCTGCCCCGAAACAGAGCTGGTTTGGGGTTTCCCCACCAGAGCTGGTATTTCAGAACTTCGTCGCTCGGCAGGTGTCGGAAATGGTGCTGTCTCTCATGAATAAGGACAAGGTAAGTGCTGGCACGCAGAGCTTTAACGCTGTGCTGGAAGAGGAGAGTGCTGTCATTCCCTCAGTGTACAGCAAAGCAAGTTATCTGCTGCAGCACATGCAGAAGAAAATGTCTCAGCACCTTCTTCTGCAAGATGGTGGAAATCTTCCTGTGCTGGGAATTGTCCCCAGATTTTGGCCAGGCGTTGATGGTGTCTATCCCAAAGGAGTTTCCTTCTCTTGAAAGCTCTGGATTGACAGGAATGTTGAGGGCTGTACAGTTCTTACCTGCTCTCATGCTTTGCCTTGGGTCTATAGCACATCCTGTGTGTCCTTGGTTAATCTTGGCTCCTGGTAGGAATCTCTGCCTCTCTCAGCCAGTTTGGCTCCCTTTGTGCAGCTCACAGGCAAAGCTCAGGGGCTGAGCCTTCTGCACTTTATGCTGGAATCACTTCTCATTAATGGCATTGGCCCTGCAGGAACCGTGTTCTGCAAGAGCCCTGCAATCAGAGTGATGGAGCAGAAGCAGTGAGAGGCCTTCAGGTTCCACTTGAGGCTCCTGCTCAGCTTCATCCAGCTCTGCTCAACTTTTCCAGAAGCAACACGGTGCTCTGCTTTCCCTTTGCAGAAGCACAGCACATCCAAAGCCATGTGCTCCTGGAGGTTTCCACCTTCACCTGAAGAAATTGGCATTGTTTTGCAGTTTCCCAAGAGAGCTGAGAGGGAAAAAGTTGAAAAATGTCAATTGTGTTCCACTGTAAAGAGGAAAACTTGAGACCATTTGAATTTCAGTCAGGGAAACATTTTCTCAAGTGAGGCTTGTGCCAAGAGTGGGCTGGTGGGAGGAGACAGGAGGGAGTCCAAATCATCTGGTTTAGACTTTTGGAGAGCATTTTGGTGCTCAGGGGTTGATGATATCTTTGTGCTAGAAAATGCATGTGTGCTGTGCATGTGTACCCCAGAGGGCCGAACCTGGCCTGCTGGCTGCAGGCAGGAATGCCCAGCAGCCCAGCTTGCCTGCACAGGCAGCAGGAAGCCCTGGAGAGCCAAGATTGGCTTTTCATACTGGAACCACACTGTCAGACAGTGCTGGCCCTGTTTCTCCAGGCAGAAAATGCCTCTGAAGCCCCATGGTCAATAGACACCGCCTGTCTGTGTTTCTGTCACTTTTGGCAAGCTGGTTGCTCTCATGGTTTTATGATTCTTGCTTGCTGCTTTGCTGCCCATTTAAATTCTCTTTGCCATCTCCTTGTTTTAGGGATTGTCTTGCTGTGTTCATTCCTTCTTTTGCTTTTCAGGTTTGCTTTTATTCCCAGTAAGACCACAGTGTTTGGTCTCCTGTCTTGCTGCTCTGCCTGCCTGACTGTATCCCCAGAAGTTCCCTACCCAAACCTGATCTGCTGGAAGGGAATTTCTTCCTTCCCCCACAGAAATGGGCTGGTTTGCTTTTAGGTAGCACATTCCCCCTCTGGAACATGACCACTTCATGGCTGTGTGCAGGCAGAAGCCAGCAGGTTTTTTGGCCTTGTTGAACATGCAGGTGACTTGGTTCAGGTGCTGTGTCTCCATCCTGCTGGTGCTGACCTGCTCGGCCCTTCCTTCCCAGCAGGCGCTGCCCTACTGGCCCTGGCCAAAATGCTGGAGCCAGAGAGAAGGGATTCAAGTTCAGCCTTGTGAATGATGTGCCTGTGCCTGCTCAGCTGGAAGTGCTTTGGAAAAGGGGCAGGGGAGGGATGTTAGCAGGGCATGGACAGGTCTCCCCTCGTCCTGTTTCCACAAGTGGCAAAATCATAATTTCATGTCTTTGCTGCAGTTTCTTCACGTGGTGAAGGTCTCCATGGAGAGCTCACCTTACTTCCAGCTGGTGAGCTCCAGCGATGCGTACCGTGCCGTGCCGCCGGGCGCCTCTGCCCCTGTGCGCATCCGCTTCACCCCCAGCAAGAACAAGGTGAGGCTGGAGGAGCCAAAGCACACAATGATCTCCACAGCCATTGTTTTCCCTGCACTCTGGCTCCAGCCCATTGCATGCTGTGAGCTGGGCTCCAGGCGTGGGCAGGCAGCCTGCAGCCAGTCACACCTTGGCACTGCTGGCAGGCACTGCAGCCAGGCCTGACAGGCTCTGCTTGCCCTCCCTGCACACTGCTGAGCATTGCCAAGGGAAGATGCACGGGAAACAGGATGAAAATGACAGAGGGCTCTTGATAGATGTTGGGCCATCTCTAGGTCCAGTGGAAGGGGTTTCATTCTGATGGAAAACACCAGAGGAACAAAGAGGTCAGAGAGCTTTCCTCCTTCCTGGACTGCCAACAGCTTCCCTGCCTGCCCCTGGGCTGGAGCACAGCCGGTGCTTTTTCACCCCCTCTGTTGTGCAGCCTGTCAGCTGTGCTGTCCCAGAGCACAAGTGAGCATGGCACAGCTGCAGGGCCAGGGCAGAGGATGTGCTGTGCCCGTGAGCCCGGCCTGGCATAGGCACACTGGGCCCTGGGTGCCCTTGGTCAGCAGGAGGTTGCTGAGCTGCAGGGCACTTGGACACCTGCCTGAAGGAGCTGGTGTAGGGCAGGTACAAGCTGCAGGCAGAGCTGTGAGCCCAGAGCCCGTGGCAGTGACACTGCTGGGGCTCTGTCTTCATGCCTGTCCCTGTGCTTGCTCTGTCAGCTGGCACCCATTCCGTGCCAAAGGTGCTTTTGCGGGGAGCTTTGAACAGCAGTGCTGAGGCCCTGGCAAGTCTGATCTCAGTGCTGGGTGCAGGCCAGAGGTGCAGGATGTCTTTGGGTGCAGCTGTTTTCTCCTCTTCCTTTTGCTGCTCAGAGTCAGTTGAACACTTTGTCCTATTCTCAGACAGTGGGAACATAGAACTGTAAAGAGCAATGTCCTGTGTTCCCCAGCTCCATGTTGCTTAGAAAGGGGCTTAGGAATTCTTTAACATCATTAAAGTTTAGAGTAGAAATGATGGTGGCCTAGGGCTGTTATCTGTATGACCCAAGTGACACAAGAGCTGAATGCCACTGAGACGGATTTTGCAAAGTGCGCAGGTGCCTTTAAAACGTGACATAGCAGTAGAACTTAGTGTTCATGTGAGGGTGCAATAGGTAAATGGATGCCCTTGAAGGGGTATAGGAAATGGTTTTTCTTCTGCCATGGGGATGGCACTAAATGTCCTGTGCTGAGCCAGTTTCTTTTCCTGCAGGATTATTGCCACGAGCTGGTGTGCCTCACTGCAAGGGAAAGGATCGTTGTGCCAATTCGGGCCATTGGTGCCCGAGCTGTGCTGGACTTCCCTGCCCAGCTGGACTTCTCCAAGTGTCCAGTCAAGGTCAGCACCCAGCAGACTCTGCTGGTGCGCAATGTCGGTGCCCGGGCAGCTCGGTACCAGCTGAGCACGCAGAGGTGAGGCAGCTCATCTGTCCCTGTGCAAAAACCTTTGGGTGAGAGCAGAGTTGGGAAAGAGCTACAGAAGGAACCAAGCACTGGATCTGCTGCCCTGCAGCCTGGCTGGAAGTGAGCAGGATGGAAGGCATCTGCTCTTGCTTTCAGTGGCCTTGGAGCTTTCTGTGTCCCAGATTTCCTGGAGGCTGCTGGAACATGTTGGGAGCTGGCTTGCACCCTGCTGAGCACAAGCAGCTTCTGAAATGCTTCCTCAGCACTGTCAGCCAAAGAGAGCCATTCTCTGGGAGGCCACAGGCACGTGGCTTTGCAGTGATCCTGGAGGGGACCTCTGGAAATCATCTGAGCAAAGACACTGCTCAAAGCAAGAGCAGTGTCTGGGGGTTGCAAGGTGCCATTGGGAGACATGGACCTGTCTTTAGATGCCTTACAAGAAAACAAACATGTCAATGGACCTAGTTATAAAAGCAGAAGAAAACAACCTTTTAAAACCCCCTCCATACCTTATCTTTTCTGCCTGTCAGGTGCAGTAGTGATTCATTGAGAGGATGGATCTAA
Organism: Ammospiza caudacuta; assembly: GCF_027887145.1. Taxonomy (NCBI): domain Eukaryota; kingdom Metazoa; phylum Chordata; class Aves; order Passeriformes; family Passerellidae; genus Ammospiza; species Ammospiza caudacuta. The sequence continues at coordinate 7,193,833 of NC_080602.1, forward strand.
CAGGATGAGAAGTGTCTTAAGGAGCAGCTGACAATTAACAGAGAAAAGCCCAAAATTTAGCTTTCCAGGCCCACCTCTTGACAGCGATTTTAATTTGGTTCTTACAGTGTCAGGGATGTCTCCTTCACAGCTCTTCTAGCTGTGGGCTCAGGGAACAGTTTAGTGGTGTTGGCCGAAATTCAGAGGAGTTAAGTTTAGCTGTGGAGCTTGTGTCTTTGGGTCTTGGGGAGCCAGGTGTGTGTGAGAGATGACTGCTAGAGCAGGGACAGAGGAGTCTGGTGGGTAGAGCCCAGGGATGGAGGCGATGCGGGGGCTGATTTGCACTCAGTTTTTCAGTCCTGACAGCTGAGTCCTGAACTTGGCTGGATCCTCTTCTCCTGATAATTTGAAAAGAAGAAGACACCTTCTTTCTCAGGCAAGCCCTGAAGTCATCCCTGGAATGTTATTCCCATCCTGCCACCTGAAGGCAGGAGCATGTAAGATGGGGCAGGAGTGGGAAGGGAATGGAATGGAAGGCAGTGCTGAAGCCTGGCCAGGGATTCCCCTAACTGGCAGCTTCTCTATTGCGGTGAAATTTCTGGCCAAAGACTAAGAACAGAATGCTGTGCCTTGCCCCCAGCAGGCCCTGATCCCCCCAGCCCCAGCAGAGCTGCAGCAGTGCTGGCATCAGCCCCGGGGCAGATGCAGGAGCACGAGCACTGATCTGGCTCTGGGGCTGCTGGGGCCTTGTCTTTCCTCCACTCCCTCCAAAGTCTCACGTCCAGCACATGAACATTGCTGGCCCAAGGCTTCTCCATCATCCAGCAGTGATGTTCTCACCAGTGGCAATGGGAACAGGTCAGCCCATAATTACAGCAAGAGGTCCTGAATGAGCAGAACCTGAAGCGAGTTCATCAGCTGTTACTACTGACATGAACAAAGTTCAGCTTGCCAAATGTTCTCTTTGTTTTTGTGTGTGATGCATTCATCAGCAAAGTCCCCAGAACACATTTGATGTGACAGATTGACCAGCAACAAAGCACCAAGGCCAGGAACTTTTGTTTCCTCACTGGGGCTGTAGAAGGGCACAAAGCCCAGCAGCTGCTGGGCAGAAGCACATTTCCCCTGAGCTGTCCCTGAGCATCAAAGCACAGAGTCTTGTGTTTGTCAGGCAAGAGCTGTTTACCTGGTGACTAAATCCTGATTGCTCCTGTTAAATCCAAAGTGCACCAACGCATCTGCATCATTATTTCCAACACATTGCACAGAGTTTCTCTGCTGGGCCAAGCAAACAGTTACCAGCCTGCATGACAGCCCAGAGTCCCAGACTGCATTGCTGGCAAACACACAGAAACCTCCGGTTCTGCTTCCTTGATGTGCTCCTGCTCATGGTGCTTCATTTAGCTGGGATTGGACCCTTCAGACTGTAAATGGCATCGTCCTTTTGGGTTTCCATGTCACTGTATTGCTCTAGTCTGCATTTGCACTCTTTCAGAGTTTTGATTACTCCTCTTCTTAGAGCAGCTTTCATTGAAATGCCTTTAAAAGTTGCCCTTTTTAGGCTAAATCACGATGATTTCAAGGTAAAATAAACCAAAGAAGCACACTGCAAATTCAACAGGAACTATTCCTTGGTCTTCAGGGAAAAGTTCCTTCTCCCTGTCTGATTCCTAGGCTGTAATCTCCCAGGACAGGGAGTGCCCTACCATTTGCATCTCTTGAGATGGGATTTGTAGGCAGCAGGAAAAGAGAAATTCCTGAGGCAGTCAGTGTCAAGTTGTGCATGCAAATAGCTCTGAACCCTCTCTGTGCTTTTCACAAACCATTCTCTGATGGGATTGCTGGCAGTGGGAGCCTTGAGGCTCATTGCAGAGAGCTGGATGCAGAGAATGGGGAGCTGAGGCCCTGTTACCCCCAGGGTCTTGTGAGGGCTGGATCTTGTCAGCAGTGGCTCAGTGGCTGTTTGTGATCCTGTCTGTTCTGTCTCTTGTGCTGCCTGTGCTTGGTTTGCTCCCTGCTTGGCCAAGGGAGCTGCAGGGAGCTGCAGTGCAGCAGGAATCTCATGGCCAGGCGTCCCCAGGCCTGACCCCTCTCTCTGTGTTGCAGTCCTTTCTCCGTGGTGCCGGCCACAGGAGCTCTGGGCGCTGGTGACACCGTGCAGGTGACAGTGGCATTTCACCCGCTGGCCAGCGGTGCCCATTGCGGCTCCCTGGCCGTGTGCTGCAGCTCAGGTGAGTGCTGGGCCCTGCAGGGCACAGGACAGTTCTGCACATGGCTCCCTGCTGTCCATCCCCTGCATTGCCTCCAGAGGTGCCTCCCCTGTTCAGCCTTACCCCAAAGCAAACTGAGAACTCCTTGGTGTTTAGGGGCTTGAGAAAGGCAAAGATTTTTGACTGCTGTTTTGCTGGGACTTGCTGAGTGGAGGAAGGAGGAACTCTGATTCTCCACTACCATGTGGCTATGCCTGGGTGAAGTTTTATTTGATTCCTGGGCAGTGCTGTAGGTGAGGTCTCCATCAGACTCTCTCCAATGCAATGGATTTCTTGCACACCTCTGTCCCATATGCTGCTTCTCCATTGGCTTGTCACAGGCCCTTTTTCTGTGTGGCCCTTACACATAGATGTAGTTTCTGTCTAACAACATTTTCAGGCCTTTAAGTTCCTTTTTTGTGACAAATCAAAACAATTTTTTCCCTGTCCCCATTTCCCAGGCTGTTGAAGCTGTTGCAAACCTCTCACATCTATCTCCCATTTGATTTCTAGACTGAGGGATCCCATTCAGTCTTAATGTAGAAACTGCTCTGTACTCACTGATCTTTCCTTTGTCCCTTTCTTCTTTGATTTGCAATGCTCCAGCTTGGTTTTTCAGATCAGAACAGTATAAAATATTTAAAGACTGATGTGGCTGTGGGTTTGGACAAGGAGATGATTTTCACGGTGCTCATTCTGTAGTGGTTTGTCACATTGCAGAGCCAGGCTGGTTGTGTTTCCTCACCTGTGTCCCCTCCTGCTGTGGGCTGTCACTTCACTTGTTCCTCTGGGCCTCCTTTTGCTGCCCAGCTGCCCCCAGGCATATTTGCTGGTCAGCAAGAAGGGATCCAAGGGATCAGGAGTCTCCTGGGATGCCCAGGGAGAGCCTGGGCAAGGCAGGACTGAGCAGGGCTCCTCAGCCCTGTCACCTGAAGGACTTGGATGCAGAAATCCTGGTGATCTGAGTGGGTCACCGGAGCACATGGACCAATCTCCCTGTCCATCCTGTCCCCTTGGGGCCAAATCTCTACAAACACCCTCAGAAATAAGGTGTTTTAGGAGGTGCCCAGGACATCCTCACGCTGTACACACAGAGCTGAAGGATGTGATCAATGGGGTGGTCCACAGAAGTGCTCCTTCAGCGCAAAACTGGGACACTTTCTTCTGTGCCCTGTGCTTTGCTCTGTCCCTTGTGCTTCCATCAGCCAGTGAGCTGAGCAAAGACTCCCCTTTGCTTTGTTCCAGGTGAAGAAAGAATCCACACAAAGCTCCAGGGAGAAGCTGTAGATGTCAACATTGGGCTGAGCCCAAATTCCGTGGAGCTTGACAAGACTTTCACCAGCATGTCAAGCCACAGAACCCTGTTCATTGAAAACAGGAGTAACATCACAGCCCACTTCCAGTGGAAGGCTTTTGCTACTGAGGAAGAAGAGAATGAAGCGAAGAGGAGGTTGGTTTGAAAGATGCATTTCAGTGAGATACAGGCCCAAGACTGAAACTAACGTGTGGCCTCAGGGGATGTTGGTGCTTTTGAATGGTTTAGGCCAAGTGAACCATGCCCGGCACTGGGGTGTGTGTCCCTGGGCTTCAGGAGCTCAGCACTCAGCATTCCAGGTCATTTATACTCCAACCAGGGATGGCATTTTGGGAAGGAAAGGTTGATTGGGATGACTGGATTTCCTCAGGTTCTAATTGGGCTCTTGTCTCTCTTCTCTTCTTTCTACATGACCTGGCAACATCCTTAAGCATTTCCTGAGTTGCCAGTCCCTCTTTCCAAAGGTGATACAGCCTCTTTTTTCCCTTTAGTTCCTTCAAAATCTCCTTGCCCATGCGGGCTGGTAGTGTGTCCCTGTGCTGCTGTCAGAGAGGTTTTGTGCTCTCAGAGCAGAGAGGATTTTTTGTGAGAGAAGATAGTGCAGGATCCTTTCCCTCTCAGGACATTCTAGTGCCATGCACTGGGATGGGATCCAAAAAGCTCTGGCTCATGGAAAGGTCTCTCCAGGAGTTTGCTGTCTCCCTCCCGCACAACAAAGTTCCTTCCCCTCTCAGAGCCTCTGTTTTCATGCATATTGCATATAAAAACTTGAATGTCCCTGAAGGGATTCGGTGCCTGAATTCATCAATTTCCTGTGGAAGTGCTCTGGGATGCTCTTGTGAAAGGCAGAGTAGGGAACGGGGCAGGTCCAAACTGGAAGAAACAAAGAGTGATGCTGGTAACACGTAGCTGCAAGCCAGCTTTGTCTCCCCTTGCCAGGGAAATGCTGCAGTGGGTGCTCTGTGATCTTTCTGTGCCCCCCCGAGCAGCTCAGTGGGAGGAAAAGCCACTTGAAATGGCTGGTTGATTCTCCCTCAGCTGTGGCAGAGGCTTTGAGGCAGGAGGCTCTCTGGAGGGATGCTGGCTTTGCAAACCTCTGCTGAGCTTGCAAGGATGGAGTGAAACTCCCTGCTGGGCCAGGGAACAGCAAGTTGTCCTCTGATCCCTGTGGGACCCTCGTGGCTTGGGCTCAGCCTTTGCTGGGGAGCTGCTGCTGCTGCTCCTCAAGTGCTTTGCTCTCCTGTGCTCACACTTCTTTCTGCAAATCTGTGGCTCATGAAACCATCTGCTGGCCTTGTCTCTCCCTGGGGCTGCAGGCAGTGCTTGCTGCGGCCGCCCAAAGAGGTGTCTCAGGAAAACTTCCCAGAGGAGAAAGAAACAGAGAAGGTGAAGAGCTTTTGTGGAGATCACAGTGCCCTCCTGAGCAGCATGGACAAGGAGAAGATGGTAAAGGTGCAAGAAGACCCCATGCTGTTCTCTGATGACATTTTTTTCCTTGAGCCAATGGTAAGTGATAGCTGAGAACATTCTCTTCCTCCTCCTCCTCCTCCTCCCACCCACCCTACTCCCTACACCCACCCCTTCCCCGGCTGCGGTCACTGGGCAGATCCTCAGCTGGCTCCATGTGCTGGCAGGGAGGACATGGAGTTTCTGGTGAGGCTGCAGGGCTCGCTGCTGAAAGCATTTGTGCCCTGCAGGCTCCAGGCAGGGCTGGGAGCCTGACAAAGCCCAGCTCTGCTGCCAGGCTCGAGCTCAAGGCACTGCCTGCGTGTCCTTGCAGTGTCCCAGGGAGCAGTTCTTGTAGGCAGGGGCTCCCCTGACACGTGGGGCTCAGCAGAGGCTGTTGGAGCACTGCCAGCTCACACACTGACCTGAAGCTTGCAATTGTTCCCTAGCAAAAGGAGGCCAAATTCAGCCCAAGGTTAATGACAGAAATGCCAATCCCCTCCTGTAACCATGCCTTGCACTATTTCTGAGTGTCCCTTCCAGCGTCATCTGTGAGCCTGGACACCAGGGTGGAAGGTTAAAATGGGCCTTTGGAGTTGTCCTGCACACAGGGACAGAAAACCTTTTCCTTTTCTGGTGGTGCAAGCAAACTGCCACATGCTCCCATCAACCAGAGCCTTGATTCTGAGTACTGGCATTGTGAGAGATGATGAATGCCTGGTGTGTGCACAGTGGAACACCCTTCTCATCTTGGAGTAAACCCTAGAATAATCCCAACCTCTGCTTTCTTTCAGTAGAGGTTAAACTAATATTTTTATTTCCAAGGAAGGGGATCATGTTCTCTTCTTGGTTACAGCTATGGCCCATCTAAGGCCAAGAGCCAGCAGGGCACAGTGGCAGTTGCATCCCACTGTAGCTGACAGCAGCATGATGTGCCCAAGAGCTTGTGTCAGAGCAGCAGGAATATTGTGGAGAGTGGGAGCTGACCAGCTGAGCATTGAGAGCTGTGTTGGGCTGGGTTTGGAGTGTTTCCTTGGCCCCTTGTGTTGTTCACTCATCACTGATGCTCTAAACAAAGGCTTACAGGAGGGTGGTGAAAACAAGAATGTGAAGTTTGCAGACCAATCTTTTGCTGTCCCTTTCTGGTGTAGGAGGGAGAAATCAGGCCGAATTGTTCAGCTGAAATCAAGGTGACCTTCAAACCCCTGGAAGCACTGGAGTATGGAAGTGTGGCTTACTGCAGCATCTCAGGTGCAGCTCCTTTGCCCTGCCTCTCTCCCCCTCAGTGAAGCCATGGTGCCAGCCTGAGCCCACTGGGCTCCCATGGAAGTGCTGGGAAGGGTCCCTGGTCAGCAGGGCAGTGCTGGCACATCCCCCCTGGCCCTGCAGCTCCCAGGGAGTCTCCCGTGCCAGGCCAGGGCTCAGAATGCTGTGTGTGCCTGACTGATCCCAGAACAGCCCAGGCAGTGCAGGGAGAGGTTTTCATGCCGTGGCTTTGCCAGCATTCCCTCAAAGGCCAGAGAGCTCCAGAGCAGAACAGCTTCAGTGAACAAGGACTCAGCCCCTGCAGGACCCTGGCCTCCAGGATGGCTCCATTTGCCATGGATCCATCATCAGGGAGCAGGAGCTGAGTTAGAAATGGGCTCCCTGAGCCTGGACCACCTCCCAGTGCCCAGACAGCAGCAGAGCAGAGGGGGCTGAGCCCACTGAGCCCGGGCTGTTGGTAGAGGGAGCAGCCTTGGCCAGCAGCTGCTTCTCTCCCTGTGTGGCAGTTGTCACCTTGCAGCTCTCAGTCTGTGGCAATAGAACACAGTGCTGAGTGTCACAAGGGGAGCACCTGGGCAACAAAGTCCTGTGCTCCTGGGCCAGGGAGTTTGGCAATTGCCAAACCCTGTTGGAGCTTTGTGCCTGCACTGAATGGATTTCAAAGCTCCTCTAGGTGCAGGGGAAGGAAACCACAGAATCACAGTATGGTAAGGATGGAATGGACCTTAGAGATCATCTAGTCCCAAGGCCCCTACCATGGGCAGGAACACCTCCCCATAGAGCAGGGAGCTCCAAGCCCCATCCAGCCTGGGTTAGAACACTTGCAGGGCTGGAACCTCCACAACATCCCTGGGGAACCTGCTCCAGTGCCTCACCACCCTCACAGGGAAAATTTCTTCCCGAATATCTCACCTAAATCTCCTTTCTCTCCATTTCTACCCATACCTCCATGGCCTGTCACTACAGGAACCAGAGATGTTTTAAACTCAGCAAACTGGTGGCTCAAATTGGAAAGCAGCCCAGGGAATGGGTTAGAAATTGCAAGTCAGCCTCAGGGGATATGTCCTGAGGGAAGAGAAGGGTCCATATCTTCTCCTGCAGCATCAGGAGCTGGTTGCATCCAGCTCAGAGTCGGGGACTAGCACTGAGGCAGCCTGGAAAATCCAGTGGAGCAGAGGGAATGATTGTACTGCAATGGACATCTCTCCCCAGGCTGTGAGAGCAGGCTGCCCCTGCAGCTCAGAGGGGAAGGCCAAGGACCCTTGGTTGAACTCAGCTCTCATACTCTGAACCTTGGGAACGTTTTCGTCAACACCCCCCATGTCTATGAGGTGAGCAGCAGGGCTTGGAATGGATCCTGATGGCTCCTGAGGCAGCAGCAAGCCTGGTGCAGCTGTGGACTTGCTGCCAACCTGGGCAGCTGTGAGCAGGGAATATTTGATGGACTGCTCAAATCTGGGGGGACACAAAGGTGTGTCAGTTGTTCCTGAAGCCCCAGTCCCTGCCTTTGGGCAGCCTTCCTTAGGGATCAGCTGGGAGGCTTCCTACAAAACAACTCCTTGGCCCATGAAACCAAGCCTGGGTCAAAAAGCTGCATGTTCAGAGGCTTTTGTGGCAGTGCCAGACACAAGGCACCTTTGGACTGGGCTCTGCAGAAGCAGCTGCACCAAAGTGGCTGCCTTTGAGCTTCAGCCCACTGCCAACAGCTGCCAGCCAAGTGTCTTCTGCTTATTGCTGCAATCACAGGAAATCCTTGGGAGTTCTCTCCCTTGCTGACCAGTCCCTCACAGCACTTCAACCTTGGTGCATCTCTGGCTCTAGAAAGAGAAAAGTGTTCCTGGGAATAAAGCAAAGGGTTTTTCTACCTATTTGTCTCCCCCCCAGTAGAGTCAAGCTTGCAAAAACTTCATGAGGCACTGCATCATGGCAGACACTTTCAAAATCTTGGCTGTGGATGGGAAAGACACGCTGAGATTTGTTACAAACGGTGCTCTCTGTACGTTTTGACGCTGATGCCTCATTCTCAATGTATTGTTTTCATGGTCTGGGAAAAGGTGAATGAGCAGATGGTGCTGTTGGAGCTGTGCTCACTGGGGCAGCAGCAGCTCTGGGGTGATTCCCTAGGCAGCTGCAATCAGCCCACGTTGCTCTCAGCGCCAGCTCTCAATGCGCTTGGTGCTGCTGGGCAGAGGGGCACTGCTCTGTGTCCATGGGATAAGCCCAGGGTGACTGCAGTTCTGTGGAGTTGCCACTGCTCTGCATGAAAACCCAAAGGCAGAAGTTGTCCTGTTGAATCTTTGGACTTCTGCCATTCAGCAGCACAAAGCATCTTCTGCCTTTTCTGGGTGTTCATTGCATCATTAGACAATAACTCACAAGAAGGGGAGATTCCACACGTATTTCCATTTTGCTCTCTTGCTGCTGCAGGTGAAACTGATGAACCAAGGAGCTATTGATGCTCCCTTCACCTGTCTCCCTTCAGCCACCAACCTGGGCTTGTGTTTCAAGTTTGCCCCCGAGGAGGGCATCATTGCAGCAGGTGGGAGCCAGAGTGTGCAGATCTCCTTCAGTGCCACCGTGCTGGGGAGCTTTGAGGAGGAGTTCCAGTTCAGTGTGGCTGGATCTCCTACGCCTGCCATCCTGACCATCAAGTAAGGACCCTGGGAGCTGGGTGGGCACATCTGTAGCTGTCTCTGGGACATCCCCCACCTGCCTCCTTTTGGGGTGGAGCAGAGGAGAAAGGTGTTTCCTGAGGTCTGAATCTCTGCTCTGCCGCTGGCATTGCTTTGGTGTCAGGCTGCCTCCTGCCCTGTGTGGTGGCTGGGAGCTGGAATGACTCGTCCCTGCAGGGATCTCCCTGTGCCTTGGGCCATGGCAGGCAGTGGGATGGATCAGCTTTGGGCAGCAGCTGCTCTGGGATGTCCCACCTGAACACCCAGCAAGGCCCCCAGGGCTTTGCAGATGGGCCAGCCTGGCTGATTCTGCAGCAGCAGCAGCAGTGTTTGTAAAACCTTGTGTGAATAATCCATGCCAGATGGGCAGCAGCAGCCTCAGCTCACCTCTCATGGCCATGCTGTGGGGCACAAGCTGTGCCCCCAGCTCCTGTGCCCAGAGGGCTCTGGTGCCTCCTTTGCACAGCCAGCAAAGCGCTGATGTGGGAGTCAGGAACTGTGGGCTGGTGCCATGGCAAGAGACAATCCTGGCCCAGCCACAGGGAGAAGGGCGGATCATAGGGGAGGCAGAGCTCAGTGCTCAGCACCACAGCAGCGTGAGGCCTTGTCCCTGCCAGCCTGAGCCATGTGCTGCAGGATAATGGAGTGGAAGCAGGAGAGCTGATGCTGGCTGCTCTGCAGCTTTGGAGCTGGGCTGCTGCTCTTGGGCAGCACTGGCTCAAGGCAGTGAAGAAATGAAAGCAATCTGCACCTGATGGTACCAATGAGATAAGGGAGATGGGTAAAGAAGAACAAGGAAGTTATTCCTTAGCAAGAGAAAAGTGGTGAGCAGGTCTGCCCATAGTGCAGAAACAAATCTGCTGCCTTTGTTTTTGGAGGAAAAGTGCTGCTTTTTTCATTTGGAAATCAAGAGGGAACCTTTCACCATCAAATAATTGATTCTCCTCTGTCCCTCCCCCAAAATGGCCATGGGTTGTTTGTGCATAAGCAGCTTTCTCCTTGAGCAGGGGCAGGTGTCTCTTGTTGAGATGTGCAGAGCAGAGCCAGGGGCAGTCCTGTGAGTACAATAGAGGACACAGCTGACTGGTTCTTGATTTTGAACCAAAAGGCAGAGTGGGCACTGATTGGCATCAACCATGAAATCAACTGGTGAATGTTGTGCAGCTTCAAGTGCTGATTTCAGTGGATGTTGGTGGCTTTTGGAGTGTGCCTGCTGAGTTCAAGGGAAGGTGAGGTTCTGTGCTAGATTCAGGACAGCCAAGTTTGGTTGTTGAAGCTCTTGCTCTTGGCTGTGCCAGCTGGTGCACTGCTGACAAGCTGGTCCTTTCCTCTAGGATTCATCTGTGCCCTGGGTAGAACTGTTGCTGCTCTTTTCAGAGGATGTTTGGGAATGCCCTGGATTTATATCTCAGAAAGTGTCTGTAATGATTGTGTGGGTCAAACTCTCTTGAGAAAGCTCCTCCATGGGAACAGCAGTTGCAGCTCAGAAGGAGCAAAGCAGGGAAGCTGTGGCTGGAAGGGCTGCTTACAGAAGTTAGTGGGGACACCTTGATGTCCATGCCATTGCAGATGGGGAAACTGAGGCACGGAGCCATGTCTGGGTGTGTGTTCAGGGTCCTTCATGGGACCCCCAGCAACCCGGGGGCTTCTCCTGCCTGCCCTGTGCCCAGAGCCCATCAGGGGCTGTTGGCTGCTGCCCCTTGGCTGGAGCTGCCTCCTGTGCCCAGGGCCCTGTGCTGAGCACACGGGGCTGTGTTGGTTGGAAACCCCGGGTGCCCTGAGCCCGGGTTTTGTGCCCCCGAGCCACGACAGCCGGAGCTTTGCAATGCCTTTAACCGAGCCATTGCCTGCTCTGTCCTCGGCCTGCAGGGGCAGCGTCACTGCACCGAGTTTACACTTCGACCTCGCTGAGCTCGACTTCGGGGACATCTCCTTTGGTGAGTGTTCCCTGGGCTGGGACACAGCCTCAGGGATGTGTGCCTTCCAACAGAAAAGCATCCCTCACTCCTGCTCTGCCCCAGCAGCCTCTTCAGGCTGTGAACTGCAGAGCTGCTGCTGCTGCTGCTGCCTCAGGGGGCATTTTGCCATTGTGAGATCCAGTGGAAGCAAGGAATAGAAAGGCAGAATTTTCTGGTGTCTCTGTGCTGCTTTAAAAGACAGATGTCTGCCAAGGAAGGTGGGAATCTTGCTGCAATGGAAAGATGAGCCCCTCCCTCCAAATGATTATCCCTTTGAAATGACAGGGCTCCCAGGCAAAAGTGTGGGAAAAGGAATAACAGTTCTTTGCTAGACTGTCTCAGGAGAGCACAGACAAGAAGGCAAGAACAGACATTTCCCAGTCCTGTTTTTCCCCTTTGGTGGAGTTCTGGTGACAGCAGGAGGAGCTGTGGGCTCTGGCAGGCCAGGGATCCCCCCCAGCCGGTGCGGGAAGGGAAGGGAAGGAGGAAATGCTCCTTTTGCAGAGCCCCAGAGGGCAGGGGGATGCGGGCAGTGCCCAGCAGCAGCAGCAGCAGCAGCGGGGCAGGCAGGCAGGGTCGGTGCCAGCGCTGAGCTGCAGCCAGGGCAGCCCCGGGCCAAGCACAAACCTCCCGCAGCAGCAGCGGCCGAGCTGCGACCCCCGAGCGGGAGGAAGGGAAGCTCCGCTCCCTGCCCAGCCTCAGCTCCCACTGCACAGCCGCCCACGGCATCACGCCACAACTCCCAAAAACCCCCCAGGGAAAAGCCCAGCCCAGGGCCAAAACCCCCCAAAACCCCCCAGAACCCCTGTCCCCCTTCCCAGACCCAGGGCAACGTTCACTGCCAAGCCTAAAGCCAGAACAATGAAGTTCATGAACTTCTGAAGGAAACTCATTGCCTTTCTTGAGCTGCTTCTTCCCCAGCCTGCATCACCACAGAGGCGCTTGTCAAGTTGACTTTGGAAGGAATGAAACACGAAAGGAAAGAGATGGAAATATGGTTCTGAAGCAGGAGATTGATCCTGCTGAATCAATTTTCATTCCTAAGGGCTCTTCGGCTGAAGGCAGCTGTTGTATTTTTGCTTCTTTGTAACTCTTGACTGTTGTCTGCATGTGCTGGCCTCAGTCTCCTTGGAGGTTTTGACATCTGGGTTTGTCCTTTTTGTGCCTCTCTTGCCTCCCTGCTGGAGTCCCTGCTGGAGCTGGCAGTGGTCACTTGGATGGGCACAGAGAAGCTCTGGGCTGCAGCTGCAGTTGTTTTTCCTCCCCATCTGTGTCCCATTGACTCTTGGTGAGCAGGCCTGGGGAGAAGTCTCCTGCCCACAGAGCTGGCCAGCCCAGCCAGATGTGCAGTGCAGAGCAGGCTGTGGCTGCTCTGCGCGCTCTGCAGGACATCCCCACCATGAGTGGCTGTATCTCTGGCTTTGCAGGATGGAAAGCAAATCTCAGAGCCAAAGTGGGGTAAACCCTTGCAGGCAGCACTCTCAGTGAGCAGCACGGCTGTGATGTCCCTGTTTGTGGGCTGAGGTGGGACCTGGTTCCTGATTGCTAATCTCAAAGCAAGGCTCGGCTGTGCCCCCAGCTGAGCGGGCTCTGAGCTGTCACGTGCTCAGTCTGTTTGGCCCAAAGCAAGAGATGCCTTAAGGATCCTGCAGAGAGAAGCTGCATTAGGGTTCTTTGCCTCACGTTCTAGTTGCGGATTCCATCCTCACTTTCTTTTGCTGTAGCTTCTTCTCACTGACAACTCACTCTTTATATGTCTTGAAAAAGGTGGGAGTGTTGGCAGGCTGAGCAGGGAATTGGACAGCTTGAATTCTCAGAGTAAATGCTGGGTCTGGGTGCACACTCATCACTGAGAGAGAACTGGTGCTGGTTTGGGGCAGGTGAGGGAGCTTGGCCCCATCACAAAGAGAGAAGCTTGCAGTGTTCAGCAGGGCTAGGAGTGGACATTTTCAAGGCTGCAGTCTGGAATCTGTGTCAAAGGGAGCTAAGTGACGATTAATTCCTCACGCAGCTTCTGGGTGAGCTGTAGTTCAGATCATAGAGAGCTCCACTCCAATGCCACTTTGATCCTGCCAGGATCTTGCCCCCAGGATCATGGCCTGCTGGGTGCCTGAATGGATATTTGTGTCCTTGCCCAGGCTTTCCCTACACGCAGCGCTGCCGCCTCACCAACAGCTCCGCGGTGCCCCTGACGTTCCAGCTCCGCATGTCGGACGATGGCACGCAGCCGGCTGTGGACAGCGTGGATCAGATCCGCAGGGACACCGACCCGGCCTGGAGCAAGGGAATCCATTTCCGTGTGGAGCCCAGGGAGTTCACCATCAATCCCAGCGGAGGCACCATCCTCCCCCAGGGACACCGGGACATCGAGGTACGGCAAGAGCCCAGCCACAGCCGCTGCAGCACCAGGGCTGGAGCTGCACTGCAGGGTGGGAGGGCTTTAGCTCTGGTGCCAGCTTGGAGCATGCTGGCACGGAGAGATCTGCACTGCTGGGACGCCTCTGCTGGCTGGCTTACTCGGGATGTTCCTCAAAGAGCACTGTTTGCTTTCCAAAATCATATGCCTGAGTTCACAGACCTTATGGTCAAGGCCTGAAGCCATTCTTGTGTTTTTGAGAGCGATTGATTTGATTGCAATGGGGCAGAGCAAGGATGAGGGCAGAAGGTGGCTGTTAGAGAGATGTCATTGTATCAAGCAGTGAGCTTTTCTTTGTGGTGTCATTTCCCCCCTCCTGGGCAGCAGAATGATTTGTGTTCACTGCAGGAAGCTCCAGTGGAGACAAAAAACTCTGCAGCCATGTGTAGCGGTTCAAATTTATTGTATTGATTCCTTGTTAAGTGGTTTGTTCTGTGGTACCCCGTGTTCTCCCTGAGTTGGTTTACCCCTGGGTTTTAGCCTCCCTCAAAGCTGTCCCTCATGCCATTCCCTGCCCCTTGTTCCAGCTCTTTCCCTGCCTGTCAAACCCAGCCCCTTTTGTTCCCCAACCTTCTTTGCCAATTTAACCTGGAGCCAATCCCTGTCTGCAATGCCCCTTTGGAATTCCCCTATTCCTGGAGGCCCCATTGGCCCAAGTGAGCCATCCTCCCCACCCTCCTACCCAAAGTGGCCCCAGACACTTGATGTAATCCCCTCAGTGCTCCCCTGAGGATTCCCTTTTGGCTTGCTGTTTGTATTCACCCTCTGATTTGTATCTGTACAAAAGCCCTTGCACGGGAGTGTCCAGGGCTCTTTTGGCTTTGACCCTTTTGCTTGGAATAAACCCTTCCTTGTGGAACTTCAAGACAGAGATCCTCCTCCTTTCTCCTCTGCCTGGTCCCGTTGGTGGCTTGTCTCTTGCGGCGTAGAGCAAGAGGCTCTGAGGGTTCTGCCTGTGGTCAATGCCCAGCCTGGGGCAGTTCTGAGGGTTCTGCCTGTGGTCAATGCCCAGCCTGGGGCAGTTCTGAGGGTTCTGCCTCTGGTCAGTGCTCACCCTGGGGCAGTTCTGAGGGTTCTGCCTCTGGTCAATGCCCAGCCCGGGGCAGTTCCCCACTCCTGGCGTGGGGCCGGAGTTCTCAGAGCCAGCCTGGGGTCAGGGTCCAAGGGCAGCCATGAACTGCCCAGCACCTGCTGGGCCACACTTTGCCCTCAGCCTCCTGCTGTAAAGCTGAACTCGTTGTGGTCGAGTCAGATTTCCTCGGCATGGATGTCTTTGTAGTCAGATGAGAAATTGGCCCCTTAATTTGAATGCAGTGTTGCATGGAGCTGTAGTCTAATGTTTTAACGTAGCTGACCTGACATAGGAAGGGGACCAGGACACCAGGTGGTTCATCACAGGTCCAGTTTATTGAAGAAAGCTTCAAACACTTATACAGCAAATAATAAGCTTATGAATATTCTGTAAGCCAAGCAATCTATTGGTTAAACTATACCATTAACTCTTCCTCATTCCTTAGGGGTTACATCTCTCTTTTCTCATGTCTCTCTCACTATTTGTTATCCTACTACAGCTAGGCCCAAGGACACGCTATCTCACAGGTGCAGGACTTGGAATTAGCCACAGTCTTGTACTTTTACATTCTCTAGTCTCCTAAATTTCCCAACACTGACCTGTGCCCTTATAGCAAGGTGTGTTTAACAAATGTGGTATTGCCAGAAGGCTTTTGTTACTCTGAGACTGTGCTCTACACATGGAGCAGCAGAAGAATGAAGGGCAAATCCTCCCTCAGGAACTGGAGGTTATCACCCGTGGGTAATGAGCTTTTGTAAGGAAGCATTAACTGTTCTTCTCTTCCACCAGGTGACCCTGTGCTCCAACACGGTGATGGAGTTCTACCGGAGATTGCTGGTGGACCTGGAGGGTATTGGCAAGGGAGTGGCATCCCTGATCATCACAGCCAGGTACCAGCCCTTGCCTGGCCTCCCCCAGGCACTGCCTTGCCCAGGCTGTGCTGGCTGCAGCTGCCAAGGAGAAGTGCTGCTGAATGCCCTCATGTTGTGCCAGCTGGACACGAGAACAGCAGTGCTTGGGCAGCAGCCCGTGGTGAAAAGCACGTTTGCTCACAGCCCAGCACGGTCCTGGGCCCTCTTCTAAAGGCACCAGGAATTATATCATTGATTGGCCTTGTTTTTGGTGCTTGAGGTGGAACAAATTTCCTGAGGGCCTCCTCTCCTTCAGGCTGCAAGAGGTGGAGTTGTGCTGGCTGTGAGCACGGTGCACTGGTTTGGGCCACACCAAGCAGCTGCTGAGAGTCAGGCTCTGCCTCTGTCCATGAGGGCACATGGCAGGGGAGAAGTGGCTCCCAGCAAGAGTGGGGAGGGCAAGGTGTGACAAGGGGAAAGCAGCCCTTGATGTGGCAGGTCAGCTCCAGTTTTTGTCCTTCCCTCTGCTTCCCGTTTTGAGCTTTAATGTTGTCAGAGTTGAGAGCAAAAGTCGTTGTTGCTGCAGCAGAATTCCATGCTGCTGTGCTGCTGTGGGTGTCAGTGTGATGCCCAGAGGGATGCAGCTCCCTGGTGCTGTTCCCTGTGCCAGGCAGAGCCATCCAGGCAGTGCCTGGGCTGCCACTGTGTACAGCAGGTGGAGCTGGGGCCAGGCAGTGCCTGGAGCTGTGCAGTGAAGGAGCCAGGGAGCTGCAGGGCCTGGCAGGGGCTGATCAGCCCCTCTGTGGGGCAGCTGCTGTCTCGTGCCCTCCAGGGCTGGGGCAAAGAGCTGAGTTCTCAGGCAGGGCAACAGCACAATGGCAGAGAAGGGAGTCAGTTTTACTGAGACCCTGGAGCTGTGTGTTCCTTGAGCCTTAGGGAGCACTGATCCTTGTTGGGAAGGCTTCCCCAGAGCTCGTGGGTCACTGGCACTGTTGCAGGAGTCCTTGCAAGCCTTCTTGGGTAAAGGAGGGGCTGAGGCAGCTGTGGGGCAAAGTGCTCTGCCTGGGGCACTTGGCAGCCTCTGGGTGCTGCCTCTCAGGGTTTGCCCCTCCTTGACAAGACATGTGGGAGTGGGAAGAGGTAGAAGGCAATTTATCCCTGTAGGGCTCTTCAATATGCATTTGACAGTGACCAATGGGTTCTGCTCCATTTCACAGTCTTTGGGGGTAGGCATTCTCCATTCTCTCAGTATCTCTGATTGTCCTGGGGTCATCTCTTTGCCCAGATGTCTCGTTCCTGAGCTCCAAGTGTCCTCCCCAGTGGTGCTGTGTGATGAGTGCCACCTGAAGGTGCCCTACGAGAGAAAGATCCTCATTAGGAATCCCAGCCACCTTCCTGGCTGCTACGGGCTTATTCCCCAGGTTTGGCATCACATCCACCTTCTCCTGTCAAATATTCCTGAGGAGATTATTAGGGGAACAAAGGGTTTGGATAAGACCTTGCTGCTTTCTATTCAGTCTTAAAGATCTGCTGAGAGCAGGATCCTACCAAACTGTAAACTTTAGGAGGCAGTTTAAGCTCCTGAAAAAACAGTTGATGCTCTAGTCCTCAGGGTGTTTTCCTGTGGGAGATCTTAGAGGGTTGTGAAAAGCTGCTGCACCCACAGACACCAGTGCCTGTGCTGGCAGCCTTCTTGCAGGATCCCCTGGGAGTGCTAAACCTACAATTCTTGCATCTTGTTTGTGCCTTTGACCTTTGTCCTGGGGAGCTTTAAAGGTGTGTGTAAGTTTCTGTTGTGGTGGATGTTAAGGAGCCTACAGTTTCTTGAGAGGTCCCTCTGAATCTGCGTTTCATTGTGTCCCTTCCAGAAGCGCAAGGAGGACTCTGCTGTGCTCTACTCCAGCCCCAAGCCCTGTGGGATTGTGCAGCCCCAGAGCACAGCAGAGATCCCAGTTGTGGTGGCAGTGCAGGCCCTGGGCACTCATCGCACCAACGTTCTCATCGGCGTGTTCGGGGATGAGAGAAACCCCCTGGTGAGGGCAAGGGGAGATGTGAGCCTGTGTGCAGCTGCTCCTGGCAGGGTGCACAGGGACAGGGATTCTGCCGGGGAAAACAGGCACAGGCTGCTGGGGAGAAGGACAGGAGGGACGGGGGCACAAACAGCTCCTGCCTTAGAGGTGGGAATCTCAGTGTCTGACACAGAATGGAGTTGGGCTCAGCTGGAATCCAGGGGGCATTTGAGGTCATTATTCTTTCAAATGCTGGTAACTTTGGAAACATCTGTTTGAAAATGTCATCTCTCTGAGCGCAAGAGAGGATGTCAGAAGACTTGTGGGAACCTTGAGCTTTCTGTAAAAGAAAGGAAAGCTGGCATTTGAAGAGTGGTTGCAAGGACTGAAACTTCGAATAAAACATATGGAAATGGCAATGCCAAATTCCCCGGATGGCACCAAACATCTGAACCCGGGCCGTCGTGGCACTGCCTGTAAATCAGTGAACAGGAAGGAAAGGCAATGCAGGCTGTGCCAGGGAGCCTGAAGTTTGAGCAAACAGGTGCTTTTAACTATCAGGCTGCTTCCCTTAAAGAGGAGGGTTTCTCCCCACCAGAAGAACCAGTTGTTTAACCGTCAGGCTGGTCTTACCTAGAGATTTCTTGCAAAGATAAAACCTTTCGGACAGTAACTTTTAGTTTGAAAGGTTCTCTTAGCTTAATCCTTTTCAATTTGGAGGTGAACATGTAATTTTCTTTTTCCCCAAAAGCCCAGCATTTCAGCTGGAGAGTGGTAGCTGTCCCTAAAGAAATGACTTGAGCAGGGTTGAGCTGTTGAAGGTTTTTTAGGTTTCTCTGTTGTGGTTTGTTTTGGGTTTTTTAAAATCTTTCTTGCTTGCTTCCTGGAACAGAGAGCACAATTACGGAGCTCAGGACGGCTGGCAGAAATCTCCCCAAGCCCAAGGCTGGCAGAGCTTGGCAGGATCCCAGCACCACAGCCTGTGTATGTATGGATGGAAGGAAGGATGGATGGGGAATGCGACCTGAGTCACCTGGGAGTGTTGTAAAATGTCAACCAACCCCCCAGCGGTGTCAGGGGAACATTCCTGATAAATCCCTGGTGGAGCTGCAGAGTTTCTGGCCTTGGGCACTGGGTGGGCTGTGCTGGCTGGGCACTGGCTGGGTCTGCCCCTCGGTGTCTCAAATCTCACCTTTTTGCTGCCTTCTCTGTCTTTTCCTCTCCCACTGTGCTTTTTGCATCCCCACCAGGTGTAAATGCCTGTCCTCTGTAATTGCTCAATGCGAGCAGTTGCAGCTGCTGCAGCACCTCAGTGCCATCCCTGGGCTGCCTTTAGAACAGACCTGCCCCAGCCTGGATTGGGAAGGGCTGGATCAAACCATTTCTCAGTCCAACGAGCCAGCACCCAGCCAGGGGCTGCATCCTGGCCAGGAGCTGCTCGTGCAGGTGTCCCTCCCTCCCTCTCTCCCACTGCAGGTCCCTGTTCATAGTTATTTATTTTCCAGAGATGAGCTCCACCCACCTAAATTCAAACCCCAGCCACCGAAGGAGAGGAGAACCAGTCTGGATTGTGCGGCAACTCGATGGAGGCACTTCAGGACTGGACAGGGGGAGGCAGCCAGAGCCCTGAAAGAAGTGCAGGATTTTACCCACTCTTCAGGAGCAGAGGTAGATTTTCTTGTACACCGACTGCTTGCTTTGCCTCCCCAGCCTGCCAGCACCAAGTCCTGCTCATGCTGAGCTCCCTTTTTGCTGCCCTGCTGTGCTGTGCCCTGACAGTGGGCTGGGCAGCAGGGCACGTGGCTGGACATGGGCTGAGGGGGAGGGAGAAATAGGAGAGTTTTCCTTGGAGAAGCTGGCTCAGATCCTACAGGCCTGTGCTGAGTGTGGGATTTTTTTGCCTTGTTTCCTTCCCAGTGTAAGATGAGGCTTTTCTCTGCATCATCATGGTAACACCTCCAGCTTCCCTCACAGAGCAAGCTGGGATTATGCTGATCTCCATGGACCCTCTTCCCAAGGCAGCCAGACTCCCTGTTTGCAGGGCTCTGCTTTCACCCAGAGCTGCTATTGCACTGCTGGCCCTGGAGCTGTCTGACAAAGGCAGACTTTGCAGAGGGGCTGTCTCTTCCTCCCAGCACAGAAAATGGCTTGTTTTTTGGGTGCCAGCACCAAGTCCTGAGCACCCTCACCTGCCTCGAGGCTTGGAGGGATTCAGGTGCTCCCTGGACGTGGCGCACACTGCCCTGGGAGCAGAGAAGGCAAGAGGGAATCTGACTCCCTTGCCCATTGTCAGTGTGGCAAGCAGGGCTGGAGCTGCCAGTGCCACTGGGGGCCCTCAGCATTGGCCACAGAGGGGCCTCCCATCCCTGCAGGCCATCGCAAAGTGCTGCTGGAGCAGCTGCTTGTTGGAGAGGCCGTGCAGGACACGTTGCAGGGCTGCCCAAGGATGCTGTTCAGCACCTGTGGAGGGCACTGCTCCCCCTGGAACTCCTGAAGTGCTCCACAGGAAATTGTTGCAGGAGCTTTTGCTGTAGCACCTTGAGAAAGAAGCATTTAAATCAGAGAGAGAGGGGAAGAGCCTCAGGAGTCAGATGAGCTGGACTGGACTCCTTCCCTCAGCTCCAAGAGCTCTCACTCTGAGTCTCCTCCTTTTCTAAAAGCAGGAAGTTTTGAAACTTTGTAATGGCAAATTGTGCATCAGAGAGAATTTCTACTGCCAGGAGACATCCTAGTTCACTTTCATGTAATGTACTAATTAATGCATTGTGCTGTGAGTATGGGAGAAGATTTTCCCCATGGTCCCTGCACTGGTCAATGGCATGGATGCAGGATGAGGTGAGGGTGATTCTGGCAGTGTTTGGGGAATAGGCCCCTCTGGCTACAGCTCCAAGATGCTCTTCTGCATCCATTTCCATGCTCAACACCTCAATCTCTCTTGTCTTCCATCCAGTCTTTCAATATCCTGCCACTGCCAGGTGTGCTGCAGCCAGGAGAGAGCCAGCAGGTCACCTCCACCTTCTCTGGCCACCTCAACACCACCTGCAATGTCCCGGAGCTGTGCCACATGGAGGGAGGCTCCACCTCTGAGGTGCTGGTGCCCAGGGCGGCCTCACGTGTCAGCTCCTCCCTGAGCCCCCAGGAGATCAACTGTGGCTCTCAGGCCTCTCTCAGGGACAGGTGAGTCAGCCTTCCATGGGTTCCTGCTCTGCCACGGGTTATTGTCCCTGCAGGGCTTCCCTGCTCCAAGGCCTCTGAGCTCAGAGGAGCTGCAGAGCAAAGGCCAGCAGCAACATAGGGATGGCCACTCTGAGCTCCCTGGCTGCCAAGAGAGGAAGGACCTTCTTCTGTTGAGACAGAACATCATCTTCTCTATTTGAGTGCTGAGCCCTCCTGGCTTAGCTGCTCTCTGCGGGGAGCTGGGCTCTGGGCCTGCCTTGGCACCGCATTTAGAGGTGTCTTGAAGTCCATGGTGTTGAGTGGCATCTTCTTCATCATCTGCCTTCTTCACCAGAACAGTGGGATTGTGGTATGGGCAGGCGTGGGGCACAGAGCAAACCTTGCTTTGGGTCCTGCTCCTGCCACAGATGAAGTCCTTGCACTGCTGATCTGCCAGGGTTCTCCTTATGGTGGCATAGCAGCCAGAAAAACTCCTGTGCTTTAGGCTCCCCTGCAGCTGCAGCCGTAGGCAAGCACAGGAGAAGCTCAGCTCCAGCAAGGCAGCCCAGCTCAGGACACACAGGCCAAGTGTGGAGCTGGGAGTGGAGGTGCTTAAAGCAAGCCTGTGCATCAGGACTTCTTCAGGCCAGGCTGAAGTTGGTTTCATGGGGAGGAGACGGACGAGGCTGCTTCCAGTGGTTTCCATGGCAGCCAGCACTGGTTTGCTTGGTCCCAGCTGGGTTCCAGCAGGAAATCTGCCCGACAAGAGCCTGTCTTGCAGGAGAGGAGTTCCTGCAGCCTTTGCTTTCTGACTGATAGGATTGTTCTCATGAAGGAGCAGGCTAGGAGTCGTTAAAACCGAAGATCACGGGCAGAGACTCTCTAACTAATTAAAGTTAGACAGTGGGATGTTTATTAACACCGGCGGGCGGCACCAGAGCCGTCCCTAAAAGGCGTGACCGCGCTGTCCAAGGTTCTTTGCCCTCTCTTTATTTCCCAAGATCTTACACACAATACATCTGCACAACCCCAGCACCTCCCATCCCTGCTCTGTATTCAAATGAGGTCATTGGTCCTTCACTCCTGTGCAATTCTTCCCTTGAATTGGGTTGGTGTCTCGAATTGGGTCAGTGGTCTTAGGGGATGAAGTCAGGAATGTCTTCATCAGGTCTCTGTGACCCTCTGGCACCATCCAAGGTCCCCTGCTTAGTGATTGATTGACATCAAGCCCAGGTGCTAACCATTGTTCTACTGGTTTCGAGATGTTCTTATAACAGTTCACTTCCTCCACTTCCCTCTCCTAATGGTAAACAATAGAACAATCTGCTCCAGCTTAAGCATCTCATAATCATTAACCTATGGTCTGCCTATCTAACCTACATCCTGATCAATGGGAATTGCTTCTAACCCTCAGCTGAAATCTGAACTCTTTAAAATCATGCTTCAGCTATGCCCAGGGAGAAGGGGGCTGAATGAGCTGAGTAAGAACTGTAGGAGAGCTAAGCAGATGTCAGCAATCTGTGCTCTGCTTTAAACTGGGAAGCCAAGAGACAAAGGGCGTTTCCAGGCACCAGTGCAGAGAGCTGCTGGATCAGCCTTTGGCAGGGGCTGGAGGGGTCTGGCTGTGCCTTCAGAGGGAGCTTGCACAGTCAAGACCTTATGATGGCAAAGCTCAGGTTTGGCCGGTCCTGGAGGTCCCCTTCCACCCATGCCCTCACTTGGGATGTTCCCAACCTCTGTGGGTTGAGGAGAATTCACGGAAATGGCCTCAGGGTCAAGGAATGAAGTGCAGGGCCAGCCAGGACGAGGGAGCCCAAGGTTCTGGTGGGACTCTCAGCCATATTTTCTGTTTTGTCTGCAGAAGGGAGCTGAAGGAGCCAGCTCAAAAGGTCGAGGAGGAGGCAAAAGCCTTAGAGGAGGAAGAGAGGAGGAAGGAGGAAGAGAGGCAGAAGAAGGGAAAGAAGAGTGTCTCTGTTGGCAAGCAACCTCCAATACCAGCAAAGGGGAAAACCAAGACCCGAGAGAATAAGGAAACCAAAATTCCAAAAAAAGAAACCAAAATCCCAGAGAGGAAGGAAAGCAAAGCATCAGAAGGGAAGAAAATCAAAGCATCAGAGAAGAAGGACACCAAAGCATCAGAGAGGAAGGAAACCAAGATCCCAGAGAAGAAGGAAGACAAAGACCCAAAGAAGGCGGAACCCAAAGCTCCAAAGAAGGGAGAACCCAAAGCCATCAAGAAGGGGGGAACTGAAATCCCATAGGACTAAGCTAAGATGGAGAAGAACTCTTTATTCTTTATTCATACAACTCATTTTACACAGTTTAACAGACCTTGTGTGCACCTTTAGTTCATTCAAAGGTTTCTTATCAGTTAGTCGATTATTGGTTAATAAAATAGATTTTACTTGTGCATCAAATCTCTCTATTGTTTACCTCTTCACTGATTCTCATGGGACAAATTACTTGTTATTGCAGGTGCATTTGTTTTTCACCCTCAGAATAGAATGGTCACAAAGTCTCATTCTCAAAATAGCTTCACATGGGAACTTGTAACTGCTTAGTTGCACACAGAAGAGATGATAGGCCAGCTATTGATGTGGCTGAACAAGGCTTCATTTCAAAAGGCTTTTCTGTCGCAGACATTTTTTCACAGAAATCCTTTCTTTCAGTTTTCTGTGTCTTCTGGAAGGCTGAGGCCTCAGAGGAGAACATAAACAATTATTATCAGCTTCTGGGGAATGCAACAGGGGCACCTATTTTGATTGGTGATTGGTTCATGTTCCCATGTTTATAATTAAGGGCCAATCACAAAGTGTAAGCCAGGGGACTGAGTCCTTGGCCACAGCTTTGTTGGGATTCTTTTCTATCTCTTCCTAGCTAGCCTAGCTGCTCTGCAAACCTCTCTCCTTATTCTTTCTAGTATAACTATAATGTATTATATCTTATATTAATAAATTCAGCTTTCTGATTCAAGAAACAAGATTCACCGTCTCTCTATCACCAGCAGCGCCCACTCAGGCGCGGTAATATCTGGTGACCCGACGTGTCAGAGCAAAAATTAATTTGATAAGACCAGAGGAGCAAAATTGCTGCACTGGGTAAAATCCTGTATGTGTGGCATTTGATGGTTGCTTTGAAGTGACCAAAGAAAGTGGATTCAAGCCAGGAGCTGAAGAACTGAAGATCCTGATTTGGACAGAGTTCACAGCCAAGGCTGACCACAACAGAACCTTCTTCTGGAAAACCATCAGGAAAGATGATGGAAAAGGGCAGCAGACCTGTGGAGCTGGCCAGAGCAAGCTGGACTCTTTTAGAAGGTACTGTGGGCTTTTCTATCCCTGATGAACCAGCCCTTCATAGCTTGTGGCTGTTCGTTTGGCAGACACATGCCTTGCCAGAAGAGATTCAGTTCTCCGCTTCAGAGGAAAAGCTTATTGCCCTCTGGAAATATTGGTGCAGAGAAGATGGTTGCTTTTTGTCAGAAACAGATATCTATGGGTTCTTTCGATGGGCAAAGCTTTTTGGGTTTTTTACTGATGTCCTGTACGCTTTAGATGTTTTCGTCTGGGAGTGCATGGACTCAATTATCCAGTGCGTCTACAGTCAGGGACGCGTGTTGCCTTCTATCTACCCAGCATTTTTAAAGCTTTTCCCAGTCCTGAAGCGCAGAGCAGCTTGTTTTCAATGGATCTCTAACTGTTATGGACAAGCTCCGTTTCCACCGCCCTTGGCAGAAGACCCCATGGGTGATGACTTTGGGCTTTTCGCCCCCCCCGCTTCGCGGCGCGGGGGGCTGAAACTTCGCGGCGCGAAGAAGTTTTTTTTACTCTTGCTCCGGAGCATGCTCAGATGGAGTGTTGTCCTCCCCCCCCTTCTCTCTTTCCGGGGGGATGGGAGTGGCCGCTCAAGCCAGCGCCGGCCTCTCAGACTCCGCCTCCTTCACACATCGGAGCGGCACCGGTCTCCGAGGCTTCCTCCACGCCCCTGCTAGAGCCGTCACTCCAGGAGGTCCCGCCCGCGGTTTCACCGGCCTCCCCGCCCCCGCCAGAGCCTGTGTCGGAGAAGGCAGAAGAGAACAGCACTTTCGGCGATTGACCTGTTGCTAAGCAACAGTGATGCCCCGCCGCTTCTCCCGGCTCCGCTGCTGCCTGTTTGCGCTCCGAAGGAGACTGCGACTGCGCCTCTGCAGCAGACCCCGGAGTCAGCGGCGGGGCACGGCGCCGGCCCCGTGTCGTGCCTGCCACTGCTTTCAGGGCTGGGGGACGCGGCGGAGGTGGGTTCTCGCGCATCCCCGCTGCTTCAAGCCGAGACAGTCCCAGAGTCAGCGGCAGAAAACGGCGCTGAACCTGCGGGACTCTCGGAGCAGCCCGCGGCTGATCCCACGATCAGCGTGATTCCCTCCTCGGCCGGCTCCTCCGTGGCCAGAGTCACTGCCGCGTTCCAGGCCAGCCCCAGCGTCATCCACAGCCCCGTGGGCCCCCACCCTGGCCCAGCGCCCCCCATGGCCGGCCCGCCAGCCCCGGGCCCGCTCCAGGAAGCGGCCCCGGAGGCTGGTCTCTCCTTCAGTGGAGCGGGGGCTGCCCGCCAGCTGACTCTTGCGGCAGTCCAGCTGCCGGCTTTCAAGCTCGGCGGTTTGGGGGGTGGTGTTTCGGTTGCTGTCCCATAGAGGCTGCCATCTCTGCCGCCCATCTTGTGCCCTAGCGGCGAGGGGGAGGGGGCTCCCGAAAGTTCTGCCTCTGGTCCCCAGCCCGGTGGGGGTGGTGACATGTTGCTGTGGGAAACAAACATTCCCAGACCCAAGATGAAGATTCTCGGGGCAGCTTCTATTTCCCTGCTGCTGGCATGCCTCAGTGGTTTAGGGGAAAGGAAGCGTCTCACTACCCGTGCTGCCATTGTGCTGGCAACAAGGTTCAGGCCTGCAGGAATGCAGAGCCTTCCTCATGGGTTTGGCCTGGGCCGTTGGGCTCAAAAAATTCCTGGGCTGGTCCCACTGCGTGGCCTCCTTATGTTTTTGGGGACTCTGGTTTCTCCTACCGGTCCTGGTCCCCCTTTGTGAGCCAGTTTTGGGGTTCCTGGTCCAGTATGGGACAGAGCCCCCAGGGCCTTTCCTTGTCTGGCACTGCTCTGCTCGGGTGCTGCTCTTTTGTTTTTCAATAAAAAAAAAAAAATTAAAATTAAATAAAAAAGATTGAAAACAGCGGGCAGCAGCTCTGAAGCATTGAAGGGCCAGAAAGGACATTCCACAAACTGTTTAAAAATTGTGTTATGACTGTCAATGGTTTTTTGATAACTATTGATGGGATTCCTTTTGCAGCAAGTTGTTTTCAGGACCAAAAAGGACTCTCAGATATTCCAAGGGAAACAACTTTGGCTCTTGGACTGTTCCTGAAACTCAGCTGCATGGACTCAAATTCTCTTTGCATTGTATTTTGCATTTTTCTTATATTGTAGCATTGTTCTAGTGATTTGTTAGTTATTGTATATTCTACAGGTAAAGAAATTTCCTGTTCATTCCACATCAGCATTTTTTTTTATTTTATACAATTTAGAAAGGTGAGATGTCGCAGACATTTTTTCACAGAAATCCTTTATTTCAGATTTCTGTGTCTTCTTGAAGGCTGAAGCCTCAGAGGAGAACATAAACAATTATTATCAGCTGCTGGTGAATGCAACAGGGGCACCTATTTTGATTGGTGATTGGTTCATGTTCCCATGTTTATAATTAAGGGCCAATCACAAAGTATAAGCCAGAGGACTGAGTCCTTGGCCACAGCTTTGTTGGGATTCTTTTCTATCTCTTCCTATCTAGCCTAGCTGCTCTGCAAACCTCTCTCTATATTCTTATTAGTATAGTCATAATGTATTATATATAATATCTTAATAAATCAAGCCTTCTGATTCAAGAAACAAGATTCACCGTCTCTCTATCACCAGCAGCGCCCACTCAGGCGCGGTAATACTTTTCTTCTATCATTATTCTACCTATGACATCCCCCGGTGTGTCCTTGGACCCACATTGTCACAACTGACCCACGGTTCCATGAGGTTCCCCTGTGTCACCATGGTCACTGTCAGAAGCTGGATGAGATCAATGTCCTGAGACACTGTGGGATGAGCTGTCAATCAGTCACACAGTGGGTACAGTGCTAACCCAGCCCTGATTGCCTGTGTGATCAGAAATCCCACCTGGGGGAGGCTCACAAGGGCCCGGGGGCTTAAAATATAGAGCACAAGGTGAGCCCCTGGTATGGACTCTGCCCTCTCCTGGGGTTTGTGTCTCACCCACACTGGAACCCTAGGAGCTGTTAGTCATATATGTGTCTTTCTATAGAGCTTCTGTCTTTCTGTCTCTCTCTCTTTCTTCTTGTTCTAATGCTCTTTATATGGAACATTTTTGGATACCCTAACAGCTTACGTGTTTTAATGTTTCCAGGATAAATGGGCTAAGTTAATGAAGTTACTGCTATGATTAGTGTTTTATGTGTAATTTGATGTTGCGTTAAATCCTATTCCAAAGTTCTTGATTTTTTGCACTTTGCCAGTAGAATTTTGTGTCATTTTGACCTCTTACAAATATCTGGCTGGTGTTTTTCCTGTGCACCAAATTTGAGTAAAGGTGGCAGATGAATTGGTGAGTTGGCACGCAAGCCCTGAATGGAGCTCCGGGTGCGTGGAGGATCGGGGCAGTGTGAGTCGCGCACAATCCCTGCAGTAGGAGGACACGGGTCCCTAGCGGGGTTTAGGGTGCCCCGAGTACAGCGGCAGCACTGAGTAGAGCCAAGAGGGCCCCAGTGCCCAGGGTGGAACGGCGGTGCTGGGGGTTCAGGGTGCCGCCCTTCAGGTAGAAACCGTAAACCCACTGAAGGCCCCTGAGGGGATTGGGGTCACAGGGCAGGGCAGGGCTGGGCTTACAGGGCAGGGCAAGGCTGGACCTGCCCCTTCCTCCCCCACACACAAAATGTTTAGAGCCAACAATCTCCTCCAGTCTGTCAAAACAGGCAGTGTTGGAGGTGAAATCCCAATTGTGGCCATGGGCACCTGGCTGAGAAGGACAGTTCTTTTCCATGGGAAGGAAAGCACAGAGCCTCAAGGTTTGGAAGGCAAGTGAGAGCCTCAGCAGGCCACGGCCAGCTAGATTGTCAGTAATTGCAGAGTTTGGATTTAGGGAATTTTGGAGGTGGAAACCCAATCTCAGCCATGGGCACCTGGAGAAGCAGACAGTTCTTTCCTTAGGAAGGAGAGCATGGAGCCTTTCCCAATGTTTTGGGGACGGATGAGAGGTGACCCTTGTGAAACCACTGCCAGACAGACTTGTCCTGGCAATGTTCCTATTGGAAGAATCCCTGGATATAAGGACCTTTGGAGGTGAAATCCCAATTCTGGCCATGGGTGCCTAGAGCAGGAGGACAGTTCTTTTCCATTGGGAAGGAAAGCACAGAGCCTCAGTGTTTCAGCAGCAGATGAGAAGTGACACTCAACATGCAAAGGTCAGTTGGACCAGTCAGGCAGTCTATGGGAGGCCAAAGCAGCCAGACTTGTTTTGTGTTCCCTTGGTTTTGTGGGGCTCCATATTGTCACAATGGTTCCTTGGATCCATGGGGCCCCGCAGTGTCAGAATGGTGACTTGATTCCATGGGTTCCAGCAGTGTCACAATGGCCCCTTGATTACAAGAAGACCTGCAGTGTCACAACGGCCTCTTGGTTTCACGAGGCCCCACAATATCACAATGGTCCTCCCAGGATCACAATGGTCTCACTGATTCCATGAGGCCTCACAGCGTCACAATGGTCTCTGCGTTTCCATGAGTCCCTTGAGTGTCACAATGGTCTCTGTGTTTCCATGGTGCCCCTCAGTGTCACCATGGCCCCTTGGTTCCATAACACCCCAAAGTGTCCGAATGGTCTCCATGGTTCCATGCAGACCCACGCTGTCACAATGGCCCCTTGTTTTGATGAGGCCTCTCAGTGTCACAATGATCCCTACATTCCATGGAGCCACACAGCGTCAGTACAGTCCCCATGGATCCATGAGGCCCAGCAACGTCACAGTGCTCTCCATGATTCCATGAGGCCCCACAGTGTCACAATGGTCCCTTGTTGTCACAGGGTCCCACAGTGTCACAATGGTCTCTTGGTCTCACAGGGCCCCACAGTGTCACAATGGTCTCTTGGTCTCACAGGGCCCCACAGGGTCACAATGGTCCCTTGGTTCCATGGGCCCGGTGCTGCTGCATTCCCCCCTCCCCTTCTCAGGCCGCCCTGCCAGCTGAGAAATGCTCCCTGGGCCTCAGCCTTGGCCAACAGCCCCAGGCTCAGCTCCTCTGCAGCTCATCACAAACACTGTCTGCTCCAGGCACTGCTGCTGCCCAACCAGCTCCTGGTTCCTATAGGAGCAGTCCTGGGACCTGTTTGTGTTCCCTGAGCGGCACAACATCCCTGTTCTCACCCTGCCAAAGAAAGCTGCTGATGCCAAGTGCGGCCAGGATGAACCATTGCTGGGACTGAAGCCCCTCTCTTGGGGCCCTGCAAACAGCGCTCCAAAAGGAGCCCTTGGAGCTCTCCTGGGCCAGCCACTCCCTCTGAGTGGGGCCTCTCCCAGCTGGGAACTCTCCCGTTTGCTGCACTCGGGGATCCTGAACAACGACGGAGCCTGGGCCGATCCCCCCACTCCTCCAGGCTCAACCCTTCACCCGCTGGGGAGATGCCAAAGGACCCACAGTGAGCATTTCCTGCCCTCAGGGGAATTGCTCACAGGTGCCTTGCACTGACTCTTTGTGTCTGTGTGCACACAGGAGTGCCTGTGCCGGGGAAATGTGGCAGAAATGCTGCACTCTGAGGGGCTTGAGTGCCTTGGATAGCTGAGTCAGTCAGGCCTGTAGGGAAGGTTAAATCACAAGGCCTAAGTGAAGTTAAATGCTGCTGAGAGGTTTTCTTTTGCTAAGCAGTTACCTTTAGTATAAGTTTTATGTTAAGTTCAATATTGTTAAGTGTTATTCCTCTGTTAAATTGCGAAGTCATAGGTTTAAGTTAGGTTACATGCTGTTATACTCTGCTCTTTTGCTAAACTGTGAGGTTGAAAGTATCAGTTAAGGTTAATGTATAAGTAAAGTCCTGTTAAGTTTGAGCTCTGTTAAGCTTTCAGGCCATGTTCCTTTTATCCTTGCCCTTGCTGTCCTTGTGTCACTCACACATGCACACACAGGGACAGTTCCAGGTTAATTTCTGGTTTTATTGCCTGGATTCTGTTTGGTTTTGTAGTTGCTTTGTTTCCTTGGTGTGCCTGAAGTGTCCAGTCAGGAGCAGAGTGACTCTTGCCAAGGAACTTTGTGCTGCTGTCCCTTAATATTAAATCTGGTTTTGGCTGATCCCTTGCCGGGGGTTTTTCAGCGCTCTCAAGGCCTCGTTTGTAACAGGGTGAAGGAGCCCTGGCCCAGGCTCTGGCCCTGGGGGACACGGGGACGCTGCCGGGAAGTCCCTGTCCCCCTGTGCCACCCCCAGGGCCCCGTCCCCCCGTCCCCGTGTCAGGCTCTGGGGTCGATCTTGTGGAACATCCTCTGGGGGAGGCTGCGGGGCTGGGGGACCCGGGGGGACAGGGGACCCCGCTGTGCACGAGCAGGGTTGGACTGCTCTGGGGGGAACTGTGAGGGGGGCCGGGGCAGAGTGACCTCCCCAGTGCCCTCACACAGCACCTGTGATGTCACATTGCCCCTGTGATGTCATGCTGCCCCCATGATGTCACACAGCCCCTGTGATGTCACACAGCCCCTGTGATGTCACACTGACCCTGTGATGTTACAGAGCCAACTCTGTGTCATCCTGTGATTTCATACAGCAGTGCTGTGACATCGCAGAAGACTGATGTCACAAAGTCACCCTGTGATGTCACAATCTGGTCTGTGATGTCACAGCCTCCTCTATGATGTTACACAGCCACCAGGTGAGGTCACAACCTACTCTCTGATGCCTCAGAGCCACCCTCTATGAGAGCAGACACTGCTCTATAGCCTCACACCCTGCTCTGTGATGTCACAGCAAGCTCTGTGATGTCAAAGCCAGCTTTGTGATGTCACACAACCCTCAAGAACCCTTAAGAACTCAGTTCTATTGAAACACTGAAGTTTCTTGTATTTTGAAGAGATCCCTGTCAGGGACACCACAGGGAAAGTGTCCCCAGGCCCCAGGCAGAGCAGAGAACTGGAGGCAGTGATGACAGGTGGGGACAAAGAGAAGCCAAGTCTTGGTGCCCTGGGGCACAGCAGGGTCTGTGCCACCAAGGGCTGTGAGGAGACACCTTGTCCTGAGGCACGGGGGCCTCCTGGCACAGCCCCAGCCAGGCTGGGCACTGTCAGCCCCTTGTCCTGCCCTCAGCATCCTCCCCTAGCCCACATCCCATGGCCTCAAGGATCTGCTGGAAGGAGTCCCTGGGGAGCCTTGCTCAGGAATGGTCCTGGGGGCTCCTTCATGCTTCCAGGGACTGCAGGTTTTTCAAAGGACTTTGGGTTTTGCTTTTGCCTTGGAGTCTCTGAGAGCTTTGTGCAATCATGGCCTCTAATTATGTGTTGCAATTAGTCCTTAGAGAGGCTTTGTCAGTAACACCACTCAGTGGGGCTCATAAATGCTTCAAGGTACTTCAGTTCTTTTAAGGTATTTGGTGTTTCCCTTGGGATAGACTCTGGGAGATATTTGTCCAATCATGGCCCCAATTATCTGCGTTAATTAGTCCCTGGAGAGCTTTGTACTGACACGAAATGGGGCTCATTAATGCTTTGAGACACTCAAGGTGTTGAAGGTACTTTAGATTTTCTTTTCCACACTGTCTGAGAGGTTTTTGTGCCATCCTGGCCACAAATTCTCTCCTCCAAGGAGTCCATGAGGAGCCTGTGTTGGAGAGGGACCTCAGAGGGAGCCATGAATGCCTGGAGACACTTGGGGTGTTTCCTCTGCCTTTGACTCCTGGCAAGGTTTGTGCAATCTCCTCCCAGGCCCTGAGGTTCAAGGGCTCACTCCAAATGCACAGTGAGGCTCATGAGGATCAAGCAAGTCCTGACAAACCCTGGCTCTGCCTTGATTTCCCTCTGCTCCAGTGTAGTTCATTAGGAGGTTTTCCTTTGACAGTTATGGAGAAATAGTTCAAAGAGCTTCCAGGAAATATGTAGTCCTATTTTAAAGGGTGTCTTTTTATTGCTGTTCTTATTACACAAGAGGTGATTGCAGCATTCAGTGACTGATATTGATCCAGGGACTCTCCTAAGGAGCCCTGGCCTGCTCAGAGAAGTGGTGCCTTGAGCTCTGAGCCAGTGTGGACAACCTTGCTTCATATTCCCCAAGCCCATGGTCTCTCTCCTCACTCACCTGGAACCTGCTTTGCTTGGAGAAGTGGCTGCACACAGCCAAAGAGGGATTTTCCTTCATTTGTTTTTGAAGCAATCTAAAACTCCTGAGTTTCCCCACTGAAAACAGACATCCTCCTCAACTGTGTGCCAAGCCCAAGCTGCCACCAGAAGCACTCCAGACCTGCCCTGGGCCAGCTGTGAGGGTGCATCATCATCCCAACATGCAGTGGTGCCATTGCAAGGGACTGTTGCCATGGACACTGCAAGGACCCCACTGCTGGGTTTGGGTGCCATGGCAACCCCCATCAGTTCAGGTTTCCTTGGAAACCAGCCCAAGGAGCCATTTCTGCAGCCAGGTTCCATGGCCACTTGCCTGCAGAGCTGTTGCTGCCCTTGGCTGCCATGGCAACCCTGGGACAAAGCAGTGCCAGGGCTGTTCCAGGTACAATTGCAGTGACACTCGTTGGTGCCACCAGGTGCCATGGCAACGGCCACGGGGACCGGTCCTTGGTTTGGTGCAATGGCAACCAATGCCCGGACCCGTTGTGATGGTTGGTGGCCATGGAAAGCTGCCCTGGGCCCTTGCTCAGGGCTGGTGTCAGTGCCCAGAGCCAGAGGGGATCCCTTGCTGGGGGCTGTGCCATGGCCACCTGCCCTGTGCCGCGCTGGCCGCTCTGGCACCAGGAACCAGCAGCCACCGGCACTGCCAGGGCCAAAGGCCAGGTCAGCCAGACAGAAAGGGGCAGGGCTGGGCACTGTTTCCATGGCAACCGGCACTGGGGGGACACCTGGGTCACCTGGCCTGGCAGTTGCCATGGAAACCCCCGTCAGGGACTGAGGGCACAGCCCCTGGCACTGAGACACTGCTGGGCCGGGTGCTGAGCACAGCGCTGAGCACGCAGAGATGGTTTTGTTCTTGCTGAGCTGCAGCACAGCCAAGGCCTGTCCTGCCCCTCGTCCAGCCACGCTGGGGAGGGGCTGGGGCTGCAGGGGAGCTGGGCAGGGGACACAGCCAGGACAGGGGACCCCAACTGACCCCGGGCATACCCCAGACCAGAGCACATCATGCTCAGGGTATGAAGGGGGGAACAGGGAGGAAGGGGGGAATTTTGGAGGGAGGGCTTTTGCCTTCCCAGGTAACACTTAGGCAAAAGGGGGCCCTGTTTCACCAGTGGGCAGGGTCACTACCAAAGACACAGACACCAAGTTAAGGAATTGTGTCATTTATATCATGCACAGCTGCAGAGATTTACAAAAGGATAAGCTCAGCAAAGCACATCATCATTAGCAAAGAATTACAAAAGAAGCTCAGCAATCCATCATAACCCATCATTATATTTTGATGACCAATCCCTTGGTGAAACACCAGAGGTATTTGTGGCAGACAAAGATTCTGGCTGACTATCAAGGTACACCTTACAGACATCAGTAGTACTTTAGTGACACCGTTGTTCATTATTTTTTCTCAATCTCATTCGAGTTAGGAACAAGAATTCTGTTGTCCATGGAGCTGGCACCTTTTTAATTCCAGAATAATGCCCCCAGGCCCTTTGCTGTTCAGCTTTACCATGCTGTCTGTGGCTAACAAGGCTTGGGGGGCCCTTTCCCCTCTGGCTGGAAGGGGCCGGGTCCCAGTCCCTGAGGGGCACCCAGGCTCCTGGATGGAATTGCTGTGCAAGTCCCTCAGTGTCACAGCAGCCTTCGCACGGAGCCCCGTGGATCAGAGCATTTTCCACAGGGGCCCTTAGAGCAAACAGGGAGATCTGGTCTGGCAGGATGTGTTAAACAATATAAAAAATATATACATATTTTTTACACATATGTGTATACACATATATACCCACATATATATGTGAATATATTAATATATATATATATATGTCTTTATATACTATAAATATGTATATAGATATTTATTATATCAATATTTCACTTGTACAAATGCATATTAGCTCAAGATTAAAACCTTCTGTTGCTCCATGTGGGAGCATTCC
The DNA here is from genome assembly GCF_027887145.1 of Ammospiza caudacuta. Lineage (NCBI taxonomy): Eukaryota > Metazoa > Chordata > Aves > Passeriformes > Passerellidae > Ammospiza > Ammospiza caudacuta. The sequence continues at coordinate 7,227,549 of NC_080602.1, forward strand.
AATAATCATTGTTCCTTCTGAAAGTGCTGTTTCCTATGTACTCTCAACAAATTCATCTTTGTCTGCCCAAACCCACAAGGTGTTTTCCTTTTCCATTTGCAATTTTTGGATGCACTTGAAGCCATCCAGGGGTGCAGCTTCTTTTACCCGACTGCCCCACTGCTCACAAGGGGCTCCGACCTCAGCCCACTCCAGAGCCAGGGAACTCCAGGGAAGGGCTTCCCAGCTGGCAATTTCTGATGGGACTGATTCCTCACATTTACATTGAACAAATGACATTTTGTTGGCATCTGGCCAGACTGTGCCAGTTTTGTTTTACCAGTGGGCAGGGTCAGCACCAGAGATACAGACTCCAGCTGAAGGAATCAGTGTCATTTCCTGCAGCTCAGAGCAGCAAAGAATCACAAAAGGAGCAGCTCAGCAATGCACCCAAGCATCCCCACCAAAGATTGCCTGCAGTGATTAACAAAGATCCAGCAGCATTTACCCTCAGCCTTTACCATCCCCCAGACCCACACAGCAGCTGGGGAAGCTGTCACAGCCAAGGGCTGCAGAGCCACTCCTGGGCACTGGGAATTCCTGCAGGTGCCTCCAGCCCCAGGTGAGGCTCCAACCCCGCTGGGAGAGGGCCCAGCTCTGACAGTGCTGAATGAACAAACTGACAGCACTGCTAGTGTGGCAACATCTGCTTTCATCCTCCTCTTGGGTCCCTCCCAAAGCCTGGCCAGGGCTCAAGGAGGAACCAAGGGAGCTGACTTTGACCATACAGCCCCAAACAAGGCCAGATGTCAGATTTCATGGCCTTGTCTGGCTTCTAAATACACAAAGGTCAATACATGTTTCACTAAGGAGTGGCTACATCTATCACAGTGTTAATGACCATGCATATTTCATCAGGGAGCAGATACAAAGATAACCTTTGCTTGGAAGGTTCATCCAGAGGCCACCTTTGGCTCAGGGCCTGCTGTCCAGGCCTCACTCAGGGCTGGTGTCCAGGCCTTGGCACTTCAGGGACGTGGTTTAGTGCTGGGCTTGGCACTGCTGGGTGACCGGCTGCACTGGGTGAGCTCAGAGGGCTTTTCCAACAGAAAGGATTCTGTGATTCCATGATTCTATCCACTGCATTCAGCTGGGTCTATTTTAGCAGCATTCCTTTGCTCCAAAAGTTCCCTTTTGCCCAGCTCCTGTGGCCTGAGGCTTCAGCTCCTTCAGCTCCTGGTGCTGAGCTGCTCATGCTGAACAAGACGGCTCAGAGAGAAGAACACAGTCCATGCAATTCCTTCTGGGACACGGAGAGGGGAGGCTGTGCAAACAGGAGCTTGTTTGCTGTGGCCTCCTCCTCTGCCCTTCACACTTTTCAGCGCTTTGAACCAGCCAAGAGCTTTCTCCAAGAGTGCAATGGAGCAGCTGCTCCTGCTCCCAGGCCTGGCTCTCTCCAGTCTCTGCCCTTGCCTGCTTCTGTCCCTCTTGCTGTGCCCTCTGTTCCCCCAGGGCTCGCTGGCTGCTGCCCAGGACTGTGGCACTGGCACAGATCCAGTGCTCCAGAGCCTCCTTTCTGTGCCCTTGCAGCTGCCTGGGCACAGCAGCCTTTTCCATCTGGAAGCTCCCCATGCACAGGGAGTGCCCAGCTCCGTTCCTTGCACAGCCTCCAGGAGCCCAGGGCTGCCATCTCCAGTCCCTGCTGGCCCTGGGGGCTCCCAGGTGCCTCAGGCTGCTGTGACACCGCTGCACACGGGAGGGAAGAGGGGCAGGGGCTGTGCTCAAAGTCAGCTCCATGTGCTGCTGCTGCTGCTGCTGCTGTGGGGTCATTTGTGCAGCCCTGTCTGCCCAGAGTCAGGGATCAGATGCTGCCAGTCTCTTCCAGCCCTGGCTGCTCAGAGTTTGGGCCTTGGAGCCCCAGGTGGCCAAAGGCAGCTGCTGCTGGTGCCTCTGTGTGCCCGTGTTCAGCAGTGCTGCTCCATCAGTCTGTGCCCAGCAACGGGGAAAAGCCTCAGCCCTGCAGGGCCAGGAGCTGCCGGGCTCTGCCTGAGCAGCTCAGCCAGCAGGAAGGGAGCTGCTCCACATGGGAACCAGGAGCAAAGGACATTCCTTTTATAGGACATGTTTTCTATTGAAAGGAAAAAAAAAGGAAAAAGTAATCAAAAACTATATAAAATGTGAAAGTGTGAAAAAACCCCAAGTGTGCAGTGAAAAGTCATCTCTAACTTTGAATTAAGAGGCAACTGATCTTTTGAAAAGAAAAGTTATTTACTTTGTAAATGTGCTGATGGCATGGATCCATCTTACTGACCTCAGCAGTCTTTTTAAAAAGTTTTTGGGGATTGTTTCCAATATTGTTATTTTAAATTGTGGTCGAGGCAAGAGGAAGTTGCTTTGTGCCCTTCCAGCTCCAAGCAGGACTGGGAATGGAAACTCTTTCAAAGCCCAAATCCTTTACAAGACGACCTTCCTTCTCAGCCTGGGAATGAGCGGAACATTCCCATTGAAACTTTCAGGGATTTCTTAGAGTCACAAAGTCCCTCTGACAGCTTTTTGCTCTGGTGTGGAAGTGCAGAAGGGCAATTCTCCATCCACCAGCTCCAGACTGCACTGCCTCAGGAGCACGGCCCACTCGCCAGCTTTGGCCCACTCGTGGCACTGCCAGAGGAGGAAGAAAGTGCAATTGCACAATTCCAGCCAATCAAGAAGGAAGAATGGGACAGACAAAACACCCTGTGCAGATCCAGGCGTTCAGCTGCTACTGTGGAGAGTTTGGGTCCTTGCCAGTTGGATGTGTGTCCCCAGCTGCAATCTCTGGGCCTGCAGCAGAGTCTCACTCACCTGCCAAAGCAGAAAGCTCAGGCGCTGTGCTCGCAACGGGCTCGTCTGATGCAGAGCTGTCAGAGCAATGTGAGGGCAGAGCCAGCCCAGCTGGGCCCAGGGCTGAGCCCAGCTGAGCCCTGGCAGAGCCCAGAGCAGCCTCAGCAGCCGCAGAGCCCGGCTGCAAGGAGAGAAAGCAGAAACCGCCCGTCAGCTGAGGGCTCCTGTGCCCTTGTGCCAAGGCCTGCGGTGCCCAGGCCATGCTGGCAGTGCCCAGAGCTGCCCATCCCTGCTGCCTTTGGCAGCAGAGCAGGAGGGCAGCACATGTGCCCAGCCTGCAGCCAGCCAGGGCACATCCAGCCCTCAGCAGCTGCCCAGAGCCAAAAAGCAGCTGGGCAGCTGACTGAAGAATTCATTGTATCTGCCCCAGCAAAGGGGGAACCTTTGGTGCCCAGCTGTGCCATGCCCAGATCCGGGAGCAACCCCCTGCCTATAGACTCACCTGCAAATTGGACCTGGAGCCTGGCTTTGAAGAAGGTGCCAGAATCCAAGTCCATCATCTTCAGCTGGCCAGGCCAAGGAAGAGATTGTCATCTTTGAGGTTGTCCTTGGTGTCTCCAGCACCAGCCCCATTTGGAACAGCTTCTCCAGGGGCTCCTTCTCCTTCCCTGGGGTCAGACCAGGCTGTCAGGGCTCTGCCCAGGGCCCCAGCCATCCATGAACCATACAAACAAAACCAGGGGGATGGTGGCCACCAGTGCTTGTCACACCGGGTCTCCAGCTCAGCTCCAGCCCAAGAGCTGCATGTTCCCTTCTGCTGACCCCTGCTCAGAGCTACAGGCAGGACAAAACCAGCCTGGTTTGCTTTGCCACTGATTGCCAAGAGATGTGTGGAGCTGGTACCTGCCAGGCCCCTGGATCCAACTGTGCACGTGGATCTCTTCAGTCTTCTAGGGCAGAGGAACACCCTTCACCCAAGGATGACAGAAAAGATCTTCTAAGGATGGCCTGTCCGAGGGTTGCATGGACAAACACCTCTTAATGACATCTTGGCACGCTGGGGAGAGAAACCAGAAATCACCAGTCAGTTGGAGAAGTTGCCCTCCTGTTCCCATGCCCAGGTCATGCTGGGTGTGCCCAGAGCTGGGCCTAAACTTCCCCGTGGATGCTCTGTTTGGAGGACAGCAGGAGAGCAGGACATGTGCAACCTCCTCAGCAGCTGCCAGAGTGGTTTGCCCATGAGCCCGCTGCTGTCTCCCAGCACTGGTATTCCCCCCGTGCCCAGAGATGAGGATCCACCTTGAGAGAGCCATCGTGGGAACAAGATTCGCCCCCGGATGATCTCATGGCCCCTCCTGAATGGGTGCTTCCCCATGACCAGGTGGCACAGCAGGAGGCCCAGGGACCAGATCGTGGCTGCCTCGCCATGGTAGCGTTGGTGCTGGATCCACTCTGGTGGGCTGTAGGACAGGGTTCCTGTGGAACACAGACACAGCTCAGCAGGGGGCTGCTGCTGCTCCCAGAGCCCGGCCCCAGCATCCCTGGGCCTGTGGGGCCGCCCCAGAGGCACACGGGGTGAGCGCTGCCCTCTCACCAGCACTTGGGACTTGTGCACAAACTTGGGGATGGAAAAGAAGCCACTGGTCTTGGAAGAGGGCAGAAGAAACACAAGGAAGGCCCAACCATGACACACAAAGGAAAAACCCACCCAGTAGTGGAGAAAACCCACTCTCCCTCCCACCCAGAACAACTCGGCCTTAGCATCAATCCCATCCCAGTGCTGCACCCAGGCTGGGCCACGAGATGCCCAGGAGCACACCCTGCGAGGGCTCACCTGCAAACTGCGTGTAGGCTGTGTCTTGGAGGAAGGCGCCACAGCCAAAGTCGATCAGTTTCAGCTGCCCGCTGGCCAGGTCGAGCAGGACATTCTCGGGCTTGATGTCCCGGTGCAGGACCCCGCAGGTGGTGCAGTGCCGCACGGCCTCCAGCACCTGGCGGAACAGCTCCCGCGCCTCCTCCTCCGGCAGGAACCCCCGCTCCGCCAGGAAACCCGAGAGCTCCTGGCACCGCTCCGGACGCTCCAGCACCAGCAGGAAGCTGTCGGGGAGCTCAAGCCACTCCAGGAGCTGAATGACACCGCCACAGCCACCGGACACCTTGGCCAGCAGCACGATCTCCAGGGGTGCGCTGGTGCCGTCGGGCTGCGGGAGGAGCACGACGCCGTCAGTGGGGCCGAGGCCGTGCCGGGGCTCTGGGAGCCCTCAGCCAGCCCGGGATGCTCTGCATGCCCCGCTCAACCCACGCCCGCTCTCCCCGCAGGGCTCACGGCGGCTCCCACCGCGCCGGGCCCCGGCTCCTCCTCGCCCGGCACGGCCCGGCTGCTGCCGCTGGCTCCGCTCACTCACCAGCTCGCCCCAGTGCCGGATGCGATCCCTCGGCACGCGTTTGATGGCCACCTGCGAGCGAGGGAGAGCAGCGGGCTGAGCTCGCCGCCCGTCATGCCCAGACGCATCCTCCTCCTCCTCCTCCCTCCCCTCTGCCTGCGTCCGCCGCCGGCCCAGCCGCTCACCGGGGCGCCGTCCGAGAGCCGCGTGGCCGCAAAGACGCTGCCGAAGCCGCCGCGCCCCAGCAGCGATCCCAGCCGGTACCGCTCCTGCAGGGCCTCCTGCGCCGTCCCTGCGGGCGGGACGCGGCTTTCAGAGCTCGGCCCGGGTCCAGCAACGGCCCCCGAGCGCCCCTCACCCGCCCCGGGCCCGGCATCCCCACCCGCCCCAGGCCCTGGTGGCTTGGGGCCGGCGGCCGCGCTGCCGAGCGGCGGAGCTCGGGCCGGGGAAGCCGCAGCGGAGGCGGAGGGAGCGGCCGCGCCGCGTGTGTGCTCCGCGGGCCCCGGGAGAAGCCGGGGCCGGGACCGGGGTCGGGACCGGACCCTGCGTTGGGTCCGGGTCCGGGCTCGGGCCAGGCGGAGCCGAAGGGCGGCGATGCCGCCCCCGCACCAGGCACTGATGCCCGCCCAGCAGCGCCACCGCCAGTACACCCAGAGCCGGGCGGAGGCGAGACCGTGGCGGGACGGCCGGGGCCGGGCACGGGGCAGCCCCGCCCGGGGCCGGGGGCGGGCCGGGGGCATGGCCCAGCCCTGCAGGGGAGAGGGAGGCGGGGAGAGGAGAGGGACGCTGGGAAACGGACACTGAGAGAAGGGTGCCCGACAGCGGGAAAGGGAGAGAAAGAGAAATAAAGAGACAAAGAGAAAGTAAAGGAGAAAGACTGTTCAGAAGTATCTGTTTTGGTGCTCTCGCCGCTGCTGCTGCCGCTGCTGCTGCCGCCGCTGCCGCCGCTGCCGCCGCTGCAACTGAAGCACCGGGGCCGTTCGTCCCCGTGTCCGTTCCCCGCTCGCCCCACGAGCCCCACGTTCGAGCCCGCGCGCCCCGGGGACAGCCCCTCCGTCTGCCCAAACACGGGAACTTTGCAGCCTTGAGCCCAAATGCAGAGCCCTGACTCCTGCACGCTGGCACAGTGATCCCCTCGCTTGCTGCTGGGCATTGTCCTTGCTGAGGATCAAACACTGTCGGGACACTTCCCTTGGGGTAGGATTCCTACCTGAGCCCAGCACTGCACTTACATCTCTAGTGTTGCTTTCCAGTAAAAACAGGGGAAGGAAAACTGTGTGTGGCTCATGGTATTTTAGAGTGTCTAAAAATCACTAAGTCACCAATCTTAGAGGTGAGGTGCATCTGGAATTACTGGGATGGAGAAGCAGTGCAACATGGAAAAGGGGAGCATAGAAATAAATAGAGGAAAACACCTTGGATTGTTTCTTTCATTTTCATTTCACTTCTGGAAAGCTGTTTCTGTTTTCCAGGAATCTTCTCCTGTCTGCTCTTCCCAAGAATCTCTCATGGAGAACAAGGTCAAGCTTCTGTCACAAGATTTGCCACCAGGAAATGATGCCACTGGTGAAATTTTCATTGTGACTGTTTGTGCTGGTTTGGGGCAAATTTTGGGAGGAAAGCTCCAAAATGGGTCTGTCTAGAAAGCAAGTTCGAGCAGCCCCTACTCCTAATAGTTCAGGAAAAGACTTCCCTTGAGAAAAGTGAAAAAACCCAAGTTTATTTCACAAGTGAAGTATTCACAAGCATGAAAAATGAATAATATTAAATCAAACTTCTCACAGTAGTGAAGAGATGGCAAATTCAGGAAGTCCTTTTTGTGGGTTGTAGTTGGCTGCCTTGGTCTCTTCTAAGTCCCTCTGGTGCTGGAATGCAGCGTCCCCGAGCTCGGGGGGCCACAGGTGTGAGCTGCTGCTGCCGGTGTTTGTCTGGGTTTTCAGTCCAGAGCAGGTGTAAACAGTTCCAAGAAAAAGGAAAGTCACAGTTCCTCCACAGAAAGAGGAACTTCTCTTCCTAAGCTAGCTAAAACCAAATTGCTAGACCTGGGCTGTGAAGGTATCAGGAAATTTCCAAATCTGGGCACTGGCGGTCCCAGCAAACACCAGAGCTGGATGGTGCTGGAGCCAGAACCTGCAGAGTTACAAATTTTGGCTTTCTGTGCCAGCTAATCCATGGACTTGGGCTGTGCCAGCACCAGGAAGTTTTCAGATCTGGGCGCTGGCGCTGCCAGCCAACACCAGATGTGGGTGGCGTCATTGCCAGCGACAGAAATCTGCCAGATTTGGGCTCTGCTGGCCCTGAGAAATTTCCAAATCTGCGTTCTGGTTACATGACACACAAGATGTGGGGGCGGTGCCAGAGCCAGTAAGAGGAAGCTGCCACAGGTTTTGGATTTCTGTGCCAGCAAATTGCTGCACTTGGGCTGTGCCAGAATTGGGAAATTTCCAGATCTGGGCACTGGCAGTGCCAGCAAACAGCCCATTTCAGGCTCCAGGCTCCAGGAAGGACTGGATCTGGATGCCTTCCTCTTTTCTTTCCTTCCTTCTTTCCTGGGATCCTGCGGCCAGCAAACTCCAGATTGGGCAGTGCTGGCAAGGGGAAATTGACAGGTTTTAGCTTTCTTTGCCAGCGAATTCTGGACATGGGTAGTGCCAGCACCGGGAAATTGCCAGATGTGGGCACTGGCAGTGCCAGCACACACCAGATCTGGGTGGGGAATGTGCCAGCACCAGGAAATTGTGAAATGTGAACTTTCAGTGCCAGCATATTGCTGGAATTATGCTGTGCAGGAACCTGAAAACTTCTGGATCTGGGCACTTGTGGTGTCAGCAAACACAAGATTGAGTTGCTGTAGGTACCAGGTATTTGCTTGGTTTTGGCTTTCTTTGCCAGAAAATTACAAGACTTGGGCTGTGTTGGCACTGGGAAATTCCCGCATCTGGGCACTGGTGGTGCCAGCAACCACCAGATCTTGGCATTGCCAATGACGGTAGCAGGGAATTGCCAGATTGTGGCTTTCTTTACCAGAAAATTGCTGGACTTGGCTCTGCCAGAACAGGGAAATATCCAGATGTGAGCACTGGCAGTGGCAGCAAACACCAGGTCTGGGTGCCTGTATTGGCATCAGGAGATTGCCGGATTTTGGCTTTCTGTGCCAGCAAATTGCTGGACTTGGGCTGTGCCAGGACAGGGAAATTTCCAGATCTGGGCACTTGCACAGCAAACACCAGACCTGGGTGGTGCTGGTGGCAGCACTGGGAAGCTGCTGGGTTCTGGCTTTCTTTGCCAGAAAATTGCTGCATTTAGGTTTTGCTGGCACTGAGAAATTCCCAGATGCTAATTTTCTATGCCAGCAAACTGCTGGAATTAGGCTGTGCAGGCATCTGAAACATTCCCGATCTGGGTACTGGGGGTGTCAGCAAACCCAAGATCGGGTTGCTGTAGGTACCAGGTCTTTGCTTGGTTTTGACTTTCTTTGCCAGCAAATTGCTGGACTTGGGCTCTGTCAGAATAGAGAAATATCAAAATCTGGGAACTGGCAGTGCCAGCAAACACCACATTTCAGGAAGGATTGGATCTGGATCCGTTCCCTCCCTGCCTCCCTCCCTCAACAAGGCGCCAGAAGGGCTGGAGAGCAGCCAGGCAGAAAGGGACCTGGGGGCACTGATGGACAGCAGGCTGCACAGGAGCCAGCAGTGTGCCCAGGTGGCCAAGGAGGCCAATGGCTCCTGGCCTGGATCAGGAATGGTGTGGCCAGCAGGAGCAGGGCTGGGATTCTTCCCCTGTGCTCAGCACTGCTTGGGCAGCGCCTCGAGTGCTGTTTGCATTTCTGGACCCCCCAATTTTGGAAGGACATGGAGGGGCTGGAGCGTGTCCAGAGAAGGGCAACAAGGCGGGGGGGTGGGGGGGGGATCTGGAGCACAAGAGCTGTGAGGAGCGGCTGAGGGAGCTGCTGGGGTTGTTTATCCTGGAGGAGAGGAGGCTCAGGGGAGACAAGGCAGTGTCAGGGCACAGGTTGGACTTGATGATCTCCATGGCCTGTTCCACCCTTGCTGATTCTGAGATTCTCTGAAACCACCCTTGGAGCAGTTGCAGGAGGAGCCCTGGGCCTCCTGTTCAGAAGCTCCAGCAGCCCAGGTCCCTCAGCTTCTCCTGCCAGCCCCAAAGCCCATCCTGTCAGTCCTGCAGAGCCTCTGCAGCTCCTCCTCACTGCCCAGAACAGGGAGCCCCAGAGCCAGACACAGCAGCCCAGATGTGCCCCCCTGGCCTGGGGTGCCGCTGGCAAGGGAGCAGCACCAGGCACTGCAGGAGCCTGCAGACAATTGATCTGAAGGCCAAAGCTCCTTAGCTCCTTCTGAAAGAGCAGGAACAGTTCCTCATTCCAGAGTGGTGGAATGCTGGGCACCGCAGCTCCGGGTGAGGACTGGACACAAGTTTGCTCCCACTGAGTGCTGGGATGGGTTCTGCAGGAGCTCTGGGCTCCTGTGCTTGCCAGGCACAATGAGGAGAGAAGGAGCCAAGTCCACTGATGTGGGAAATGGGTTTGTAGAAAGTTTTTAGAGCCTAATAGAAGGCCCACAAAATATGAATCTGTATATAAATCTTGAGACAAGGAATGCTAACTTAAAATTTTCCATGGAATAGGACAGATAATAGGACAGATATTGTTGATAGAGTAATGGAGCTAGAAAAATATTTCTAAAGATGGCCTTGCAAATAAGACTTTGGAAAAACAGAGCTATGAAAGATGCATTGTAGTGGGACCCACAAGGGGTATTTTTAAATAATTGGCTTTAACGCATCTACAACATGGCATGGCAAAAGGCTGAAAGACCAAGAAACACTTATAATGTAAAATATTTAGGAAGTAGTTGGCTTCTGATTGTGATGGCGTGAATTATAACATCTGTATTGTCTCACCCTTCTCATGACACTGAAAATGGAATAAAAGTTTTTAAAACACCTCTCAGTTGCCCCATCTCTAGGTCAAGAAAAGAGTATTATCCAACACACTGACACACCTTTGCCTTAAGCATAGCCCAGCCTGGACCAAACACACTGAAAGGTTTCCCCTGTGGCCCATGTCTCGAAACATCAGGTCTGCTGTTTGACAACTCAGGTTGGTTTGGTGTCAAGGAGTTCCCTTAGAAATACTGGGTTTGTCTTCCTCTGTGCCTTCCCCTCAGCAGCCTTGGGGATGTTCCTGTGTGAAGCCATCTGTCTCACACAGTTTCAGACAACTTCAAACAGGATATTGTGCAAGAAGTCGTCTCCTCTAAAGTGTTCCTGCAATCCCTTTCCAGCAATGGGAAATTATTACTGATAGATGAAAGTGGAAAACCCCCAACAGTTTATTATCAAACAGAATCCCCCATGACACGCGTTCCAAGAAGGCGCCGGGGTCTCTCTCGGAAGAACAGGAGCTGTCACGGAGCAGTTCCAGCAGCTGATGGAAGCTCGGGGACTCATCCGGTGTCGGCTTTCTCCCACGGCAGAGCTCCATGGAGCGGGCAGGGCAGTGAAGCAGCTGGGCTGGAGCCCCTCGCTGCCTTGTCTCCCCGGCGTGGCTCAGCCCACAGACTCTCGGGCTGGGAGCGGGGCCGCTCCGCTCCTGCCGGCACCGTGTCCCTGGGCTTGGACAAACAGTTTCCTGCCAGGAGAGCCCTGCACACTGCTCCACAGATCTTTCATAAAGGCCCAAACCAACACCAAACACTCTGTCTGCAGCAGCTTTGCACAAAGGGCTGCAGCAATCCGGGACAGCTGCAAGTGAGTGTCGGAAGGCTCTTGTCTTGTTCCTGACAGCAGAATTCTTGATGATCTGATGCAGTTTTATTCAGATGTAACATGAGAGCGGAGGTTTTTTGTTAAAATATTTCATGATGAGTAACAAGCCTTGGGTGCATGAGGTACAGGACTGACATGCCAAAGCATGAGCATATCCTCCAAAGTGGCCAGTTTAATTGCCCATTTTATTACTCTTGTATTTACTCCACACTAATAAGGAAAACCAAGCTCTGCTTGGAGGCAAAACAGGCATGGGATACACTACAGTCCCTCGCAGGCTCAGCAGGGCTGGCAGTGACACAGCAGGCCGTCTGCTTCATTGTGAACCACTACAGAGCTACATCCCAATGTGGTTTAGGTAGCGTGGTATAATTAAGAGCTCCCTTTCTGCATGAGACACAAAAAGGAGATCCCAAATGATCTTCTGCAAACAAGGTGCAAACAACACAGCTGCACTGCTGTCCCGGGTAAATATACATACAGGTGAACTTTGCCAAAGCAGTGCATCATTTCCCAGTGAAATACATGACCTTTTCTTAGCTATGGAATTGTGATTGAAGACACCTGTGAGCCAGATCAGTGGGAGATTGCAAAGGAGCAAAGCTTTGGGATTTGGGCACACTTCTCTTGGTTTCTTTGCTCAGGCCTTTGGTGAGCACAGAACACACCTAGGTAGAAAACCTTTGACTAGACAGGATCTTTTGGATCCATTGTCCCCCAAACGTGTCAATGTGTGGCCCCGTTGTAATGCCAAGTAACAAAGAGCAGCACAGATGACACAAAGAAAACATGGCCAAAGAGGAATAGGAGAGGCCCAATGAGGAAAGGATGTGGTGAGACACTGGCACATTGAGTGAGCTGCACTCCCATAATCTCTAGGCTAGCAGGTCCTGGTCTCACTTTCTCCTTTTGGTTTTTTCAATTGTGTTTATTTATTTACTATTTTTCATCATCAAAATAAAATAGCTAGAATTAAAAAAAAAAACCTCATAAAAACTTAAAGACAGAATCAAAAGACATTAATTCAAAAAGAACCCTAACCCCAACCCCAACAACAACCCCAACCCTAACCCTAACTGGGGTCGTGTTTTCCTAATTTTCCCCATTTTTCCCCCAATGTTTCCCCACCGTGTCTCGGATTCCCCCCCGATATTCCTTCCGGGGATCCCCGGCCGTGTCCAGTTCTTTACCCCGATCCCGCCCGGCCGTGCCCGGTTCTTTACCCCGATCCCACCCGGCCATGCCCGGTTCTTTTCCCCGATCCCACCCGGCCGTGCCCGGTTCTTTTCCCCGATCCCGCCCGGCCGTGTCCAGTTCTTTACCCCAGTCGTGCCCGGCCGTGCCCCGTTCTTTTCCCCGATCCCGCCCGGCTGTGCCCGGTTCTTTGCCCCGATCCCGCCCAGCCGTGCCCGGTTCTTTACCCCGATCCCGCCCGGCTGTGCCCGGTTCTTTACCCCGATCCCGCCCGGCCGTGCCCGGTTCTTTACCCCGATCCCGCCCGGCCGTGCCCGGTTCTTTACCCCGATCCCGCCCGGCCGTGCCCCGTTCTTTTCCCCGATCCCGCCCGGCTGTGCCCGGTTCTTTACCCCGATCCCGCCCGGCCGTGCCCGGTTCTTTTCCCCGATCCCGCCCGGCCGTGCCCGGTTCTTTACCCCGATCCCGCCCGGCCGTGCCCGGTTCTTTTCCCCGATCCCGCCCGGCCGTTCACGGCCCTCACCCGTCCCCGTGCCCGGGCCGGCCCTGGGGCTCTCCCTTGCTGGCCCCGGGCGGGTGCGGGAGAGAGAAAATCCAGTAAAATGGAACAAAACCCAATCCAACCGTGCGGGGTCTCGGTGGGGTTTGGGGTGCACAGCTGGGATTTGGGGCGTGCGGGTGGCACCTTGGGCTCCCTCCCGGGTGGGGTTTGGGGTCAGCTGGGGCCGGTTCGGGGCTCCCGTCGACAGAGGAGCCGGGCCCGGTCGGAGGAGTCCGCAGGGGATTTGGGGGCAGCTGAGCTGGTTTTGGGGGAAACGGGGGCATTTTGGGGGCTCCGAGATGAATGCTGGGATCACCTGGGGGCATTTTGGGGCTCCCGAGTGGGTTTTCGGGGCACTTGGAGGCATTTGGACAGTCCCGGAGGGATGCTGAGCTGAACTTGTGGCCGTTGCAGCTCAGCAAGGAAAGAAAAGGTAAAACAGAAAGCCTGAAAGCCAGGCAGAAAGAAATTCCTAATTTTTAACCCCAAAAATGCCGGTTGGAGCCCTAAACACTTCCAGATTTTCTCCCTGCAAGGACCCAAAATTCCCATTTCCCCCCCTTTCTCAGGCCCTACAAATGCAGGATTTTACCCCAAAAATCCGGAGATCCATCGCTGAAAGATTCGGGTTTTGAAGCCCAGAAATGCCGGGCTTGAACCCCAAACAATCCGATTTTGAACCCCAAATCTTCCCCAATTTGTTTCGCCTTCCAGGGCCCAAAGGTCCCGGTCTGGAACCCCCAGAGTCGCGATTTTCAAGCCAAACATTCCCAGGTTTTCACCCCCAAAATCCCCACCCAAATGCATGCCCAGAACGGGGGGGATTGAAGCTCAAAAGCCCCGACTTTTCGGGCCGGAGTTCCGGGAATTTCCCGCCAAAATGCCCCGGATGTTTCCCGCCAAAATGCTCAGGGCTTGCGGGCGCGGCAATGGTGGCGGCGGGATCGGCCCGGCTCAGGTTGGGGGTGTCCGCGGGGGGGTTGGGGGGAATCGGGGGGATTCTGGGGCTGCTGGGGGGATCGGGGCGCTGCCAGGCCGGTTTTGGGGTGAATCGGGGCCGTTTCTGGACTCGCGTCGAGCGCGGCCGAACCGAGCGCGGCATAGGCGGCGGCGGGAAGGGGGCGGGGGGGCAGCGGCGGCGGGAGCGGCCGGGCCGGGGCGGAGGTGTCCGGGGGGGATTTTGGGGGGATTTGCGGGGACTCTGGGACAATTGGGGGGATTTTGGGGCTCCGAGGCCGGTTCTGGGGGGGATTTGGGTGGGTTCTGGGCTCTCATAAGCGGCGCCGAGCCAAGCGCGGCAGAGGCGGCGGGGGAGGGGGGCGCAGCAGCGGGAGCAGCCGGGCCAGGGTGGAGGCGTCCGGGGGGGGATTTGGGGGGAATTGGGGGGGATTTGGGGATGGTAGCCGAGGCTGGAGGGGTCCTGAGGCGATTTTGGGGGTAGTTGAGGCTTTTTGGGGGGAACTGGGGGGGGGTTTGGGGCTCCCGGGTGAGGTTTTGGGGGGGTCCGTGAGGGGTCGTGGGCGTCCTGGATGGGATTTGGGGAGATGGGAGGGATTTTGGGGTGAATGTGGGGGATTTGGGGGCCGGCAGGTGAATCTTGGGGGGGAATTGGGCCATTGTGGGGGTCCCGAGTTGCTTTTCCCAATCTTTAGCCCCAAGTTCCCGATATTTCGGCCGTCGGTGCCTGCGCCCGTTCCCCGCCGGCCCCACAAGCCCCACGTCCGAGCCCCACGCGCCCCCGGGACGGCCCCTGCGCCTGCCCCAACATGGAAAAGGGGAGCGCAGAAATAAATAGAGGAAAACATCTTGGATTGTTTCTTTCATTTTCATTTCACTTCTGGAAAGCTGTTTCTGTTTTCCAGGAATCTTCTCCTGTCTGCTCTTCCCAAGAATCTCTCATGGAGAACAAGGTCAAGCTTCTGTCGCAAGATTTGCCACCAGGAAATGATGCCACTGGTGAAGTTTTCATGGTGACTGTTTGTGCTTGCTTAGGGCTAATTTTGGGAGGAAACCTCCAAAAGGGGTCCGCCTAGAAAGCGAATTCAAGCAGCCCCTCCCCCTACTAGTTCAGGAAAAGACTTCCCTTGAGAAAAGTGAAAAAAAACCCCAGTTTATTTCACAAGTGAAGTATTCACAAGCATGAAAAATGAATAATATTAAATAAAGCCTCGGACAGTGCTGAAGAGATGGCAAATTCAGGAAGTCCTTTTTGTGGGTTGTAGTTGGCTCCCTCAGTCTCTTCTAAGTCCCTCTGGTGCTGGAATGCAGCGTCCCAGAGCTCGGGGGGCCACAGGTGTGAGCTGCTGCTGCCGGTGTTTGTCTGGGTTTTCAGTCCAGAGCAGGTGTAAACAGTTCCAAAAAAAAGGAAAGTCACAGTTCCTCCACAGAAAGAGGAACTTCTCTTCCTAAGCTAGCTAAAACCAAATTGCTAGACCTGGGCTGTGAAGGCTCCGGGAAATTTCCAAATCTGGGCACTGGCGGTCCCAGCAAACACCAGAGCTGGATGGTGCTGGTGCCAGAACCTGCAAATTTCCAAACTTTGGCTTTCTGTGCCAGCAAATCGCTGCACTTGGGCTGTGCCAGCACCAGGAAGTTTTCAGATCTGGGCGCTGGCGCTGCCAGCCAACACCAGATGTGGGTGGTGTCATTGCCAGCGACAGAAATCTGCCAGATTTGGGCTCTGCTGGCACCGGGAAATTTCCAAATCTGGGTTCTGGTTACATGAAACACAAGATGTGGGGGCGGTGCCAGAGCCAGTAAGAGGAAGCTGCCACAGGGTTTGGATTTCTGTGCCAGCAAATTGCTGCACTTGGGCTGTGCCAGAATAGGGAAATTTCCAGATCTGGGCACTGGCAGTGCCAGCAAACAGCCCATTTCAGGCTCCAGGAAGGACTGGATCTGGATGCCTTCCTCTTTTCTTTCCTTCTTTCCTTCCTTCTTTCCTGGGGTCCTGCGGCCAGCAAACTCCCGATTGGGCAGTGCTGGCAAGGGGAAATTGCCAGGTTTTAGCTTTCTTTGCCAGCAAATTGCTGGACATGGGTGGTGCTAGAAGAGAGAAATTTCCAGATGTGGGCACTGACAGCGCCAGCGCACACCAGATCTGGGTGAGGGATGAGCTGGCACTGAGAAATTTCCTGATGGTAATTTTCTGTGCCAGCAAATTGCTGGAATTGTGCTGTGCAGGCATCTGAAAAATTCCCGATCTGGGTACTGGCGGTGTCAGCACTCGAGATCGGGTTGCTGTCGGTACCAGATCTTTGCTTGGTTTTGACTTTCTTTGCCAGCAAGTTGCTGCACTTGAGCTGTGCCAGAATATGGAAATAACAAGATGTGGAAACTGGCAGTGCCAGCAAACACCACATTTCAGGAAGGATTGGATCTGGACCCGTTCCCTCCCTGCCTCCCTCCTTTAGCAAGGTGCCAGAGGGGCTGGACAGCAGCCAGGCAGAAAGGGACGTGGGGACACTGATGGACAGCAGGCTGGACATGAGCCAGCAGTGTGCCCAGGTGGCCAAGGAGGCCAATGGCTCCTGGCCTGGATCAGGAATGGTGTGGCCAGCAGGACCAGGGCAGGGATTCTTCCCCTGTGCTCAGCACTGCTTGGGCAGCACCTCGAGTGCTGTTTGCAGTTCTGGGCCCCCCAATTTTGGAAGGACATGGAGGGGCTGGAGCGTGTCCAGAGAAGGGCAACAAGGCTGGGGAGGGGTCTGGAGCACAAGTCCTGTGAGGAGCAGCTGAGGGAGCTGCTGGGGTTGTTTATCCTGGAGGAGAGGAGGCTCAGGGGAGACAAGGCAGTGTCAGGGCACAGGTTGGACTTGATGATCTCCATGGCCTGTTCCACCCTTGCTGATTCTGAGATTCTCTGAAACCACCCTTGGAGCAGTTGCACGATGAGCCCTGGGCCTCCTCTTCAGCAGCTCCAGCAGCCCAGGTCCCTCAGCTTCTCCTGCCAGCCCCAAAGCCCATCCTGTCAGTCCTGCAGAGCCTCTGCAGCTCCTCCTCACTGCCCAGAACAGGGAGCCCCAGAGCCAGACACAGCAGCCCAGATGTGCCCCCCTGGCCTGGGGTGCCGCTGGCAAGGGAACAGCACCAGGCACTGCAGGAGCCTGCAGACAATTGATCTGAAGGCCAAAGCTCCTTAGCTCCTTCTGAAAGAGCAGGAACAGTTCCTCATTCCAGAGTGGTGGAATGCTGGGCACCGCAGCTCCGGGTGAGGACTGGACACAAGTTTGCTCCCACTGAGTGCTGGGATGGGTTCTGCAGGAGCTCTGGGCTCCTGTGCTTGCCAGGCACAATGAGGAGAGAAGGAGCCAAGTGCACTGATGTGGGAAATGGATTTGTAGAAAGTTTTTAGAGCCTAATAGAAGGCCCACACAGTATGAATTTCTATATAAATCTTGGGACAAGAAATGGTAACTTTAAAATGCCATGGAATAGGACAGATATTGTTGAGAGAGAAATGGAGCTAGAAAAATGTTTCAAAAGATGGCCTTGCAAATAAGACTTTGGAAAAATAGAGCTATGAAAGATGCATTGTAGTAGGACCCACAAGGGGTAGTTTTAAATAATTGGTTTTAAGGCATTCACAACATGGCAAGGCAAAAGGCTGATAGACCAAGAATATTGTAATTAGGAAATAGTTGGCTTCTGATTGTGATGGCGTGAATTATGTGTATTGTCTTACCCTTCTCGTGAGACTGAAAATGGAATAAAAGTTTTTAAAGCACCTCTCAGTGTCCCAAATGATCTTCATGCAAGCATGCAGTAAAGAACTGCTCCTGCTATCCCAACGAAGCGTTTGCTTTGGCACTTAGACTCTTCCCATTCATCTTTTGATGCAGACACTTCAGGTTTTCTCTCACAACCCTGCAAGGCTGGCAGTCTCTGTTTCCCATTTCCTGTTCTTCCCTAGAGATGGTGCAGTGGCTGCCTTGAAACAAAAAGCCCTGAGATCTGGACAGCTTGAAGGAGCATGAAATGCTAATTAAGTGCTCATATTGGTAACACCCAGGTCTGCACTGCCCAGTGCTCTGGAGCAGCAGCAGCAGGACCATGCATCATTCCTGTTGGTTGATGTTCATGTTTCTGGTGTGCAAGAGCAATGACTTTGAGGAGGGACAAAAATGCCCCTCTTCAGACAGTGGGTGTGCAAGGTGATGTGAAGTTTCATAGCTTTTTCTAGGATATTTCAGAAAGATCTAAGAGAATATTGTGGCATGGAGCAGGTCCCTAAATTTATCTCCAGAGAAATCCCCAAAGGGCACATTCACTCTGCTGCTGATGGCAACCCCATAAGCTCATGGACCAGTTTTCCCTGCAACGTTCCACCCTGCCTGGGCTTTACTAGGCCGGGACTAGACCCAGAGCTAAGCAAACACAGGCAGCCAGGTGACATTGTGTAACATCAGAAGCTGGCAACCATGAGGACTTTCCTGTCAAAAGGTTACAGTTTGCACTGGGCCCAGTAGTGTTTTTCCTTAGGGCAAAGCAAATTGAAATGTGAAGTTTAAAAGCTTCATATTACTATGAAAGGAAACTTCAGAATAATTTCTGGAAGGGCAGCATTGTCAATGACCATGCAGCCCACCAACAGCTGGAGCTGAATCCAGAATTGCTTCTTCCAGCTGGGCAGGAATTCATTCCGCTGGCAAGCACTGGTCCATGGGAA
Organism: Ammospiza caudacuta; assembly: GCF_027887145.1. NCBI lineage: Eukaryota > Metazoa > Chordata > Aves > Passeriformes > Passerellidae > Ammospiza > Ammospiza caudacuta. The sequence goes on from NC_080602.1 coordinate 7,245,922, forward strand.
CAAATGATCCCCTAGCTCTGGGCTGAATGGCACCCAGGCTGCAGTGCAGATTTGAGGAGCCCTTGTCACTTGTTATTGGCCTCCCAGGGCACTCATCCTTCTGCAAACAAGGTGCAAACAACACAGCTGCACTGCTGTCCCGGGTAAATATACATACAGGTGACTTTGCCAAAGCAGTGCATCATTTCCCAGTGAAATACATGACCTCTTCTTACCTATGGAATTGTGATTGAAGACACCTGTGAGCCAGATCTGTGGGAGATTGCAAAGGAGAAAAGCTTTGGGATTTGGGCACACTTCCCTTGGTTTCTTTGCTCAGGCCTTTGGTGAGCACAGAACACACCTAGGTAGAAAACCTTTGACTAGACAGGATCTTTTGGATCCATTGTCCCCCACACAGGTCAACAGGTGACTCTGCTGTAATGGCAAGAAACAAAGAGCAGCACAAATAACACAAAGAAAACATGGCCAAAGAGGAAGAGGAGAGGCCCAATGAGGAAAGGATGTGGTGAGACACTGGCACATCGAGTGAGCTGCACTCCCATAATCTCTAGGCTAGCAGGCCCTGGTCTCACATTCTCCTTCTGTTTTTTTCAATTTTGTTTATTTATTTACTTTTTTTCATCATCAAAATAAAATATATAGAATTAAAAATACGTCATCAAAACTTAAAGACAGAATCAAACCACATTAATTCAAAACTACATCTAAAGATCAGAACATATGTACAGCTGTAACTATGAAGCCTAATGCATCAATCCTAATCTGCAAACACTCTTCATACAGGCGGCAGCTTCTTCCTGACTTTGGAGGACAGGGAGCTCTTCTGGACGGGAGGCGAGGACTTTGTGGGTGAGGGAACGTCAGAAGTGTCCAGAGAAAACTTCTCGGTAAGACTGTAACCAGCCAGATCTGCAAAATGGAGACACAAAGTTTAACAGAGAGGCAAAGTTTAACAGAGGCCACAATGCAAACCTAAAGCATCTGAAGCTCCATATTTCATGGGACACATTTCCTGGAAATGTCCAAACAGCTGCACAGGGAAACATGCTCCTGCTGGCAGACACTGAGGCAGGCCAGGGCAAACCCTGAGCCACTTGCCCAGAGCTGGCACAGGCCCAGCCTGGCCTCTGGGCTGCCCTGGGACAGCAGGGAGCCCAGAGCCCTGTGCTCCCCAGGAATGGCTCAGCTGCACATGCACCCTCCTGCTCCTCTGCCTGCCCCACAGCTCAGCAGCCCCACAGCTCCAGGGGCACTGGCAGCAGCACAGCTCATTGCAGGGGCACATGCAGGGCACAGCTGTTCCCTGGCAATGTGCACAGCCTCTCTGGGCTGCCACAAGGCCCTTCCTGCCAGCAGAGATTGGCCCAGCTCCCTCCTCACCTCTGCGTGAGGCTGAGCCATGATTGCCTTCACCTTATCCTCCATCTGGAGTTGCTTCAGGCCCCCCATGCCATGACTAGGAAGGGCAATGGAGAGAGCAGGGGCAGATGCACACCCTTCCTTAGGATTTTGTCATTTTTGGCACAGCTAAAAAGGCAAATCCAGAGGTGTCCAACTCAGCGCTTCCTCAGCTTTCTGGAGAACATCTCGCCTTCACCAGCCCAGCATTCTGGAGAGGTTTTCCCGCACATGTGGAGGCTTGCTGGCAGCACATTCCTTCAGCTGGGTGCCCATCACCTTGCAGAGGGCAGAGGCCAGCTTGGTGGCCACGGTGCGGACGCTGGCGCTCCGCACAGGCAGCGCCTTGTTCTCCAGGCAGGACCAGAGCACGGGCAGGGCGTCGCGCTGGGCAACTTCAGGGCTCCTGGCATGAACCCCCTGCACAAGCACTGCCGGGACAGAGACACAGCTCCTTACCCACCAGCCTCCCTGCAACAAGGATCTGCCTCTGCTTCTGCTTCTTGCCAGCCTCTCTGGCCAAGAGCAGCAAAACAGCACCCAGAGCCCCTTGGCCCAGAAACGGGCAAAGCAGCTGAGCATCCTGGAAACAGAACCACCAACCCCTCAGCACTAACTGCTCCAACCAGAGCCTTGTCCCTGCGGCAGACTTCCTACCTTTACTAAATTATTTCACAATCTCTGCATGAGCAATGAATGAAATGTCCAATTGCCTTTTATTTCCATTAAGAAGTTGTCTAAACCCACACTGAATATTTGGAAATACACCATAAAGAGGAAATTGAGAGATTTCTAATAAAAGGAATTATTCCATTTTTGTAACTTTGATGTCAAGTGTCAAATGTCTAATCTGGCTCTTCCCTGTGCTCAGTGGCACACAGCAAAGGGCAGGGTTAGAACACACCTCAAAACTCCAGCCCACCAGAGATGGCTGCTGCCTGACAGCTGGATGAGAAACATCAGTGGCCAGCTGGGGTCTTTGGCAGAATGCTTTTGGGGCTTCCAGCAAAGACCTGGTTCAAACCTCAGGGTGTCTTAGATAATTACCCAGACCCCATTGCCTTGGCATTTGGGCATTTTCACATTTTAATGCCACTTCCCCTCCCAATGTTAATGGCATTTTTCTTATAATGTCCACTCAAATAGGGGCACAGAGAAAGAAAAATGCTACACAGGGGACTGAAATGTAACCAAAACATGAGTGTTTTCTCATATTGTCTCTGAAATCTCTCTGCCCATTTTCTGAACTGAACTATATCAAACACAGACAAATATTTACTACCAACAGGCTTCTTGCATGGCAGATTTGGCTGAGAGAACAAAAAACTGAAATGCTCTGGAGACCATTCTTGTTTTCTGATCAGACAAAATGTTATCTAGCAGCCATTTAATATATTGTGGTGGAAGAGACTTCATTTTCTCTATGCTGTTAATCCGTCAGCAGTCATCAAAATTGAAACAGCTCCTGCAAGTACGCAAAACCAATTCTGCTAAGCAGGAAAGGGTTATGGTGCCCATTTTAAACTGGGAATTCATTTGAGTTTAAATGTAATTAAAGACATCGGTGACTACTGAACATGAGGAACAGCTGTCTGTTCCTACTAAATCTCAGAGGGAACATCTGCTTTTTCTAAAGTAGTCCTAATTTATTGTTAATTCCTTTATTTGAAAAAGAGATCAAAAGAACTGCTAAACTAAATTCCCTATTGCTGGAGATCTACTTTATTCAAATGCACTTTAAAAGGCCTTTGACATTCCCAATCACTGAACATGCCTTTTTGAGATTCCTAATGAAGACACAAAGTGTATTAAACCTTGCATTCAAAGATGTTGGCATAATTAGCAGTGCTTTTAGCCCCAGTTAAAGCAAGGCTATCAATCGTCTTCTCTGCTATATATTGAGATTATCCTTTTTCCATTCCTTGGCTCTTGCTGACACAGCAAGCTCCTCTGAGGAATCAATTATCAGCTGCATTTGTAGCATTTTGGGCAGCGCTGACCCAGGCAGACACTGTTTGCACACCCTGAAAGGCTCAGTCCAAGGCCCCTCTGACAGCACAGGCAGGGAGCCTCAGCACTCTGCTTCTGTCCCTGTGCCCCAGAGGCTGCCTTGCACTAAACCCGTGCCTCTGGTACCTCTGTTGAGTTCTGGCCTAAGCTGTGACCCCCAGGCCCTGCACGGTTCAGCCTCAAAACTTTCCAAGAGAAAAACAAGAATTCTGTGAGGACAAAACAAACTGATGCCCTGAAACAGCATTGGCCACCATTTCCCCTCAAAGATCACAGATGTCCCTGAGCTCCCCAGAGAGGAGCCAGCTGGGGCATTTTTAGCCCTCCCTTTGCTGGAGGTGGTTCTGAGATGCCCCAGTGAGAGCTCAGCCCCAGGCCGAGCGCCGCCCCCATCTCAGGTGCTGCCCAGCTCTGCAGCAGCCAGGGAAAACCTGCCAAACCCACCTGCCTTGGCCATGGGGCAGCAGGGACACGCTCAGCACCTCCTGGTTTGGAGGAGCTGCTCTGCTGTCTGCTCACAGGCGTTCCCTGTAAATGCTCCCTGGGAAGAGCTCTGGGCTCAGAAGGGGAGGCCAAGCCTGTGATACGCTCGGTGACATCCAGCAGGGCTTGGCCACTCAGGTGATTCCATTGGTAGCTGAACTCTTTCAGCAGGGACACTTTATCTACAAGGGAAACACACGTTCCTGCTCACTTTTCTCAGGTCATAGGAGAAAGAACAGTGGGGAGGGAAAGGGCAGTGCCAACCCCATTTTATAAAATAAAGTACATTTCTGCTGTGTTTTGAATCCTTTTCTTCTTTCCTTCAAGCCTACTTGGCAGGGTTTTAAATTCCAAAAGAAAAGCTCTCCTCTTACATTTGTAAATCCAAAGTTGTCTGCTGTAGCAGGAGCTGTGTTAAAACATTTCACATCAGGGACCTCAGGAGTTCAGTCACATGGAAGCAGTGAAAAGGGTTTGCATCCCAGAGCACAAAGGAAGAGCCCCATACTTGGGTCACAGAAAGGCACTGAGTCAAGACAGTTCCTGAGTTCAGAGAGCAGCTGGGGAGGAGAAAGTGGAAGCTCCCCTTGAAAACCTGCCTCTTCAACACTCCTTTTTTCAGGCATATTCCCCCAGTGCAGCATTCTCAGAGCTGACATAAATCTGTGCGGCAAAGGAGTTTAGAGCAGCCCTTGCCTATGTAGTTAATTGCTGTGGCCATCTTGCCCCATGCAAAACAACACGTGGAACAAGGCATCCTTGACAGCTGGGTTTATACCTGTTTGATATAAAGAAATGAACTTGGGGAATCACAAGTTCCCCTTTGAACATAGAAGACAAAGAAGAAAAGTGGAAAATAGGCAGCTAATGCCTCTAATGTAGAGCCTCCCAGGTGGCTGCCCTGCAGAAGCTCTGATGGGTCAGTGTCCCTTCATGCCAACACCAAAGCTGTTCATTTGGGAAGTCAGACGGGGCCCAAGCAAACTCCAAACTCCCTTTGCCTCTGAACTGTAGCAGAGCTGCAGCCCAGGACTTGCTCTTCAGACAAGCAGCACAGAGCCAAGGGCTCCTGGGACTGTTGGGAAATGCTGATCCCATTCCAGCCTGTTGGGGATGGTGCATAAGGACTGCACCTGCACAGCCTCTGGTGGGTGTCAGCTGCAGTGTTCCCCAGACAAGAGCAGCTGTCGAGGCACTCAGCGCTCTCTTGTGCAGGAGAGACAGAGACGAAGCTGAGGAGAGTCCCTGCCAGGGCTCAGCCTTACCCAAATGAGCAATGGATTCTCCCAGTGCTTTCACAGCTGCCCCACGAACCCTGGGATCCTTTGAGTTCAGGTTCTTTGTTATTCCCTCCACCAAACCAATGATCACCGGGTTCAGGGCATCTTTCAGGGCCCCTGTGATTTCAGCCAGCACGTCCAGTGCCCTCTGCTTCACTTTCTTGTGGCTGTCAGATATTCTCAGGACAAAATATTCAAAAATCTGTGAAGAGAACAAGCAACGTGAAGGCTGGATTCAAATGTCCTTGTTTGAAGAGTGGATGTAGCAGTCAGCAATGTCAAAGATGAAAGTGATCCTTTCTGTCAGGTCAGCACTCCCTTTCACAATTTCACTGTTTTCCCGTGGGCCGCTCACTGGAATGGTGGTGCAACCTCATGCTGGTTGAAAGATTTTCTTCTGTTTCTAAGAGGTTTGGCTGGGGACTGAATAGTTCCTATGGTATTTTTCTCCATCTATAAATCATTAAATCCATTCCATTTATTAATGCTAAAGAGTGCCTTTGCTTTGAATGGAAGCAGATGTTTACAATTCCTGGTTTTCTATACAGTTGCCTGAAGTACTGAGGGCAGTTATGATTTTGCCAAAACTATGGCTGGAGGAGATCTAAGTTTTCTTTTGTTTGTCTCAGAGGCAGTGCCAGGAGAAGAGCAGGGCTCTGATCATCTCTTCCAGGATCCAGACTATTACAGCGACCTGATGAAGGTCTTCAGGGGTGAGAGAAGTGGACGAGAATCTTGTTTGATGATCAGAAGGCTGGATTTATTGATATATAATATATAATACATTATACCTATACTAAAAAGAATAAAGAGAGACGTTGCAGAGGCTGCTAAGCTAAGAATAGCATAGAAAAGAATGAATAACAAAGTTCTGTGTCCAGCAGAAAGGAAGGACAAACTCTCCTGTAAGTGGTCAGCAAATCCAAACACAGAAGCCAAATCACCGCTGCACCTGTTACATTCCACACCAGCCAATAACAATTGTTTACATTCTTCTTCTGGGGCCTCAGCTTCCCAGAAGATGAACAAATCCCAAAGAAAGGATTTCTATGAAAAAATGTCTGCGACACCAGACCATTTCTCTAGGTAACAGGTGGACTTCTGAAATGTAATGTGCTGTACAGCTCTCATTACAGTAGGTTCAGTCCCTTGATAGCCACATTATCAGGCAGCTTTTCCTGGAAAAAGGGAAAAAGCAGCTACTGGGAGGAGAAGGCAGAGATGAGTCCTTAGCTGTTTTCCTCCTTTTCCAAAGAGAAAAAAAGACCCCAAGAAGGGTGAGCACTGTCTTTACCAAGAGGAATAGGAACAAGGATGGAAATGAGTAGCACGAGCTGTGCCTGTGTAAGACAAGATGGAGTATATAGAAGTATTCTTTGAAAAAAAACAGCTGGGTTTAAATCAACCCAGCCTGATTCTTCTCTTCCCTATGCAAACCCATTTTTGGTCTAGAGAACAATTGCCATGCTTTCATGGATTCCCTTCACTTCACCCAGCTGGGAGTAGGAGAGAGCAGCAGTTACACCAGCAGAAAATTCTGCCATCATCTGATGAACAGCATCAATAGGCACCTGCCAGACAAATACAGCTGGACTGAAATAACTTGTCCTGAAGCCTGGACCTGAATTACATTTGTCTGGGTGAGAGGGACCAGCGTGTCCCAAAAAGCCAGGACAGAGTGCCAAGACACACTGAATTAACTTTGCTGCTACAGGTTTAGGAAAGGAGCTAAAGGAAAGGAGCAGCGAAGATACCCCACATACTTGGGCAATGTTAGTGGAGATGAGCTGGGGGCTGTTTTTGCACAGGTCTAGGAGAAGTTCCACTCCTTCCATCCGTGCCTGAAACCTCTTGGCTTCCAGGAGATGGTGAAGCTTCTGGAGCAGCTCCGTTTCTTCCACAGCTGGAGGTGACGTGACCTGGGCTTTTGCACGGGGTAGGAGGTGTCCATCAGAGGGAGATTTCACCCTGGGAAATAAAACCAAATGAGGACCTGGTGGTGATAATTATCGTAGCATGGCATCCCCATAGTGGAAATAATTAGCATTGACTCCATCATTCCAGAAGGCTGATCCATCACTTTATTACACTATACTATACTATACTATACTATACTATACCATACTATACTATACTATACTATGCTATGCTATGCTATACTATACTGAAACTCATCGCCCTCACAGACAGTCTGATACTGAAGCCCCAAAGCAGATAGCCTCCAAGAAATAATGAGTTAAAACATAGAATGTGAGGCATTTGAAGAAGGCATAGTATTAGGAAACACATAGAGCAATTAATCAGCTAAAGCATGGAACACAAGGACAGGAAGGAGATAGGGATAGGGGGAACTGATGGGCTAAGCATGTTCAGAGCCAACAATGTCAAACTGACCCTAAGAACTTTGCCAAGCCATAGAGACCAAGCCAAGTACACCGGGAATTGACCAAATTAGGGAAGAGGTTCAAAAGTTTAAAGAGGAAGACTCATCGGAAAGACCCCGTCTATGATGAAGGCAACAGGAACGACCACCCGAAAATTCCCCAAAAGAGATGTCTCCACCTACGCTCCGCCTACACCACGCCCCATATGAATATGCATGATTATGTATCTGATCTGATGTAATCCTATACCCAAAATTGTATATAAGGCTTGCTTTTGCTATGTGAACTCAGAAATCCACTTCGTGATTTCTCCGACGCGTCGTAATAAAATACCTCCTGCTTATCTGACTTAGGCTGAGTCTCTTAAGCAGTTATTCTCGCCTTTTGGGGCAAAATTCGGCATCATTTTCTGGCGACCCAGATGGGACCAGACAGGAGATCCGGGCCTTGAGGTCCTCCCGGGCCGGGTCCGGGGTCGGGATTCTCTGGGCGCCCCTGACGAATTTTTTTGTCAGAAGAGACCCCCCTGGACCGGCGCCTTGGTGGACGGAGGGTTCCCTGCATCTCCTGCTTCAATTAAGAGGTATTTTAATTGTTTATTGGTTTTATTGGTAGGGAAACGGGGGTCAGACGTGACCGCCCGAAGGGAAAGCTGGGGGACGCCCCGGTAACGAATCCCAGCTGGGTTAAAACCCCAGCATTGGGTTGCTAGCATTGGGTTGCTAGCATTGGGCTGCTAGCATTGGGTTGCTAGCATTGGGTTGCTAGCATTGGGCTGCTAGCATTGGGTTGCTAGCATTGGGCTGCTAGCATTGGGTTGCTAGCATTGATTGGCCAGGGTTAGATTCCCGGCATTGTTTTGTAGAGAAAAGGATAAAGTCCTGCTGAAAGAAGTATTTGTTCATCTTGGTATTTTTGGTCTGTATGGGAAACTGTTTTAACATTGTGTTTGATGTTGTAATACTGTGAATTAAGGGTTAAGAACTGAAACTGCTATCTGAAGAGGTCTGTCAGCCGGTGATCTTTTGTGTCTGTTCTATGTGTTTGTTGCAAAATTTTACAGAAAACATCTTGCTGCTCTCTCTATAATTTTTAGAAGAGAATAAGTTGATAGATATCCGGAAGAAAATTGTGACCCCCTGCAATTGTTATATTGTCTACGGCTGCGATTGTATGAATCTGGCAAACCGGTGTCTCATGGTCTGTAAGCGACCTCTTGTGACCAAACCTGGTAAAACAGTCTGTTCTGATATAGACCATAAGGTAGGAACTATTTTATAAAGGTGTGTGGGTATGGCTGAGAGTGAATGAGACGCAGCATCGCTGCGACGCGAGAAGCCAGGACAAAGCGACTGAAAATTGTGTGTGAAGTGTTAAACCAACACAGGGAATAACTATGGGAGGTCAACAGAGTACGAAGTGATGTATGCTGACATGTTCTTTACCCTAAGAAATAAACAGGAGTGGCAAAGAGAGTGCGGGGTAAACGTAGCACCTCAGGACCCCCTGGTACTCGCCCTGGAAAAGGATAAGAAAGGTTCGAAGCCTAAAGAACGTTGCTGTGATGCATGTAGTAGAAATGAGAAAAAGCAGAAAGCAGGTGCCAGAATTTTGGTGGCAGCAGTTCAAGAATTGCAGACAGTTTTGAATACAGAAAATTTGCAGGGAAAGACAAACAGTGGATGCCAGGATCTATTCTTAGGAACACAAGACCTGTGCATTTTTCCCGCAGCAAAAAAAAAAAAAAAAAAAAAAAAAAAAAAAAAAAAAAAAAAAAAAAAAAAAAACCACTTTAAAAATTCTTGCCCCACTTTGAAGGGTGCGGGACCTACCTGTTTTTATTGTCATAAAAAGGGGCACCTGCAAAAAAAATTGCAGAAAGAAACAGAAGAAACAGCAAGATGAGAAAACTTCTCAGGAGAATCAGAAAGGGCAAGAGTTTTGTTTAACGAAGAGGATCGAATTACACCTAGAAGAGCCCTTGATAATAAAACTAAGAGTAGGTCCTCAGAGTGAAGAATTTGTATTTTTAGTAAATACAGGAGTTTCTCGGTCAACAGTGATGAAATTACCCCAGGGATGTGAGATCAGTTGTGAACAAATCTCAGTAATCGGAGTTACAGGAGAAGCTTTCCCTGTTCCTGTAATAAAAGGAGTAAAAGTTGAAACGAATGACAAATTTGGAGTAAATGATTTATTGTTGATACCAGAGGCCGAGGAAGATATGTTAGGCAGAGATCTAATAATAGCCCTAAATTTACAGATAAAACCCTGTGAAGGAAAACTTGAAATTCATTCTTTACCTGAAGAAGACAATCTAGAAATTAATGACATGGGTTGGCATCCAGGTGAGGTAGAAAAAGGTTTAGAGTGAAGGAGTCTGGTCCCTTTAGTCCCTCCTGGTCGGGGCAAGCCTGTGGATTTTAAAAAGGCAAGAAGGGACTATTTATACAGACTCCAAATATGCTTTTAGTGTAGTACATACTTTTAAAGAAGTTTGGAAGGAAAGGGGACTTAAGGATAATAGAGTCAGAAAAATAATTTGGCTGATAAAAAAAAAAAAAGCAGAAGAGCGACCTCAAGAAAAGGAGATACTAAAATCATGACCTTACAAAAATAAAAATAGAAATCCAGCAGGAGACTCTTTCCCTCCTGCTAGTAAAATTGGTAGCTATAAGGAAATTAGGAGCAACATTTAAGGAGGAAAAGTGAGTTTTTCTTGATGATAGAATTATGATGCCAAAACCAGTGGCACATTAGATCTTAGATAACTTGTATAGACGGACATACTGGGATAACAAGAGCCTTTTGTGATCACCTTTTAAAATTTTTTTGGTGTATGGGGATATTTGAAATTAAAAGGCAAATTACCCAGGGGTGTCTCACCTGTTAAAAGGTAAATAAGAAGGTGTTTAAAAGCCCTCCCTCTGGAGGATGCAAAACAGCCTAGCGGCTATTTCAAAAGATCCAGGTTAATTCTGTAGACTTGCTTAAAGTAGGTCGGTGGAAATATCTGTTAATTATAGTAGATCAATTAACTCAGTGGGTTAAAGCACAGTTCAAACAGTACTTTTGGTTAATGCGGGAGCAACTTTTTCGGTTTTAAATCAAGAATTGGTACCTAAAAGTGATGAATTTGTACAAGTTGTGGGAGCAACAGGCCAACCAGAAAAAGCTTACTTTTTGAAACCTATCAAATACAGATTTGTATTTGCCAAATTCGCCAAAACCTCTACTAGGGAGAGACTTACTAGAGAACTTGGGAGCCATAATAAAGTTCAAAAAGGACAGATTTGAATTTCAAGTAAAAGAAGAACAACTGATTACAGCCCTAAGCCTAACAATCAGTTGTGTGAAACCTAAACCTGAGAATCACAATTTTGAGCGAGTCCTGAGCGAGGCATACCCATTAGTATGGGCTACTGATATACCTGGAAAATCAAAACAAGCAGCACCGATTGTTGTTGAACTTAAAGACGGGGCAAGACCGGTGGTAAGAAAACAATACCCTTTGAGAATAGAAGACAGGAAGGGGATTGAGCCCATAATCAAAAGGTTTCTGGAACTGGGGTTATTGGTAGAATGTGAATCGGATTTTAATACACCAATCTTGCCAGTAAAAAAAAAAAACCTAATGGAGCTTATAGACTAGTTCAGGACTTGAGAGCAGTAAACGAAATAACCAAGATATTACATCCTTTGGTTGCTAATCCATACACGCTTTTAACTAGACTCAAGGATAATTTGGCCTGGTTCACTGTATTAGACTTGAAAGATGCATTCTTCTGCCTTCCCTTAGCTCCCGAGAGTCAAAAGATTTTTGCCTTTGAATGGGAATCTGTAGATAAAGGAAGAAAGACCCAACTTACCTGGACGGTATTGCCCCAAGGATGGGCGAACTCCCCTACGATTTTTGGGAATCAGTTAGCCAAAGAATTAGAACAGTGGGAAAGGCCGCTGGGAGATGGCACCCTTCTGCAATACGTAGATGACCTCTTAATAGCAACAGTGACAGAGGAAGAATGCATTGAATGGACTATTTCCTTGTTAAATTTCCTGGGTTTAAGTGGATACCGAGTCTCTCAACAGAAAGCACAGCTGGTGCAAAAAGAAGTGGTGTACCTGGGATACGAAGTCTCCAGAGGACAGCGATCCCTGGGAGCAGCTAGGAAAGAGGCCATCTGTCAAATGCCTAAACCAGAGACAGTGAGAGATCTGCGCGCCTTTCTGGGGATGACAGGTTGGTGTCGGCTATGGATCTACCAGTACGGGATACTCGCTAAACCACTGTACGATTTGTTGAAAGAAACTAAGGATGTTCTAGTTTGGACTCCCGAGGCAGAAGGGGCCTTCAAGAAGTTGAAGCTGGAGCTAATGAGAGCACCGGCTTTAGGTCTCCCAGATGTATCAAAACCATTCTGGCTGTTCTCCCATGAACGACAAGGGATGGCCCTAGGAGTCCTGGCACAGCAGTTGGGAACACACAAGAGAGCTGTGGCCTACTTCTCCAAGCGATTGGATGAAGTAAGTAAAGGATGGCCAGGCTGTCTGAGGGCAGTGGCCGCAGTGATAATTAACATAGAAGAGGCCAGAAAGCTCACACTGGGCCAAAAGATGACTGTGTTAGTATCTCACACTGTGTCGGCTGTGCTGGAACAGAAAGGCAACCATTGGTTGTCCCCTTCCAGATTCCTAAAATACCAGGCCATCTTGGCTGAATCAGATGACGTAACCATTCAGGTAACTAACATTGTGAACCCAGCTTCATTTCTAGAAGGGAGAGCCCCAGCAGAACCCATCGAACACGACTGCCTGGAAACAATTGAAGCCGTCTATTCCAGTCGCCCAGATCTCAAAGAAGAGCCGCTCGAAGGTGCGGACAACTGGTTCTCAGATGGCAGCAGCTTCGTGAAGCAAGGAGTAAGAATGGCTGGCTATGCAGTCACCACTACAGAAAGGGTAATTGAGTCAAACCCCTTGCCTGCAGGGACCTCAGCCCAAAAGGCAGAGCTGATAGCTCTGACCCGAGCCCTGGAATTGGCAGAAAACATACAAATTAATATATGGACAGACTCTAAATATGCCTTCTCTGTTGTACATGCTCATGGGGCCATCTGGAAAGAAAGAGGACTATTGACTACACAAGGAAAAACAGTCAAACATGCAGAAGAGATTCTGCGATTGCTAGAGGCGGTCCAACTCCCAGCACAAGTGGCCATAATGCATTGTAAAGGACATCTGAAAGGTAACACTATTCCAGAAATAGGGAACAGGAAGGCAGATACAGAAGCTAAATTGGCTGCCACAAGGAAAAGAGAAGTGGAAATAGTGGCCCTAATACCAGGAGAGCTGGATACCAATATCCAGCCAGAATACCAAGAATCAGATCATAGATGGATTCAAAAGAATAAAGGTAAACTGTTAGACAGTGGATGGGGACAATTAGAAACAGGACAGTTGATAATACCAGGGAACATAATGTGGCAGATTGTGAAGGCGGAGCATGAAAAGGCCCATTGGGGTCTAGATCCGCTTTATCAACATTTGCGAGCCAGGATAGCAGGACCGAAATTATTTACTACTGTAAAGCACGTCACATCCCAGTGCGAGCGGTGTCTGAAAAGTAACCCGAACACAGGAACCAAAGTACATCAAGGAGCCATAAATCGAGGTAAATTCCCAGGTGAAGTATGGCAAATTGATTTTTCTGAACTCCCAAGAAAAGGGGGGTTTCGGTATTTGTTGGTACTAACTGATACATTTTCTGGGTGGCCTGAAGCATTCCCTTGTAGGACAAATAAGGAAAGAGAAGTGACTAAAGTACTGTTGAATGAAATTATTCCACGGTTTGGGGTACCAAAGAGCATTTCTTCGGATAGAGGTACACACTTCTGTGCAAAAGTGGTGAGAGCAATAAGCAAAGCATTACAAATCAAATGGCAACTACACACACCTTATCGTCCACAGGCCAGTGGGCAAGTGGAAAAGATGAATCATCTCATCAAACAGCAAATTGCCAAAATATGCCAGGAGACTAATTTGCAGTGGTATCAGGCTTTGCCTATTGCTCTGCTTAGGCTGAGAGTCAAACCAAGATCAAAAGAAAAGTTAAGCCCATTTGAAATTTTGTATGGTAGACCTTATGCTATGCAAGTTGTAAATGGGGACGCTATAGACCAAATCGGTAATCAGTATATTTATGATTATGTAATTACGGTGGGGAAACAGTTTGATAAGAATGCTACTGTGGTGATAGGGCACCAACCTAAACAACCCGACTGCAAATTGCATCCGTTTAATCCCGGTGATTGGGTGTATGTTAAGAATCTTTTAGGAAAACCCCTACAAGAGAAGTGGGAGGGACCTTTCCAAGTACTGCTGACTACCTTCACTGCGGTTCGGATCAAGGAGCGACCCACGTGGATCCATTACTCACGAGTCAAGAAAGCTCCGGAGAATAAAAAAGAGGAGCAGACATCATGATCCTGACTCCACCTCAGATCTTCACAACCCTGATCATTGGACTAATGATAAGTATAGTGCTTCCCCAAGACTCTTCCCCAATAGACCCATGGTCTCATGCGCACCAGTGTATCCACCCAGAGTTGGGAACGAGAGGGCCCTATTTCGAGGTTTATGCCTTACGTAACAATCAGCCATATGCAAGTGAAGTGTGGGATCAGCCCTCCATGGTAGCATACAAGGGAGACCAAGTCCAAATTGGGTGTCGAGAACTTGACCCAGAGGAAGGGAAAACAAGGCGGCTAGTATTAACAATTAAACCCTTGATGCCAGCCTTTAAACATAACCTAATTACCTTTAGTCCAGTGAAAATGGGCAGGCCCACAGTCTGGATCCAGCAAAAAGACCCAATTTCATGTCAGTGGAGCGACTTCAGGGAGGATCCACCTGGATCACAACAACCGATAAAGGGGGTGATTTATAGAGAAGATTCACTTGGGGAGCTACGCCCTCAAAACATAACCTATGACCCTCACCCCCTTCTCCATTCTCCGGGAGAAATTGTAATATCTAGTGGTCCTGAGGGAGGAAAAGCACTGTGTGAGATGGCATTTAGATTGGATCAGTCAATGACGTTCACATGTGAAAGGGAGTTGAAAACACTGGGACAGGATATTAGCTCCCTCGGGCGTGCTCTCGGGCGTGCTGTCGATTATAGGATACAATTACCAGAAGACATGATCCCATTGTATCCAGATCTAGACTTGCCTCAAGAAACCACCCTACCAGTGGAGTGTAAAGCAGTACACAACCTAACCTTTATAGGGCCTCAGGTGATAAGAAAATCTAACGAACTAAAATTATTGTTAGACCCCACTTATTCCCTGAAAAAAGGTGCAAATTCACACCGATATTACTTATTTGCAAAAGGATTGCCGACCATTTATACAGCAAAGCCTTAAGGGATGGAATGCATGGCTAGCGACAAGGTCTCATCACAGAAAAACAAAAAGAGATCTAAGTGGGTGGATTGGCACCGGATTTGGCATAGTAAACACAATAGATCAAGAGGTATTAGTAAACGATCTAAGTACCGTCACATCGAGCTTAGGAAAGCTTAAGGTGCCTCTCAGTACATCCATGCTTACATTAGCTGAAACACAATCGCTAGTGGTGAAATTACTAACCATGGTAGCGAACCACACTGCAGAGGATTTTGTGAAGCTCGCTAACTACACAGGGGAGCTTGGCAAAGACATTGCACTCGCTATCCAATGCTCTCAGACGCAACAATGGGTACAGTCAGTAGCGGCAGGAATAATGAGAGAAGGAACGGCAGGTATATTACCTCAAGAAATAAGGGAAACAATATTAAAGGACAATCATACTACACGATTTGAAAGGGACCATCAAGCTTGGTGGCAATTAGTAAACTTCACTTACGAACCTCAACAAGAACACGTTGAAGCTTATGTCCTCACCATTAGTGCGGCAGAGGAAAGAGGTATCTTTCCCATCCTCACTTTAGGGACAATACATCAAGATGTCATTGTCAGGCCAATAAACCATAACGTCTGGGCCAGTTATGATTACACCAAAAATAAGTGGCAATCGGTTAGCACAGAAGCATGCATCCCTAGAGGACAATTAGGCTATGTTTGCGAAAATGCTGTGGTAGAAGCCGAAGATTTATGCTTAGATGCTGAAAATAGTGTATGTACCTTAGAAATGCTTCCGCATGATAGAACACAATCACAAGTTTACTATATAGGAAATGGGTGTGCTTGCGTAAGGACAGCTTGTGACAACGTCACTATAGATAATTGCCTAGAAGAGACTAACAATACTAACTTTTGTGTATGCAACTTTACCAAGATCATAGGTTGTGATTTTCATTACACTGTCCCAATAACTACCCAACAGCTAATTAACGCAAATTTCAACCTATATCAAGAGATACCGAAATTACAAATAGGGATGGACGTCAAAATTCTCAAAGCAATGCTTGCACACCCTAAAGTAAAGAAATTGGTGCAAAAGGTGAATCAAACAACTAAACGAATGGTATGGCAGATAGAACACAATTCAGAAAGGATAAAGAACGTCCTGACCGAAGTAGAACAAGTAGGCCAGCATCACTGGTGGGACATCTTTACAGGATACTCCCCAACAGCTACACAGGTCTTCCATTACCTGGTGCACCCAATGCTAGTAGTAATTATAGCTTTGTTATTACTAACTCTTACAAACATTTGTTTGTGGTGGAGACTAAGGGGCATAATGAAGAGGACCCAAATGATTTGGGCAATGGCACGAGCCTATCAGCGTCCTGTGGGACCAGAACTTGACGAAAGAATTCGTAAGCTATAAGAAAAGGGGGGAATGAAGCCCCAAAGCAGATAGCCTCCAAGAAATAATGAGTTAAAACATAGAATGTGAGGCATTTGAAGAAGGCATAGTATTAGGAAACACATAGAGCAATTAATCAGCTAAAGCATGAAACACAATGACAGGAAGGAGATAGGGATAGGGGGAACTGATGGGCTAAGCATGTTCAGAGCCAACAATGTCAAACTGACCCTAAGAACTTTGCCAAGCCATAGAGACCAAGCCAAGTACACCGGGAATTGACCAAATTAGGGAAGAGGTTCAAAAGTTTAAAGAGGAAGAGTCATCGGAAAGACCCCGTCTATGATGAAGGCAACAGGAACGACCACCCGAAAATTCCCCAAAAGAGATGTCTCCACCTACGCTCCGCCTACACCACGCCCCATATGAATATGCATGATTATGTATCTGATCTGATGTAATCCTATACCCAAAATTGTATATAAGGCTTGCTTTTGCTATGTGAACTCAGAAATCCACTTCGTGATTTCTCCGACGCGTCGTAATAAAATACCTCCTGCTTATCTGACTTAGGCTGAGTCTCTTAAGCAGTTATTCTCGCCTTTTGGGGCAAAATTCGGCATCAATACAGACAGACCAGATTGGGCAACTGAATCCAAAACACCATCACCAGAGGTCAACTAAGAAATTACCCTTTGGTAAAGAAATCTCCATAACACATTCCACGTGTTCACAACAACAGGTGCAGCAAGTGAAGATAAGAATTGTTTCTCATTCATTTCTCTGATCTTCTCACAGCCTTCCCCAGAAAAATGCCTGGCAAAGTTATGCCTGCTGCTCTCTGTGGAGAGATCTGCAGCCACAGACAATACCTGCAGTTAATTGTGAGCAGAACATCTTGAGCAGCTTTCCTAATTATGTCATTTCAAGCTGGAAACTCATGATGGTCTGAAGAGCAATATGGACTTCATGACAATCATTACAGGAGACAATCTGCAAGTGACATTCTCACCAGTGCTCACTCAGGAAAGCCAAGGATGAGATGCATCTGATCTATCTTCAGATGGCTGCCAGAGCACACAGGTCACTTTGCTTTGTGGAGAAAGAGAGACACTACTGCCAAGTTTAAATGCCTCCTCATATGGGACGTGTGTGTCTTAGAATAAGGGAACTCATCACTCTGGAGAATTGTCTCTGCAACCAGGTATGACAATCTGGAAAAGTAGCTCAGATGCATTCTGAACAGATAAACAGGGCCATATTTGAACGATTCAGAAAATCAGTAACAGAGATAAAAACAGAAGCCAGACATCCCAGAACTACACTCACATTTCATTTGCTTCCCTAGAGACCAGATGCACAGCTTCACAACCCCACCAGGAACAATTCTCCTGATCAACCTGTCTCTTCCATGACCACAGGAAGATGCCAGCTGTGCTACTGAGGCATGTGGTCACTTTCCTGCCACTGCTGAGCAGGACAGAGCTAAATAAATCCCCTCTGCTATCAGAGCAGAACAGGTACAAGCAGCTCTGCAGCTGCCATGAAGAGACAGCAAGGAGCAAATTCCTGTCTTAAATGCTGATTGCAGCACAGGGGGAAATAAACCAAACATGCTGTCCATCAAGCAGATTACGTGAAGGACAGGAATATCAAGACAAAAAGTCCACATTCAGATACCTGTTGACTGAAGTTGTTCAGGAATTGCTTTGCTCCTTACTACTCAAACTTGGCACTGTTTGAGGGTAAGAAAACCCTGATTCAGCCAGACCAAAGCACACGGATGAGAACTGCATCTTTGTGGAATGGCATCTTGCTTCCAAACTGAGATTTCTCATCAAAACACCCATCTGAAAAAGATTCCACTCAGATGAAAGAAAAGCCCCTTTTGAATTTACTTGTCCCAAGTCATGCAGCAGAAACTTGGCTCTCTCCCAGCCTCCACAACACTGCCCTTGCCACTGCACTGGATCGTCTGAGCTGCCACCAATGGGTGTCTGTTTGTCTCTCCATTTTTGTGGAAAACCCTCTAGAGAAGTTGTGTTCAGCACAATGCACAAGTAGACATTTTTTATCCTAGAGCATTTGTAGGGAAAGGAAACAATCTGTGGCATTGGTCATCTCTGCCAGACAGTTTTTCCTGAGGAAGAGGCATGCAAAGCTTGCCATGTGCTTTGTCACATCTGACAAAAGTGCTCAGTACCGTTTGCCAGCAGACAATGTGGCCTGGGGCTCCTCTGAGCCATCGTTCCTCTCCTTCACCGGCTCCTTGACAGATGGGCCTTCAGCCTTCTGGTTTTCCATCCCCGACAAAGACACAGAGAAACCCCATCAATCTTTAGAGTATAAAACAGGAAATTCCCTGTTGAAAACACAAGTTAAAACCAGGATCACTGCTACCAAGGCTTAGGGAAACATTTCCTAACTTACAGATGAAACAGACCAGAGATTCAGTGATGCCAACTCTTTGTTTTCAACAGCCCAAGGCAGGTCATGGGTGCTACCAGACTGATAGCAGTCTAAAATCCCAAATTCCTTAGTCTTGAGCAGAAATGGGAATAATGCAAACTGGCAGGCAATGAGTGTTCGTGAAGGAAGCAGCAGAACAAACTGGACTCTTTGGGGGTTGGCCCAGTGTGTTGGAAGTTGCTTTGGTTCAACACTCACTCTCCCTGTGCCTGCACAAAGGCAGGCTCCCTTCTATAATGTCGATAGAAAAAATAAAATCCCTCCCCCCCAAACAAACAAAGGATTTTCCCCTGGATGCTGCTGAATTCACCAAGCTTCTTCCAGCCCCACATGGCTGGACAGCAGGGCAGTATTCCCAAAAGACAGACAGTCATTGTAGTAACTAGGATTGACCTGGACATCTTTTGTAAATTTGGGAATTTTCTTGGCACTACTACTTCCAGTGTCCTTTGCAAAGACTCTGTTATCTTCAGAAGCACAATTCTCACTTAATTGCTTTACAGGGGGCAGAGTAGGGAGAGCATGGTGGGGGTTACTCTTAAATGTAAACCCATTTTCTCCTCTTTCCCTTTCCTCTTTGTGACCAATATTTAAAATATTCAAAACCCCACTTTTCCCTAAAAATATCAGTTCCTTTGTGGTCTGCAGATGAA
Organism: Ammospiza caudacuta; assembly: GCF_027887145.1. NCBI lineage: Eukaryota > Metazoa > Chordata > Aves > Passeriformes > Passerellidae > Ammospiza > Ammospiza caudacuta. The sequence continues at coordinate 7,265,413 of NC_080602.1, forward strand.
CAGGCTGAGGATTAACAGCTCATTCCCAGGAGCAAAATGATTCAGCAGAAGAGGAATGAGCTAAAGACAGATTGGGTATGTTTGATCTCATATTAGCAGAGGCAATACTTGCACAAAGGAGACATTTCTCCTGCCCAGCACTTACTTTCTTCTTAATTCTTGTCAGAATATCTTCCAGGTCACGGGGGGAAAGAGATTGTTCCAAAAGTGTTGTAAATTGTTGATGATTGAGCAACATCTTCACCATCTCCTGTCCATAATGCCGAAGGAAGGAAGGAAGGAAGGAAGGAAGGAAGGAAGGAAGGAAGGAAGGAAGGAAGGAAGGAAGGAAGGAAGGAAGTGAAAGAAAAGTGAACAAACACAGGAAGAGTGTTAAAAGAAAAGGCTGATACCTTAAACTCATCAGGTGCAATCCCTGCATAAGAAGGCATTGCCTACTTAGCAAAGAGGGAGATTTACCTCACTTGACACTGCACAGTGCTGTCAGCTGAACACAAGAGGCAAGAGGAGAATGTGGGGCAACAGAAAAATACCATTTCACTCTGAAACTGGGGGTGTGCTTCTGTGGCATCAAAGCATCCCAGAGACCAAGCAAAACACATCTGCTTTGTTGTCAGAGCCTGTTAGCAGTGTCTTGCTGCCATTGCAAAATAATTTGCCTTTCTTTAACTGGCAGGGAAGCCAGGAATAAACACCTCATGCATCCTCTTGATTATTCTATACTATGTGTATGCACAGGGACAGCTAGTTGCTCTGGTGTTCTTGGCAGCTATTCATGGGAATTTCATCACCAAAGGAAGGGGATTTTGGTGGTTTGGGTTGATTTTGCCAGTAGGAAACCACAGTTTTCTTCAAGAAGAAATGTGGACCTCACTAAGCCACAGATAACAGCATTCTAGAAATCTGCAGAACAGGTTTAGAAAGACTGAATATGTTGGCTAAAGACCCCTGAAATATTTCTAGCAAAGTCTGAAGTTAATGGGAAATGGATGTTTGGGATCCTTCAGTGATGGACATTAGCAAACACTTTGGCTTTGTGTTGTGCACCTAAGGCCAAACAAAAGTGTTGGACTGGCTGATCTGAGCTCCTTTGATCTCAGTAAAGAATCCTTCAAGCCACAGGAAAAAGGTGGCAATGCTCCTTTTTGCTGGCCAACCTCAGGTCTCCCAGCACAGCCATTTGCCCAGGCAGCCCAGAGCAGTGGTCACAGTGCCAAGGCTGACAGAGCTCAAGAAGAGTTTGGACAATGCTCTCAAGCACATGGAGTGACTCTTGGGGTCACTGCACATGGCCAGGAGATGGGCTCGATGACCCTGATGGGCCCTTCCAACTCAGCATATTCCATGGTTCTGTGACCCTTATTCACACCGTGAGGTAACTTCATATTCCCTTTAGTTTCCACTCTTGTGTGGTTTCACCTTCACAGCCAGACACAAAGCGGTTTTCCTGTTTTGGGAGGTGAAATGAAGATCATTACTTGTGTCCTTGTGGCAGTCCTGAGCAAGCTTCCCTGCCACGTGTGGCAGCCTCTCAGCCCTGGGGGTGCCTGCGAGCTGGGGGACTCCAATTCTCTCCACCAGGGACAGGAGGAGTTGGGCCGCACACTCGCGCACCGGGGCGGGGCGGCTGCTGGGGAGGAGAGAGCAAACCCTGGGCACAGGGACAAGGAGCAGCGGCAGCGCCGGCCTTGGCCAGAGCTGCTCCCTGCCCTTGCTGGGGGAAGGAGCCCGGGCTCTCCCTGCGCCTTCAGACACCTGCACAAGGCTCTGTCCTCAGCTAAACACAAAGGTAGCATTGCACACTAGGCCTGCCTGCACGGAAGAGGGAGGAATTCAGTCTCCCTGCACTGTCTGATACTCAGTTTCTTTCACAGTATTTGCTCGGAGAAAGATTAAAGAAATAGATGACATATGAATAATTTAGAAATTAGGACAATTGATGCTGACCCATCAGAGGACACCCAGTACACAGAGCTACAGCAGGACTGAGGCTCTTTCCACCCATTTATCCCCAAATCTGCAGACCTTTGGAAAACAACAAATGCAGGGAAAACACGTGGTGGGCTGTGAAGTTGCAGAATATCCAGCAATGCAGCCTGTTTCTGCTGTGGGGCTTGGCAATGGATCCATCTGAATGTTTTACCCTATTGCAAAGCTGAGGAAAGGGGGGCAGGCAGTTTAGCCAGGCTGTCCTGCTCTAGAGAGTGTCTCTTGGGAACTATCAGGCCCAGCACCAACATTTAAGGCAGCATTTGCTCCAACTGTCCCATGGCTGTCAGCCTGTAGAGGTGCCTGTAAAGTGATTCATCTTCTAAAGGCTAACATGAAACATCAGTTTGCATAGAAAGTAGAGCTCTAAGCCAGGACAGTCATACAAGACTCCTTTGGCAGGAGCTGCACCTGCTGTGCAGGCTGTGCCACACCCAGCAGATTGTCCCCCATGTGCTCCACGCCCCAGCAAGGACCCTCCTCATTTCCCAAGTTAATGGCATCACGAGGAGACGTGGTTTTCCCAGGGCCTCTGTGGTTAGCACTGTGAAATACCAAACACTGCTCACAGCTGCAATTGCAATTGCCCCTCTGCCCACAAAAGCACAAGGCTCTATCCTTGGCCTTTGCAGGCACTTTCCCTTCCCCATCAGTCACCACATCTAGGAAAATCTGACAGACTGGGAGAACTCCAGGGAGCAGCAGGAAGCTGAGTCAGAGGAGCTTTAGTTTGGGTATCAGGAAAAAGGGTTTTTCACCCAGAGGGTGGTTGGGCACTGGAACAGGCTCCCCAGGGCAGTGGTCACAGCACCAAGCCTGACAGGGCTGAAGGAGCATTTGGACAGCAATCTCAGGAACTTGGTGTGACCCTTGGGCTGCTCTGGGCAAGGCCAGGAGCTGGACTCCATGGTCCTGATGGGCCCCTTCCAGCTCCCCATATTCTACACTTCTGTGATTCTGAGAACTGATGGGCTGCAGGAGGGCAGAAATAGGTGACGAGAGGACAGAAGTGAGGTTGGTTGGAGAATCAAGTCACTGAGTTCATAGAAGATGCAGGATACAGGATCCTTCCCTCCAACCATTCCCATTCTCTGTCTCATCCCTTCTCCCTCCCACACACACAAAGGTGAAGAATATCACTAAAAGAAGAAGAACCTACTTGACTCCCATGTCCATGAGAGCAGTCATTGCTCGTGCAGGAGTCACATTCTGCACCATGATCCCCAGGGTCTGACTGGCTGCTTTCTGAACAAATTCTGGGGAGCTGGACACCATCTGGAGAAGGACCCGAGCAACCTCATCCACCTCAGAGTCCATGTCCTTCTTCAAGGTCACAGAGAGCTCTCCCAGAGTGACAATGGCAGAGCAGGACACCTTGGAACGGAGGTTGGTCACCTGGGGAAGCCATGAGGGGAAACATAAGAATCACCTTGAAAAGAAAACCAGTTGCCTTCAGGAGAAGTCCCAGGAAATGACAACACTTCCCACTGTGTCCAGGGGAACATACAAGGACAGGAACAGCTGGAGAGCACAAGCACAGAAAGGCACTTACTCTGGCACCAATTTCTGGCCTCAGACCTGCTCACTGTGGGCCTAAACTAAAAATTTCATTCAGTGTTCTACTTAACACTTCTAAAATGTCCACAGCTTTCATTTTAGGCCCTTTTACTAGAAAATTAAAGCAAGGGCTGCTTTCAAATCATCAAGGCACACGTCATAAAGATAAAAGAGTCAGGTGCTCCTGTTCCAAAAAGCAACACCAGCAGTTGAAGCACTCAGCCAGGAAACAGAAAACACAGGCTCAGTTCTACAGAATAATTTGCATTGTTGAATTACAGCTTGGGCAGAAACTGGGACTCTGGGAAATAACATCATCAGTGTCTCAATTTCTGCCTTTGCACTCAAAGATGAGTGTCAGATACCCGACCTGCCAGTAAATACAGCTGCATGTGCCCACAGATCCTACAGACAGCTGACAGAAATTAGAAATCTCAGGTCTAAAACCAGAAATGAAGGCAGACCCTGAGCACACATAGAGATGAACAAGCACATACCTACTCTACACACCGTGTATGAAGTATGGGGGACAATTCAGAACAACGTTCTCACCTCGCTGGTAACTGCCAAGCAAACCTCACGGAGGCTTCAAAGCAGGACCTCTGAATGGGACCCAGCCAGGTGTTGGATGGTGAAGAGTCCCTTCTCGTTCAGCTCCCTGAAAGGCAGAAGATTGATTTTTCTCTCCACCAAGGCAGCACCCTCTGAAATGAGCAGCACTGGGACAGGTACATAGAGGTGTCAGGGATGGGCAGGGGCGTTTGGAGCCTGCAGTTGCTCCTCAGCTTGGCCCCTCTCCTGCAGAGGCTGGTCCAGGCCAACACTTGGGTGGTGCTCCGGGGCCTGGAGCCAGGGGTGAGGTACCACATCTGTACCAGCTGTGCAGCAAGCCCGACGGTACCTCCATGGACGGCGTCTGGGGGCCCTGGTCGCAGGCTCTGGCTGCAGAGACCCCCCACTCCTCCGGTGAGCAGCCATCCCCTCTGCAGGGTGCTGGCAGCAGCAGCAGGGAGGCACCCACGCCTGGGGCTGCAGGGCTGGGGGTCCTGTTGTAGCAAGGTGTGACTCCCAAGTTTTGGGGGGCCAAGGGGAAGCAGCCCCCTCCCTGTCCTGGCTCTCCCTGCCCAGGAGACATCGGGCTGTGCTGCAGAACCCCTGACCTGCGGCACGTGCGCTGCGAGCGGGGCTGGGACCCTGCAGAGCCCCACAGCTCCCACCAGCTCCTCTACCGGCCACCTCCGAGCGGGGCTGGCACAAGGTAAGGGGCATGGCAGGCAGGTGGCACCCATGCAGGCACATCCCAGAGACCACTGGTCCTGCTGCGTCCCAATATCCCACACTGGGCCCCTTGCCCATGCCCTGCTCTGTCCTGCCCTTCCACCACCAATCTCATACCCCCTCACCACATTGCACCTCCAACTACAAGCAGCAGTAGCTATCCTGGGGAAGAGCAGGAGGACTGCTGGCTGTGGGTATGCTTTGGTGAGACACTCTGGCTCCCCACTCCTCCCACAGGGAAGATGCATGGCAACAGTGCGATGAGGTAAGCAGGGGGGCACAGGGCACCTATGCCTGCACCTTCCAGCCCAAGGCTGGCAGTGCCATCTCTGTCCTGGTGAATGTCACCAGGACCCACATGCTGCCCACACTCAGCTACTTCAAGGAGCCCTTTTGGCTGCACCAGACTGGTGAGTCCCAGTGCCACCGCAGCCCCTGCTTGGCTCACAGGGGACACAGTGTCCCCTGTCCCGTTTCACAGGAGCGACAAATGCCTATCCCCAACACCAGCAGTGCTCACAGATGCCCCACAGCTTGTGCAGGCAACAGCGTCGCAGGGCCGGCTGAGCCTGCAGTGGCTGCCGCCCCTGGAGCTGCCTGCAGAGCAGCTGGACTACCAGGTCCGCTATGCCATGGAGAACAGCCATGACTGGAAGGCAAGGCCTGCCCAGGGTACCCCGAGCAGCGCTGCCCCCCTTCGCTGCTGACACACGGCAGGCGCGGGGTCGGGCCAAGCGGGACCCGCCCCTTGGTGCCAGCCCACAGCAGCCCTGCCTCCAGCTCGGCTCTGCCCCGCAGGTCCTGCAGGTTCCGCGAGCAGCGAGGAACGAGGTCCTGGAGCTGCGGCCAGGCTCCCGCTACCCCGCGCAGGTGCGGGCCCAGCCCAGCGGGCCGTGGTACCGGGCAGCTGGAGCGCCGGGCCCAAACCCGTTGTGGTTGATGCCGTGGCCGATGCGGGTAAGGGGCAGGGCTGGAGGCTGCGGCCGCAGGAGCCACACGGCTGACGGCAAGAGGCGGACAGTGCTGGAAATGGGGAGGGGGGCACGGGGCAGGGGGCTGCGAGGGGCTCAGAGATGGTGGCTCTGGGAAAGGCTACAGTTCCGGCATTCCTCCTCCGATGCAGGCTGGCTCATCCCCAGTGTTACGGTGGTGCCGCTGCTCTTCTCAGCAGCGCTCCTGGGGCTGCGCTGCACCTTCCCCTCCCTCTACAGGTAAGGGCTGTGCCAGGGGCAGGCGGGGGGGTCCAGCACCAAGCCTGGGCACCTTGCATGGGGCATTAGGGCACCTCAAGTCTGAGGGTCAATTCGATGCCCCTTCCTGCGTAGCCAGCAACATGAAGCAGAAACTCTGGCCGCCCGTTCCTGAGCTGCACCGTGCTCTGGGCAGCTTCCTCCAGGAAAGCAGCAAACACGGCCAGGTGAGTGGGTGGGCAGGGTGACTCAGCTGCTCCCGGGGGCAGCTCGAAGGGCAGCCCCTACCCCGTCCACTCCATGTCGCCCCAGGCCATGCCTTCAACAAGCAGCCGCCGGAGGAGACCGTCCTGCCCTGCCTGCTGGAGGTGCTGCCCGGCCCGCGGCGTGAGGCGGGCCCGCCGCCGGAGCACGCTGGGGGCCTCCTGTCCAGCACTGACATCGCCAACCAGTCCTACCTGCTCATGAGCGGCTGGGAGCCGCGGGCAGCCACGACCGCCCCCACCCCGCCATAAACTCCTGTTTTCCCCCGAGCCCCCGCCTGGTTCCTCCTGCGCCGCCGCGCCCCCGGCCCGGATCGCCTCAACTTAGCAAGAACGCCCCGCCCTGGTCCCGCCCGGTCCCGTCCCCGGTCCCGTCCCCGGTCCCGCCCCCTCACTTCACGAGCGGAGCGCTCCGCCCCGTCCCGCGGCTCAGCCAATCGCGTTGCGGCGCGCGGCCGTCGCCGGACAGTGCGCGGCCGGTGGGTGTGAAGCGGCCAAGCGCGGCCCCGTCCGCCCGCCGTTTGAAATGCTGCGGGGCGGCCGAGCGGCGGCGGCGCCGCTGCTGAGGTGAGCGTGCCACAGGGCCGGAGAGGCGGCCTGGAGGCGCAGTCCCGAGAGGGGAGGCTGTGGTGAGGCGGGCAGGGGAAGGGAGAATGTCGCTTATCGGAGGGAGCCCCAAAGAGCGGCTGGAAGAGGTGCCGGCTGATCAAGGAGCCCCGAGGAGCGGAGGGAGGGCGTATCGGCTGACGGAGTGTCCCGAGGAGCGCCTGGGGAGAGTGGGGGTGTGCTTTGGCGGGGAGGAGCGGCCGGAGCGCTTGCACGGTCCGGTGGGGGGAGGCCGGTGGGGCTGTCGGAGTAGGCTCAGCCCGGCCGGTGGGCACGGCTAACCCCGCCCGCCCGCAGGACCACGGCGCAGTTCCTGTTGGAGGCGGACCTGCACGGGCTGCTGAAGCTGGACACGCTGATCCCGAACGCGCCGCCTGCGCGATGGCAGCGCAAGGCCAAGGAGAGCGGCCCCGGGCCCAGCCCTGTCGGCGTGTCGCCCGTGAAGCCGGCCAGTCGCTCCCACAGCTCCAGCAAGACGCCGTCCACGACAGCCGGTGAGCGCCGGCCACCGGCGGCCGAGGTTGAGTGTGGGAGCCTGGCCCAGGCTGCTTGTCCGTAGCCACGGGGCTCTGGGCTCCCTGCCACGCTGCCCTACCGGCTGCTGCTCAGGCAGGAGGAGGTGGGCTGTGCTCCTGACAGCCACCCACCTCCTTGCCAGCATGAGGGGCAGAGCTCTGAGCACTGGGGCTGGCGAGCTGCTGTTCGCCCAGCTGAGCCTTGCTGGCACAGCTGTATGCTAGGACGAGTGTGGGCAGGACTGTCAGCTGACAGCTTTACATCCTGTGAGCCTTTTTGTATCTTCCCCTTATCTCTGGACTCTGGAATTGTTGCACTAGACCCAAGGAGTTGCACCACACTGTCCCTAACCAACTTGGTGGCAGGGAGGAAAATATAAGTTAGTTGTGACTGTGTGGCATGAGACCTCAGAGTCCTACTTGTCTGGTGGGTGTGATGTGGAAGAGTGTTGGGTTTGCTCCCGTGAAAGCTCTAATACAGGCTGTTAAATAGCTGTAAGACAATATTTTCATATGTGAATGCAGGTAAATCTGGATCCAAAATTCAAAGCTACCCCACAAAGGCCAGGGGGGATCGCTACATTCCCAAACGCAGCATTATGCAGATGGAGATGGCAAATTTCCTCCTAAGCAAAGAGAATGACCCTGCTGAGGATTCCCCTACCAAGAAGGTGAGCATGTTGCTAAGTTACAATTACTTCAACAACCCGCTTCTCCTTCCTGCCCCTTTACAGAGCAGTGAACAATAGGTTCTATCAAGTGGGCACACGGGACTGACAAGTCCCAGCCATCACTACTTGCAGCTCTGGGCTTCAGGAGCCTAGGATGAGACTGAAGCTGTAGAGACTGCCATGCACTCTAAGCCTATGCTGCTTCTGGTAGCAAAATTTAGCTTTTGACTAATGAGGCTTTAAAATGTAGCAGGCAACACAAACACAAAGCTGTGAGCCTATGCAAAGTGAAACTGCTGGTGGTAGCTATTCTAGGACAATGTCTGCACAGGGAGCACTTCTGGAATGTTTTACACTGTCTTCTGAAATCTGTTTGTGAAGCATTTGGTCGCTTTGTGGCTGTGGCTTTTCGCACTGGCAATGACACTGAATTTGCCATTGTGTGAAAATGTGAGCAGGACGATGTATGAAAGTGTGAGGAAAAACTGCTTTGACCTGCCTCTGTGTGACTGACCCTTGCAGCACAGGCAAACATCTTCAGATTCTAAGAGAAGGGGACTTAGGTGTCTGTTTAAATTGCAGTGTGGGACTTGTTTAAATGCATTGCACTGAGGGTGATTTGTCTCTGTAGGAGCAACAGAAAGCCTGGGCAGTGAATCTGAATGGTTTTGATGTAGAAGAGGCAAAAATCCTCCACCTCAGAGGAAAACCACAGAATGCTCCAGAAGGTATGGTACAGGCTCTGTGTGAGCTGAATCAGCAGGAGAGATCAGGTCAGGGGAACAGCAACACAGAGGCTCTGTGTGTGGTCACAGGAGAAATCAACTGGTTTCTGAGAGCTGTACAGACTGGAGTCTCCTTTCTTAAGGTTCCTGAGGTGGAGGGAGGGCATAACAGTTACAGTGAATTTATTTAGGAGAGTTGCTATGACTGCCAGTTGGTCACCTGTTACAGGGCTTGCAAGGGTCTTCAGGGTGGAGAGAGAGACGAGAATCTTGACCTCATGTTCAGAAGGTTTGATTTATTATTTTATGATATATATTACATTATTACTATACTAAAAGAAATAGAAGGAAAGTTCCCAGAAGCTAGCTAAGCTAAGAATAGAAAAAGAATGAATAAACAAAGGGCTGTGTCTCAGCAGAGAGCGAGACCTAGCTCTGCCTTGAGTGGTCAGTAAATCCAAACATCCACCCGAGACCAATCACACATCCACCTGTTGCATTCCCCAGCAGCAGATAACCATTGTTTACCTTTGGTTGCTGAGGCCACAGCTTCTCAGAAGGGGGAAAAATCCTAAAGAAAGGATTTTTATGAAAAGATGTCGGTGACATTTCACCTATACTGCAGGTTCCAAACCTTCCTGAAGTCTGTAAGAGCATCAAACCCTCTTCTGTGCACTTTCTAGCTTAAACTGCAACTAAATATAATGGGATTTAAAAACCCAAGTGTTTGTCAAATTTGTTTCCATGAATGAGGAAATTGTAGCTCACCCCTGTTCAGCAGTTCATACTGCCCGTGATTTTAGCGCACTGCAGGCTTGTGAGTGTTTCTCTTAGGACTTTATTTTCACTCCAAGGGATTCCTAGTTGGGTGAGCAGTACTCAGGTGGGAGGAAACTAACTCAGGTTAACAAACCTGTTCCCCTGCACACAGGCTGTCAGAATAACCTGAAAGTGCTCTACAGTCAGAAAATGGCACCTGGATCCAGCAGGAAGAATAGCAGAAATATTCCCTCAAAGCCAGAACGGGTCATGGATGCACCAGAGATGTTCAACGACTACTGTAAGTAGGCTGCAGGGTTGAGTGCTGGGCATCCAGAACATTCTGCACTGGATTGCTGTTCCTAGGACAGTGTAACTGGGCTATCTGTATTATTTGGTGTACCCAGGCTAGCACAGACCCCTTCTGGAGTGTCCCTGTGTGGCCTTAGCGGGACAGTGGTCTAGGGCACAGTGTAGATGCCTTGGAGCAGGGTACCTGGCCCCAGCAGCTGGGCATAGTGACACTCAGAAGGCTACCCCTCACCTGCACGTGTGTGTGTGCACATGTGCACCCACACCTGCTGCAGCAGCACGGGTGAAGGGCAGGGCTCTCTAGCCATCATGGTGTGACCTGCATTGCTCTTTCAAATTGTAGAACTGAATCTCATAGACTGGAGCTCCCAGAACTTCCTGGCAGTGGCTCTGGACAACACTGCTACACAGCGCTCTCATACCAGGACCTCAGTGCTGCCTCACCTGAGGATTTAGAGCTGCCTCCCGGCCTTTCCAGGCTAAATGCAGGTGCTCAGGACTCTGAGGTTTCCTAGCTTCTTGGGAGAAGGTGTTTGCTTCATCTGGACTTCTTGGGGTTTCCTCGGAGGAGCCAGGCACAGGCAAATTTCATCTCCACTGTGAGCTCTTCATTCTGCTTGTTCCCATGAAGCTCAAATGCCAACCTGAGCTCATCATTCCTCTGGTTCCCATAGACCATCACAGCCCTTCCATGGCCTCTCCAGAGAGGAGCAGCTGCACATCTTCAGAGCAGCAGTTGCCGGCCCGCATCCCATCAGGGAGGGAAAGAGTTTCTACCCTTGCTTTCCAAGCAGGCTCTGGTTAATGACCCTTTAAAGTGTTTTCCTGCAGTGCTCTATCATGGGTAGATCTCAAGTGAGAATCAGGTAGAAAGGGTCAAGTCGCCTAGGAAGGGGGACCTTGAAAACAGAAAGATTCTCTGCCTGCTTTTCCTGTCCTTGCTGCAGATTTGGAGGGTGTTCTGGGCATTTTGCAGACAGCCTCTCTGTAGGGGTACAAGGGCAAGGTGGAAGATATTGCCTAACAAGTGGTCAGTGTTAGGTGCACTCTCCTCTTTCTTTGAATGAAGCCAAACTAGGACTCTGATAGGATATTGCAGATGTTTAAGACTCTGCCCTGCAAATCAAGCCGTGCCATTTGGCGCTGGCAGGGGCTATGTAGAAATCACGAGCGGGCCGGGGCTGCTGAGGAACTGCCTCGAGCTGTTTGTTTTCCAGCATCAGTCTCATTACATGGTTATGACAATGGGAAGATGCCAGCAGCTCACATCCCAGGCAGCAGACAAAGAACTTAATGTTAAAACTTACTTTAAAAGTTTTTTGACCAATTACACAAAGTAAAAGCATATTGACAGTAGTTCTATCCAATCACTATAAGCACGGGTACCTTTGGTTAAAACAGTGCTTGTGTATTTCGAAGACAATACCTACTAGTAAGCCTTAAAACACAATGCACTGAGCTCCATTATTAAGCTTCAACATTCCCAATATCTTGCTAGATAAACTTTTCTGTAGCTTGGAGATTTATTCTAGACCAGCGTTAATACACAGACCATTGTTCTATTTGTCCTTGCTCTTCTGCAGTTTAAATAATTTTTCTGCTGACCTATCTCACGGCTGCTGCTTGGCTCTAATCACAGTTCTGCTGTATCTGAGACCTGCCTTTTGCAGCTTTCCCAAAACTCTCTAATTTTGTGGATTCCCTCAGAGGACTCAGTGTCAGAGCCTCTGGAGAAGCGTGGAGGGCAGGGCTCAGGCAGGCTGTGCCAGCGCAGGATTTGAACTCAAGGCACCAGGAAGCACCAAGGCTGCAGACAGGAACTCAACCCTTCTCATCTCCCTCCCTGCCAGAGGCAGGCTCAGAGCAGCCATCTCACCCCTCTCTAAACCAGTGGGGGCTCTGTCCTTACCAGGCTCCTCGGGCTCCTGGGGATTGTTCCCACGGCTCTCGGTGCCAGGCAAAGCTCCCTCTGCTGCAGCTCTGTCCACAGGCTCCCCTCCTGAGGACTCAGGGGCAACATTAATATTCCCCTTGAAAGAGAAACAGAAAGGAAGAAACCCTTCCCACCACTTACACAAAACACCTGGTCCAACAACTGCATGGCTCACACGCTTCATCCCTTGTTCCTAACAAGAACTCTGGGCCCCAACGCCCTTCAACAGTCAGAAAAAATTGACTTCTCAAACACAGTCCAAAAGCTGTCAAAGCTGACAGTGACAGTGTTGAACATGGGGGTGACACTGAACACATGGAATGGCTGCTAAGGAAATCAGTTGCTGCTCTGTTCTGTGAGGTTGCATGTCTGACAGCACTAACATCAGTCCTCATGTCACTAATTGCAATGGAAGTAGCACTGTCTCCTTTCTTCAGCCAACACCCCAATCAGTGTAGTGGTTTCAATGCCTCACCCAAGGCAAGTTGATGTAGAAATAAATTCAATGTACCTCATTTTGCAGGGCCCTAGGGTCTGAAATTGCTATTCCAGTTTTCTTGATAATGATGGGCAAATCTTTTTTCTCTGTGTTTTCTCTTGATGGCTTTTTTAACGATAGGTGCTATCACAGTGAGTTGTCTGATGCTACATGGGCCACCTTTAATTTTTGAGGGAATGTCCTGCCAGGCTCTATCTCCACAAATGAGCCAATATTCTGCTGCTAAATGATGTGGGGACTCATCTAGGTCATCTACCCGTCAGCAGTTTCACCCTTAGGGGGCACTGGGGTAGTACAATTGCACCACAAACTGGAGTATCTGTCCTCAGGATGATGGGGAGTAACATTCAACTGTGGATCTCCCTGGTACTGAAACTCAGCACAAGATTCCATCACCAATGAACCAAGAATCCCAATTCTTGAGGTTCAGAAGGTTCTTTAAGAAGATCAGGGGCCCAGTGATGTCAGCTGGTTATGGGATTGGTCTCGTTGGCAGCCTCACACCAATATTTGTCACGATTGGGTATTGGCTGCTCCTTGGCTGGCACAGGCACACCGACCAGACGGGTTGCAAAGGATTTGTCTGGGCTGAAATGGGTCAAACACACGGTGTCTGAGCCTGCTGACTTGGCTAAAGCAAGGCAAACATTCATTTTTGGTTGATCTACAGGCACGTATGCATGCAAAAGCAAGCAAGCAAAACCAACAAGTGCCAGTATATCATTTGATCAAGCTCCATGTTCCTGTTCAGCTGTTTTTTGGCAAAAGCTTCCCCATCTATTTCAGTTCTCAAGCAAATCTTTTAGTGCTTGTTTAGGGACTGGCCAACTACAGGACACTAAACTGTCCCTCTAACCTTCAATTTTTACAAATTTGGATATCTTAGAATTCTCTGGAACACAATGGACACCACGCTTTTGCTGAAAGAGCTCTATGATACAAACCATTTTCCCAGTCCAAAAATCAACATCAGACTCCAGAATTGTAGCTTTCACAGGTTGAACGGGGAACGCCTGGCATGCACCGTAGCTTCTCGTGCGGCTCACGTCTGCGTGCTCATTTCCCTGCTGGTGGAATTGTCGGTGTGCTCTTGTGTGTGAGACAGTTTCACATCCTTCACCAGGACCCACTTAGGTCCAGCACCTGTGCAAATACAAGCATACCCTTTGCCTCAAGTGATTAGTGAAAATGGTCCTTCAGTTTGTCCTAACTCAAGGTTTCTGATCAAAACTGCCGGATTTTCTTTCAATTTTTCCTGTGTGCTGTTTGAAAAGTGCCTAAAAATTGGAGGATTAGTTCCTGCAAATGAGCTATTAAAAACAAAAAGACATATAAAGCTTTGCTCAACCTCATCTGGGGTGTTGCTTGGGCCACTCCCCGTTTTCTTGATGTAGAATGGTTTTAGAGTGTGGTGCGTCCTTTCAACAATTGCCTGACCTGTGTAGGAATAGGGAATTCCAAAATGTGGCGAACACCCCAGTCCATCAAAAATGTGGCCAATTTTTGAGCTGTGTATATGGGACCATTTGTCAGTTTTCATCTTGTGGGGGATCAGTTTGGCGAGCTCTGGGCCCAGTGACACTGACAAGGACAAAAGCAAAAGACGAAAGGCGCTCTCTCTTCCCAGGACCAAGTCCCACAGCTTTAATGGAGAACAGCTCCAGGAGAGAAAGGGAGTGTCCAGGAAAGGAAAGAGGATGTCCAGGGGAGGAAAGAGAGTGTCCTCCTCGTGGCAGGAGACTGTAAATGCTCGGAGAGGGGGGCAGTAGAAATGAACTGCCATAGTTCAGCATAATAAATCACCACACTGTAGTCTTCTGCATAAATTGCTGCACTTGTTGCAAACAAAATCCTGAAATCTCCCCAAACACAACTGTGCAGTCCCAAATGACCACAATGTGGGAGAAAAATCATTCAACCCCCCTGTATACCCAAGCACCAGGTGTCACAGGGAGCACCAACCCCTGCAACTACAAAGTCCACACACACAGGCTCACCGGGAAGGGAATATCTCTTTATGAGGGGACAGAGAGCTCACTCTTCTCAACACGACACACACCATACACCACATTGGCATCCACCCACATCATCTTCCTCAAACATTCACACACTGAAAACACAACCTCAATTACAACACACAGGAAAAACAGCAGCAATAAAACAGGATTTGCTCAATTCACCCCCAGAATTCCTAGCAGGTCCTTATTGACACAGCAAATCCTTTCTGCCATCAGCCAGACCCAAGCCCAAACTGCACAGGCGTACGTTGTGCACAGGACATCTCTGTGTGACTTGTGAACAGCCCTTCCCCTGCATACGCCTTAGGGTTACTTTATACAGAGTTAAACGTTCCTTTCTCCACAGTGCCAGCAGTCTTGTCTGTCCCCCACGAGGAGCAGCCGAGAGCAGAGGTGCCTCCAGGAAAGGAATGTCCTGGCAGCGCCCAGAGACGTCCAGAGCCCGGATGTTCTCGCTGGAGCAGGGAAGCGTTCCTGCCGCGGTCAGCAAATGAGGTGTGGAATAGAACTCCCCACAGTTAAAGGTAGGAGGTGGTGTGTTTATTACAGCCAGGCACAGGAGGAGTTGTCTCCTAAAGACATGTGTGAAGAATCACTGGCTCTCTCTCTCATCTCTACTCATCTAAAATATCTGACACATTCATATAAATCCCAAAAAACCTGACACATATTCATTAGATAACACTGCCTACCCTCCTTTGAATTAAAATGTATTATAATTGAGTCCAAAGTTCCTTCGCATTTCTGCAGTCTTTCACTTCAAATGGGTTGGTGGGTTTTAAAGTGGGGAATGGTCTCCTTCTGATGAAGGCCAAGACGTCTTCCTCAATTTGACCTCTTTCCTTATGATTTGTTGGCAGGCTTTCACACCCCTTGGCTATAGTTGTGGTTTCGGGGCCCAGGTGCAGGCTACGGTCCTCTTCTTTGTCACAAAGAAATCCGCATCCCATCCCACTTCTTTAAACATAGTAAAGACAGGCAAGTGATATATTACCCTAGCCTTAACTACCTTATCTGATAAAAATTAACTATCCCTTATTATTTCTACTCTTCTTGCTATGCTCTTTCCCCCTAACTAAATCTTGCTAAAATTTTAACTCTTCCAGTTCTTTTAAATCCTGGATTCATGGCCTCATCTCACACACCAGCCATGTGTGAGCCGATGCTGTAACTGGGAAATTCCACTCCTGAGCAGGAGATCCCAGGCCTGGTTCTGAGCTGGAAGGGTGAGAAGGATGAGATGCACGTGGTTTTGCTCCAGGGGATGTCCTGAAAGTGCACTGCCTACCTGCCCCTGCTGCCGAGCACCACGCTCCACCTCCTTCTCCCGCTCAGCAGATTTTTAGGAATCCAGGGCTTGGTATGTATTATTTGCTACTGCAACAAATAGAATGAATTTGCTTTGCAAGCCCAGTTTTGTCCTGGGTTATTTTCTGCATGGGTCTCCTCCTGAACCTGGGACAATGACCAGTAGGGCCCTACAGGACACTCCTCTTGTCAGTAAATTCGGAGAAGTGATTTAAGTATCAAGAAGTCAATAAGTATCAATCAGTAAATCAAATAATTTGGGGGAATATTTAGCCTGTGAGTTTCAGCAAAGTATTGAATATGTCTTAGATCCATGGATAGAAACTAGTAAGTGAGATTGCTGGGTGTGCATGTGTTAGGGAAGTGATTCCCCACACACCCAGTGCTGAGATCAAGGATTGCCTCTCTTCTAACCCTGAGCTGGCAGCAGGAATTGGGCCCTGCTTGGTAACGTTCATTTTGAAGACTTCTGTTGAGCAGGTAAGAATGGTCAAAATTAAATCTTTTCCAGCTGTTTTCCTTTGGTTTACCAGTTTGAGGGTTAAAATTGTGTGCTGCAGGTGTCCAGGGTGTGTGCAGAGCAGTGCAGCCCCAGAAACGCCTTGGCTTGCCCACAGGTTGTCATGCCTTGCTGCCAGGTGTGCCCAGCTGTGGCAGGAGAAGGAGCCCGCAGCGCAGTGGGCACCGTGCCCTGCCCAGCCGGGGCTCTCTGGCACAGAGCAGCAGCAGCGCCAGCGCCGTTCAACCCGCTCCTGCCTTGGCTTCCCCTGGCACACAGAAGCCTCTGGAAATCAGCACCGCCAGCGGCGTTCCCAGCTGGGAGCAGCTGCTGCTGGCGGGCAGATGCTGCCAGTTCGACTGCTGCCAAAGGGGAAGAGAGGCAGAGATGTACCCGCACCGGAGCCCTGGGCATGTCCAATAAAGGTGCAAATATGTGGGGAGATTTGTTAGGAAACATTTCAGCTGTGATGCCAACAGTGGCTTCTCTCCTGGTTCTGTGTGTTCTGGACAAGTAATGCAATGGTTGGGTCTGACAATTAAGAAGCAGATGTTATGTGGATGTTCAAATGAGTAGTGATTATATTGTAATATATCCTCCCATAGTCCTCTTTCCCGTCCCCCTTGTAACAGCCTGGGTAGTCAGGGCATTTGGGGAGGGCTGGCTTGTGACCAGCAGGCAGCGTGTAACAACACCTGACCTCCAGTCGGGATGCAGGAAAGTAATCTCCACCAATGGGCAGCAGAGAAAGAGTTGACTGACAAAACTTTTGGAGGGGCTGAGGGTATAAAAGGCAGAGCATCCTTTTTGTAGATGAGCACATGGCTACTAATCACAGAGACTCCCAATGATGCGACTTTTCCTTATTCAGTCCTTTGTTAAGGTTTACTAAACCTTTAAAATTTTAAAAGTGAGAGTCATTTCTCACACGTGCAATGCTGTGGGCCATTGTCTTGGTCTGGTTTCCTTTGCTTGTGTCCCATCTGAGTGCTCAGCTGGGGTACAGGCTGTAGGTGCTTGGGGCAATCCTGGAGTTCCTCTTGGATCCTCTGAACAACAGGGTTTGGCCCATGAGGGGAATTTTTGCTGCTTTGTGACAGATGAGAATTTCCCAAGCTCTTTTGTGTTTTCTGTAGGGAAGGTTGGTTATTGCTTTGCATAAACTCACAGACCAACACAGAGCTATCCCTTTGTGATGTCAGGGCATGGTTGCCCCATCGTCATAGTGGCATCAGAAGGTTGCATTGTTGCACGGAAGGCCTGAGTGTCAGAGCAGCCCTAGGCCTTGCTCAGATCAGGAGAACCTTCCTGGTCAAAGCATCTGTCAGTAGGCAGCTGCCCACTGACAAGAGGCTTGTTTTTTTAGCGTTTAGAAAAATTGCAGAAATGCCAATAATTAACCATCTGGCCACTGCAGCTTTTGCTGCATATGGCATTACTTATTCCATTTATTATTTCACGAATTTTGCACGTAAGTAGAGGCTTCCCTTCTGCTTATGTTAGGGTGTATCCTAACCTGGCTTTTGCATGTCTTCCTGCTCTTTGTTGGGGGCTGAGTTTCTGATTTTGAAACAGAAAGAGCATTAGGATGCCTCTGCTTTGGTAAAGCTCCTGTCAAGAGGTCCAGCTAAAAGGGGGTGTCTGTAGCCACAGGGGCAGCATTTGCAGGGGAACCTCCAGGGCTTCTGTTCCCTGCACGGGAGAGTCTGTGGCAGCAGAGTCTGTCATTTCCTCAGGTTGCTGGGAGAAGCAAGACACCTTTGAAAATGTAGACTGGCAGACGTTCTTTAAGGCTTTCCAAAAACTCTGCAGTTGTTCCCAGAATTCAGAGAAAGCTTCTTTCTTTTTAAATTCTGTCATGAAAGTATTTGACTAACTTGATCTTTTACTAAATGCTAAAATAGTTGTTCCCTTTGAAAGGAAGTGCTGCTGTGCTTTTCCACAATAGAACTGCGGCACCTCTGGGGGATTTTGGGGAAGCTTTTCTGGGCAACTATTTCCTGCAAGTTAATCAGAATTAGTGCATGACACTGAGTGAAAAAAAAAAAAGAGTACCTGAAGGAGAAGATTTCAGAAGCTGTCTTATGTGTTTGGTAGAACAGGAGCATTAAGTGTTAAAAACACTTTGCATTTGCTTGATCATATTTGTATTCATTTCCTGGCTAAACTGGCTGCAGTGTAGGCACAACCAAGAATATTGTCCTGATCTCTTGCTGGCTGTGTGAATGAGATGTGTCTCCTGGAGGGATGTTGTGAAATGGGAAATCATCTCTGTTTGGGTTGACTTTTCTGTTGGATTCAGCAGCCCAGGCAGTTTTCTCACACCATCTGGTTCATTTTCCCTTCCCACTACAGGTCACCTGAAGTGTGTATTCAGCAGCACTGAAGATCCTGAGGTGAGTGAGAAAGGAACATTTCATGTTCCTGGTGTTTAGGAATTGTAGAGGAAGATGTGAGCTTGGCCAGTAGCAGTAGACTGAAGAGGGCCAGCTAGGAAGGCCGAAAGAAAAACCATATTCATGCCTGTAACAAAAATAATAAAGGCAGAGATAGATATTTTTAAATTTCCTTCTCAGAGTTTGAAGAACTAAAAACCTAGTTTTGAAAAGAGAAAAATGCTTGCAGACAGCAGATAGGGAAAATTTAATTAAGAGCAATTTCCTGTACAGTTGAATTAGATCACTTTAATTTAAAGAGAGGGACTTAGAATCCTATTCCTATCAAACTTTATGATATCCACTTGGAACATGAGGTGGTAGCACAGGAAGGCCATCTTGCAATGGTGCCTCTGTATCTGAAGTGCAATGGGCACCTTTGTGGCTGGGGAGCTGCGTGGGCCCAAAGGACGCAGGGCTGGCGGCCGTGAGCAGCTGGAGATGAGGCAGCGTGGGGCCAGGGGGCCAAGAAGGCCAAGGGCACGGTGGCTGTGCCAGCAGCAGTGGGGCAGCAGGAGCAGGGCAGGGAGCGTGGCCTGTGCTGGGCAGCGCTGCGGCCACAGCTGGAGTGCTGTGTGCAGCTGTGGGCCCTGGGAAGCAGAAAGTCATGGAGGGGCTGCAGCGTGGGCACAGAGGGACAGGGGAGCTGGGCAGGGGGTGCAGCACAAGGCCAGGGAGGAGGGGCTGAGGGAGCTTTAGCCTGGACAATGGGGGCTCATGAGGGACCTTCAGGCAGACTTCCATAGATCCCTGCCTTGGATCCATAGAGCCAATGCTCAGCACGAGGGCTGTTTCCCTGCCAAACATCCCTTCACTGCATCCAAGTGCTTTAGACACTGGTGTGGGTAACACTTTCATATTTTGTTTGTTTATTTGTTTGTTTGCTAGAAGGAGAAGCCTTGTGCAATTTCTCCTTCTCCAGGGAGCTTTTTCTGAATCTCTCCTGGCCTTTTCCAGCCATGGCAGAAACTTTCAGGTTAACGGCTCCCGTGTCTTTTGGCTGCCCAGGGAATCAGTGTGTGTTGTGTTTGGGAACTGAGTAGGAAATCAATGCCCTTGCATTCCAGCTGGTGCTCAGAGATTAGAGGAGCTGGGAGGGGCTGGGCTGCATTTCTGATTCCAGCCACTTTAGCACCATCAGTGTGGGCGAGTCCAAGAGAAGAACTTGCCCGAGCACAGATGCACAAAGGGAGCCGTTCCCAGTGCAATGCTCTGGGTCTGATTGCATTCCATAAGGACCTACATGCTCCAGATTCCCCAAGAGTGTGGGTTACTGAAGCAACAGGAGAGCAAGTTCAGGATGGCTGCTGGTTGGGGCACTGCTGCCGAGTGCTGATGTGTGTAGCGACAGAAAGGACAGGATTGATTCAGGGTGACCCCCACGTGGCGAAAAATGTGCTTTCACTCTATGATTTACAAGTTTAAACAAATGCTTTATTAAGCTATGTTATATTACACTGGTATTATATTAAAACTATACTAAAGAGATATTATACTAAAAACATATGAAAGAAAAACTCGTGACTGTCTCCACACAGCCTTTTATCTAATTATCTAATCAGTCTAGACAACTATCACTAAAATCCAATTAACAAATCACTTTCAGTAAACAATCACTATAACCCATTCTTCATGTACTAAAAAACAAGAACAGCAAGGAGAGATAATAATTGTTTTCTCTCCTTCTATGAGTTTCTCACTACCTTCCCTTAAAAAAAACCTAGGAGAGAGAATTATATCTCTCTCCATTCAAAGAATGTAAATACTAGAGCACAGTAAAGAGAGATGATAAAAGTGAGATCTGTCTATCTATCTATTTTAATCTTCCTGGCTCTGCTCCAAAGCAGTGGAAGATGCAAAGCTCACCTAAAGGCATCCCTTCAGGAGAGAAGTAGAGACAAGTTCCATTGACTGATCCTGAGCAGGCAGAGATGTTTCCCCCTCCAGAGATGGTTGCTTTTTCCCGTCATGTTTTCCTACTCCAGCCTTTTCTGACCTGAAGCCTTCATTTGTCCTTTAAATTTTTGCATGTCTTAAGGGAGTGGAACTATCCCATGCTGTAGCTGGGGTCTGGTGACTCTGGTCATACATGCCATGCCATACATGACACATGGTTTCCTTCACTGGCATCCCCAGGGCTGTGTAAGTGCATTCGTTAATGGGGCCTTATGAGAAACTCTGTTACTGCTGGTCAGAATTCTCCGTTGACAAAAGAGGGAGAAGAAACACCTTGGTCCTCCTCCACATACTGAGGTGGCCATAGAGGTTCTCTGACTTCCATCAGAGATCTTTGCATGCATCCTTATCTCCTGAATGACCCGGTTTTCTAACAAGAGTGTGGATGTCAGGAAGGAGGAATGCTGGTGCGGGCCTGAAGAGAAGGTGAACTCCAGAAGTGTCTCTCACAAGGAGTGAGCTCACCCAGGAAGCCCCTGCAGAGCCAGGATGGAGCTGTGGGACAGGGCGGGGAGTCAGTCACTACTGAAAGACAAACAGGACACGGCAGAAGCAGAGGGAGGCCCTCACCAGACCCTTGAGAAATGCCACCCCTTCCCTGTCAGCTGCCTGAGAGGCTGCTGGAGCTTCAGTCCCAGATGGCCCCTGATTGTAGGGCCAGGGTCACTTTGGAATCTGTGCCTCCCCTCGGGCAGAGAACGACCCAGGAGAGCAGCAGCACAGTGCTTTGGGAACGTGTGAGCCCAGCAGTCTGTGAGTCTTGGCCCACAAAGGGCGTATGGGAAGTTGAAACCCATCTTCTCTTGCTTTCTGTGCAGGTGCTTCTAGAGAAAGAGCAGGAGCACACGGCCTCATCTGAGCTGCCATGCCAGACTCAGGGAGAGCTGTTCCCTGCCCGAGGGCAGGAAGAGCAGCTCAGGCAGCAGGTGGAAGAGCCACAGGAGAATGGCCAGGTAAGCCTGACTGGCCAGGGCACAGAGGGAAGGGCAGAGAGAGGGGCATAAACCAGAGCTCTTGGCACTGAGGAGGCCAGGAGTCCCACGGGCAATGGAGGCACAGAGCCTTGCAATCTGCAGAGATCAGCCCTGGGACAGGAGGTTTGCAATGGAGGCAGATGTGGGGAGGGAAGCAGAAAGAAGGGGCTGAATAAATGTGATTTTGAGGCTGCAAGAGGAAAAAAACTGAGCCTGATGGCAGCTCTCAGTCCCTTGCTCTGCTTTTGTGTGTACAGAACATCAAGGCAGAGCCACAAGCAGAGCTGCCCGAAGCTCAGAGTGACATCATGGCAGTGAAGAGAAAGAACAAGGAAGACATGGGAAGAATTCAAGAGGAGAATCTCCACCAGCAGAGGGGCGATCAACAAAACCAGGTGAGTGAAAGAGTGGCAGCCACTCCACTCATGAAATGTCCTCTCTTTTGTTTATTAGAGAACATGAAGGAACAGCTGGATGCAGAGCTTCAGACAGCTCACAGTATGATCAAGGCAAGGCATAAGCGGCTGGAGGAAGAAATGAAAATCATCAGAGAGAAACTTAATCGCTTCCGTCAGTCTCTGCAAAACCAAGTGAGTGAAAGAGGGATGCAGCCACTGCAGTCACCAATCTGGTGGTTTCTGCCCTTCTTGCCTTTCCAGTGCAGAGCAGCAGGGAGTGGGGCCATGCCTCTGAGTGCCATGCTGCTGTAGTGTGTGTATCACAGTCCCTCTGAAGGACATTTCCTGGTGTGCTGAATCTCAACTGCTGCCCTGGACAGTGAAACTTGTCCTTTGGCCTTTTGGCCAGCAGTCATCCAAATTGATTCCTGCTGGCCAGTTCCTGCTCTCCTTTTTTCTTGAGGTGTTTTTACAGTGGAACTTGGTGACCCAGGATGGAGGATTGAAACAAGCTGTTGTATCCCCTGTCAATCTGTTCTTTGCCTTTCCTCACAGTCGATGACTCCTGGCTGACAGGGACAAGCTGTAGTGTCTGACTGCTTTGTTCTGTTTGACTTGAGGTGCAAGTGTTGACATCTCACCGGGCAGCCTGCGAAGACTTGCAGGGAATGTGTGGCAATGAAGGACCCCAAGTTAGGAGTGAGGCACAGGAACAGTGCCCACCAGAAATGCTCCAGGTCCAGCACATCATGGGCTCTGAACCTGCTGCTGCAGCAGCATCACCTCGAGGAAGCCCTTCTGTGAAACCTGGGAACTCAGGCTCGGGCACATCCCGGGAACAGGAGACTGAGGAGGAGTACCTGGAGCTGCTGGGTACGTCTGGGGTGTTTCTTATCTGAGGGACAGTGTGTTGTGTGCAGGTGTCAGCAGAGCTGTACCAAATGCTCCTCCTGAGCTCGGTGTCACAGGGCCATTTAGGACTCCCCAGAGGCAGTGCTGTGCTCCGAGGCAGCGAGAGAGCTCTGGGTGTTCCTGCTGCCTCTGAGGGCACCTGGCACTGGCTTGGGTTTGCCTGAGCTTCCCTCTCTGCTAAAGGCTGAAGCAGGGATTGTTCTTGGATCAGCAGAAGGCTGTGACCTAGCAAATGATCTAGGCAAGTCCTGTGTGCCAGTGGCCAAACTGAACAGAATTTTTAGCTTCCTAAATTCTCCTTAGACTCCTGACTTCCAACCAGTCATCACAGCAAAAAAACTTCACAGAAATAGACTGACTTTGGAGATTTGTCTTTTTGGTTGGGGATTTTTTTTTTTTTAGGGGGTGGGGTAGGATTGCTTTTCTGTTGTTCATTTTTGGTGGGGGTTTTTTGTTGTGTTTTTCTCCATCCTGAAGGAGCCCTTCTACCCCACGTTTTACTGATGTCATTTTTATGACTGTTCCTGTTACCACTACTACATCTGCAGTTTATTTTCATGAGAATGCTATATTTTTGTCAAGAAGAGAATGCTATCTTTTTGTCAATAAGAACTACTTTGAAAGAACATCAGGTTACAGGACAAGTAGAGAGCACAAGGTGTTTTCCATGTGCCCCCAAGGAAAAAACAGAGACTTTGATAACAAACTTTATTTAATCTTCTAGTTTTATGCTTATCAAGATGTGTCCAGGAGACACATCCAAGTGGTGTGATCAGATAAAACTGTACTGCAGGCATTTCTCAGGAGAGAGCCTCCAGCCCAGCCATGGTATATCCCTCAGATCCATGGCACTTTTCCATACCTGATTCCCACTCTTTCCCATGACTCTTAGAATCCTACCCATTGGCCCAGGCCCTGCTCAGATCAGTCTCTAGGAAAACACATCAAGCCCTTTGTGATTCTGCGGCACAACCCAATGAATCTGCTTCTTGCCCGTAACAGCTGCCAGTGCTGTGCTCTCAGATAAGAGACCTGGTGGGGCTGAGACCAGAGCCCAGTGGATTCTGTGTCTGCCATCACCTGTTGGGACAAAAAGGGCACTGATCTGTGCCTGGGTGTGGCTGATCTCAAAGCCCATCCTGTTGTGTCCTGAATGGGGGCAACAGCTTGTCCGGGGCTCAGGCTCACTCTGGCTTCTTCCCATCAGTGCCTGTCAGTGCTCATGCTTGGGCTTTGCCAGCCTTGTGGTCGCTGCCCTGTCCCTGAGGGCTGGAGGGACTGCAGAGGCTGGAGCCTTCCTTAGCTGGGAGAGGGGCAGCTTTGAGCTCAGCCTGCTCACAAACAGGTCAGGGTCCTGATGCTGAAAGCCCCGTCAGGATCGGTTACAGCTGGAGCTGCTCTGGTTTACAAATGGGAAGGCATTCCTTTGGCAAACTGCTGAAAGGTGGGGAAGATGACCTCCTCTCCTGGGATTGTATGTCCCTGTGCTTTGTTTCCTGTCAAGAGAACTCTTCAAAGGACTGTACAAATCAGTCTCTGTGCTGGCCACCTGTGCTGCAGGGCTGTCTGCCTGGTTGTGGTTGTTGTTACCCAGCCGACCACAAAGGGCTCAGTGTTCCAGGCGCTGGGGCTGCCTTTTGTATCTCCTGGAAGCTGGGATCTCTGCTTTAAAGTCAGCATCTTGCATTTTGTTTCCCTCAGGGAGAATGGTGAACACCACTGAAAATCCCCTGATGAAATACACGCATCTGAATTTTATTGGCAGCGGGTGAGTCCAACAGCAGTTACTCCTGCACAGCCGTGGGCCAGGTGTTTTTGGGGTGGAATGTCTATCCAGCGTGAAGTCAGGCCAGCTGCAAAGATGATCACATGCTGGGGATAGATTGTCCCATCTCTCAATGCTGCTCAGAATTTGTGAGTGGGCTCAGAAGGCATTGTCAGAGATGCCTTGCTACCGAGGTCTTGCCTGCATCAAGGAACAGGACCTGGAAGGTCTCCTTGTCTCTCAAGTGTGGGACAGCTCTGTGTTAATTTCTTTAGCATTTTGTGTATGTCTCAAAATCATACTGGCACACTAATGAAAAGAGAAGAAACTTGCTTGCCTGAAAGAGCAACCTATGCCCTATCAAAGCTGTGAGATAACAGTTCCCAGGAACAATTCTTTCCCCTGGTTTGAAGAGGGAAACACTCTGTGGTCAGGATAGGAACCACACCGTTTAGACAGTGAAACCCAAGAGGAAAGACTAACCTCCCTTTAGAAATTGGACCCCAGTGCTTCAGGAACAGGCCCAGTGCCCATGCACTTGAGAGGAAAATGCATCATCTCCCTCCTGGCAGAGCCCTCCTGCATCCTGCAGGTTTTGACACTTCCAGCAGAGATCTCCTGTGTGGGCTGGCTTTCACTGCAAGATCTAAACAGCTTCTCCTTTCTCTGCTTCTGTTTTGTTTCTAGGACTTTTGGAGATGTTTACAGAGCACTCGACAGTGCCACAGGAGGAGAGGTAAATGTCAACAGCCCCTGCAGGCTCTGCTGCACTCGAGGGCTTTCCCCTCTGGTGTGAGCTGTGGCTGGAGCTTTGGGCAGAGCTGTGCTGAAAAGGCACAAGAAGCACAGACTGGTGCCAGCCCACAGAACACATTTGGGACTTTGTCCTCCTCAGCTGCCAGAAGGAAGGCACGGAGGGCAGCGGTTCCTTTCAGAGAAGGACGCGCTCACTCGCTCTCCATTGCTAAAACAAAGGTGGTGCCTGCGAGCACCTCACTGCTCTTTGGGGCTGCAGCTTCAGAGTCCTGAATTCTCATTTCTGGCTGCCAGCAAATCCATCTGAAAGTTACTGGTAGTTCCTTAGCCACCTGCAGTGCTGCACTTGGGAACTGCACGTAGGGAGAGATCTGCAAGGCGTCCCTGAAAGCCCTAAGCCCTGCCCATATCACAAGATGTACCCACAGAGTATTAAGGCATGGATTCCTTCTTCTGAGTCCCAAACAAAGCAGCAGAGAGTGTTGTCAGAGGTTTGTGGGTGATAACTGAGACACTGCTGTTACCAAGTGGTCAAGGCAAAATGCCAGTGGCCCCACGTGCCCTGTAACTGGCTCCCAAGGGAGCAGAGAAATGGGCTGTTGGAATGTCAGTTCCTGATTACTGCAGTGCCTAATCACAAGGCAGTTTGGCACAGCTCAGCTGTGTCATTGCAAAATCACTCGCTCCACGTGCCTTGTGGTCTCGTGCCACCAACCTCTCAAGTTACTGATTTTCAATGTCATTTTAGGTGGCAATAAAAAAAATAAATCTTCAAGGAGTGAGGAGGAAGGAGCTAACCTTTAATGAAATACTGATCATGAAGAGGTATAGGAGTCCCAATGTTGTGAATTATTTAGACAGGTGAGAGGTCATGGTCTTATCCCATGGATGTGTGTTTACATAAAGCAAACATGAGAGGTTCAAAACCCACTTTGGTCAGTGGCAGCAAGTAAAGCTGTTAATTTTTATTTATTCATATTTCTCTCCTCATCTCCAATGGATGAGAAGAGAGTGCATCTTGTCTGCATGAGTCTTCCCTGGCACACCTAGTTTGATAATTACTCCAAAATTATTCAAAACCTGGATCAGCTGTATCTTCCCAACTCAATAGCCTCAAAGTTCACTGCCTCCACATTTATTTGGGATTGATTTTTTAAAGTTTCTTAAGTGCAGATGAACCATCCTAAAGTGGATTTCCCTTGGATTGTTGCCCCTCTTTGCCATTGCTATGCATGCCAGGAAGACTAGGTGC
This sequence comes from Ammospiza caudacuta, assembly GCF_027887145.1. NCBI lineage: Eukaryota > Metazoa > Chordata > Aves > Passeriformes > Passerellidae > Ammospiza > Ammospiza caudacuta. Next base: position 7,291,983 of record NC_080602.1, read on the forward strand.
TTATTTCCAGAAACACCATGCCTGACATGTTTTTATCTGGGCTGTTTCTAACTGCACTTTTCATTTGCTGCCCATCTAAGACATCTCCTTTTTCACAGATGTGTCTTTCTCTTTGAGACTGCACAGATTGCAAATAATGCACAGCCAAGAGGGAATGTCTATTCCTTTGATTCTGTCCTTGTCACAAAGGCATCTGGAAATAAGAAACCTGGAAGCAAAAAATCAACGTAGCCATGTATGTCCATCTCTACCCCCTTGTTTCCTTCTTTCAGCTACCTTCTGGGCGAGGAACTCTTGCTGGTTATAGAGTACATGGATGGAGGTGTCCTGAGCGACATCGTCAGCCAGACCTGCCTGTCTGAAGATGAGATGGCAGCCATCAGTCGGGAGGTCAGCAATCCCAGCTGTGTTTCCAAGGGCTTGGGCAGGATTGTCTGGGAAACAGGGGCTCAGAACAGGAGAGGTTTCCTGTGCCGAGCTTTGTTTCTGTGTTGCTGGATTGCTATGGGCAAGTAAAAGCATCTCAAGTGAAAGGCCTGCCAGTGCCCCTGCACTCCCTGTACTCAGTGCCAGTACTCTTATCTCCTGCTGTTGTATTCTCGCTCTGTCTCTTGTATTTGTATTTGCTGTTCTCCACCTTGCCTCTCTACATGTTTGCCTGGGGTCTGTCTTCACTGCATTCCTTGCCTGTAAAAGCAAAGGTGCTGGTGGCAGGATTTGAAACAGACAGCAAAGAAAGAAAAGAGAGACTCGTTTCTCTCAGTGCTCAGCTAAAAAGGATAGGAGTGCAGCTAGAATGCTCTTTGCTTCTGAGCACATGCGCTGCAGCAGGAGTCATCCTGGCTGGTTGGCAGGGGACAGCCTACAACAGCAGGTGCTGTTGCTCTTTCAAAAGCTGATGTGCCTTTCCTCAGAAAGGTCCTGCTCTGCAAGTGTTGGAGCAGCAAGCTCTTCCTCTCAGCGGCCATTACTCCCCATTCCCCTGGAGAGGGAATCTTTTAGATTCTTTGTTTCCTTTCTTGTGTGATGAAATCACATCACTCATTTTTGCCCTTCTGTTTCTGTTTTCTCGCTCAGTGCCTGCAAGGACTGGATTTTCTTCATGCAAACGATGTGATCCATCGAGACGTGAAGAGTGACAACATCCTTCTCAGAACCGACGGTTCTGTCAAACTGGGTCAGTATATTCTTGGTCAGGTGCAGCGTTCCAGGGATGTGGGTGTGGGGCTGCTTGGCGTGACTGCCAGCTCCCCAAAAATGGTGCTGGTGGCAGTGCAGGGACCCCTGCTGCGAGCTGAGGGCACAGTTGCAACGTGCACAGAGGTAGAAGGAGCCACAAGCAGTCAAGAGTGGCCTTGCTCTGTGTGTGTCCCTTCCAGAGGGAGGGAGTTACAAGTCTAAAGTTTCCAAAGAACAAAAGCCACTGCTAGAGGCAGTGTAAAACATGGGGGGATTTTTAAAGTCGCCAATGCCAGGAGATTCAACAGAGCAATTTCAAACTTCTGGTGGGGAATTCTTTTGCTTGCTTTCCTAACTGCACAGAATTCAGATAAAACCAGTATTTTGTTTTCTCCTCAGCTGATTTTGGCCTCGCTACTCAGCTCACCCCTGAGCAGAGCAGACGGTGCTCGGTAACCGGGACTCCTTGGTGGATGGCGCCTGAAGTGGTGACAGGTCAACCATATGGCCCCAAAGTGGACATATGGTCTTTTGGAATTGTGGGAATTGAAATGATAGAACAAGAACCTCCTTACTTGGGCGAAAGTTCTGGCACGGTAAGGAGCAAATACTCACTAATCCCACTGTCTTTCTCACCTGTCCCATGTCCTGTGTGCCACTGGACAAAATCCCATTGCCATCTGCTGGAACTACTTCCACCAAGGTCCCCTCCTACAAATGTCCCTGCAACACATCAGCATCTGCTGTACTTTTGGTTGCATCAGTGGGGGAACTCAAGCCTTACCACATGCAAACAAACTCCAAACAAACTCCATTCTCACTCAACACTTTCCTTTGGGTTAGTGGTTCCAGTTCTTTTGTCTGTGTAGATGGCCTTAATAACAGGAAAAAAGCATCTTAAAAGTGTTGTTATCTTTCCAGAAATGAAGGAAGGATACCCAAAACCAACAAAGTTTCTAAAACCGTGGTCTTTAGAGAGGAACCTAACCCTGTGTGCAGTTTCTTCTCACTGGGAAACATGGGCATGAGGGTGTAATGCACAGAGTCTCTTCTGCTTCTTGTGCAGTGCTGCTGAAACACTCAGTGACCGTGTTTCTCTCCTAGCCCAAGCAACATTCTGCACGTCACCAAGCCAGAGCCTGGTGATGTGGAGAGCCTGCCAAAACCTCCTGTTTGTTTCCTGGCACTTTCTGGCATGGGCCTACCATTAATGCATTGACTTGAGCAGCCAAATGACTGGAGGGTGTCCATAGGGATGGAACCTCTCCTCCTTCTGACCTAGACAATTTTTCTTTTGCTGCAAAAATGGGAAGCTGAAATTTTCAGACTGCTGAGAGACAGAGCTGCAAGTGGCTCCTGTGTGCCCAAGCAGGCATTTTCATCCCAATACATTTGTGCAGGCATCTTAATGTGTCTGTGTTGAAGAGGAGATTGTAAATGTTTGTTTCCCTACCTGGCTATTAACTGATGGATTTTCTTTCTTTTCTTCCAATTCCCATTGTTTTCAAGAACAGCACAAAAAGCTTGATGAGTTTTGTTCTAGGGCACGTGCTCTTAAAGGACCAACAAGCACCACAGAGATGCCTTTCATGTACTAACCCTTCAAATTAGCTAGTATAGCAAAGTCCCTCTTCCAAAAGCCCTCTCAAGCTGGCATGAATCCTCAGAGAAGCAAATGTCCTTTTGCTGATGTAGTTCCCACTAACTAGGTCAGGCATTGAAATCAGCTGCCAAGGCAAGATCTGCAGGATGGTGGAAAAGCTGTGGCTGCGTCGGGGTTTGGGTTTTTGGTTGGTAAAGGAAAGTCATCTCTGGGTCTGTGCCAGGGCAGAAACTGCCACTGAAGAACAGAGGTTAAACAAAGGGATCTGGGAGAGCCTTAGAGATGTGAAAGCAGGAGGTGGAGCCTGGTGTCTCCTTTCTCTCCAGGCTACATACCTGATAGCCACAGTAGGGACTCCACAGCTGCGGCAGCCCAAGCTCCTCTCGGCTTTGCTGCGTGACTTCCTGAGCTGCTGCCTGCAGACAGACGAGGAGCGGCGCTGGTCTGCCAAGGAGCTCCTGCAGGTAAAATGTGAAGGGGCTGCAGGTGAAACAGGCTCTGAGGGATGGGCTCCTCCTCCACTCAAGCCCAAGGCAGCAGATGAGCCCCCTTCCTCCTCACCTCCACTCTTGCTGCTCTTCAAATGAAAATGGTGAGGAATCCTAGACTGAGCTGGGCTGGCAGGGCCCTGTAAATGTCCTCTGGTGCAAGTGTCCTGCAATGAGCAGGGACATCTTTAAAGAGATCAGGTTGCTCAGAGCCCTTTGCCACCGGAGCCGGAATGGTTGCAGGGATGGGGCTCCTACAAGCTCTTGGGGCAAGCTGTGCCAGGGTGGCACCATGCTCCGAGTAAACAAGTTCTTCCTTAGACCTACTCTGATTAGGTGCCCTTAGTGTTTAAAAATATTTGTCCATATCCTATTGTAACTGGCCCTGTTAAAAAAGATGTTCCCCACTTTCTTCAAAGCCACTGTGAAGTCTTGGAAAGTGGCAATAAAGTCTCCCTGGGGCCTGTCCTTCACAAAACTGAATAACTCCAGCTCCCTCTGCATTTCCTGTGAGGAGAGGTGCTCTGTCCTCTGACTGTGTCTGTTGCCCTCTTTTGTGATTTGGTGGAGTGTTCAGTTTTATCTAATGGCAAAAGAATTGAAGCAGAGCAATGCAGGGTACAGAGACATGAAATGGTGGTGGAGGAACCCAAGGAAGCCAGTCCCAGCCTAGGGGTCAGAGATTTGTCTGTGGGCAGGAGGGGCTGTGGGGGGCTCACTGTGAGCCTCTGAGGGGCCCTGGTTTGTGCCCCCCAGCCCACCCTCAGAGGTTTCTGCCACGCAAACAGGGACAGCTGGGAGGGACTTGTCCCAGCCCCATCTGCTGCCTGGCACGCTCAAGCAGACGGGAACTGTGCCAGGGTTACTGCCAGGTTGTGTGGCAGAGAGGGAACTGCAGGGCCCAGTGCCACTGGGCTGGCCCTGCTGGGAAGGAAGGTGCCATCCAGCACACGAGGGGCAGGGCATGGAAAGGCAGACACTGCTTTCTGTCCCTGTGGGAATCAGCACAGTGCCTGTCTTTCAAAGGCAGGGACCTATGTGAGTCATTGGAGTTTCCTGAAAGGAAGAAAACCCAGGGACAGAAAGCACCATTTCTAGAGCACTGGCAGGGCAAAAATCCCAGCATGATGAAGACATCACAATAAACAGATGAGTGGGATTCTGGGCCAGGTTTGCCTGTGATGGCAAGGTCTTGCACATTGGGGATGACTGGGGAGCAGATGGTCCCATTGCTCCTCTTTCTGGGTCTTTCCAGCAACTTGATGTATCCTGATTGAGTCCCTGAAACAATGAGCTTGGAAAGTAATGGTTCACTGTTCTTTGTTGTATTTTTTTTTCCGGTGGACAGCATCCATTTGTAACTTCAGCCAAGCCACCATTCATCCTGGCACAAGTCATCAACTCAGTGAAGAAGACGAATAACCCTAACCCTAAACTCTAAACCTAAAACCTAACCCTAACCTTAAATGCTAACCCAAACCCTAACCCTATCCCTATCTCTATCCCTTACCCTTTCCCTTACCCTTTCCCTAACCCCAATCCTAAGCCTAAGCCAAAGCCTAAACCTAAACCCAAACCTGAACCTAAATCTAAATCTAAATCTAAGCCTAAGCCTAAGCCTAAGCCTAAACCTAAGCCTAAACCTAAGCCTAAGCCTAAGCCTAGCCCTAACCCTAGGAGACGAGAACATAGCAATCATGTCAAGATGTTATCTCTGTTACCAATTTAGAGTAGGATTGTAGAGTAGGGTTGCTAAAGAGATTTGAAGCATAGAATTATAGATTAGAGTTGTAATTAATAAAGTTTCTGAAACATCAATTCACTTGGAAGATTCTCCTCCTTCTGACCCCTTCAGAAAATTCAACATTTTTTTCTGAATTACCAATTGTTTTTTATTGGTACTAAGTCACACATATGGCTTTTTTTGTATGGTTTCATAAGTGAGGAGGCCTCTTCTTCATTCATCCTCTCCAGACCGCACTGCCTTTGGAATATGACCCACTGGCTGGTTATGGCGCAGCTGTGGTATTTCTAGTTGAGGCAGAAAGGGCAATGGCATTTGAAGGCAAAACCAAAGGAAGAATGAGGCAGCCCAAACACCCTGTGCAGATGCAGGCCTTCAGCTGTGACTGGAGAGCAATGGGGTTCCTGCCACTTGGATTTGTATCCCTAAATGCAATAATCTCTTTGGCTGGAGGAGAGCCTTGCTCAAGTGAGACAGCAGAAAGATCAGAGAGGGTGCTGGGGAAGGTCTCCTGTGGTGCAGAGCTGTCAGCGCCTGTGAGGTGAGAGCGGGCCCGGCCTTGCCCGGGCTGGAGCCCCAGCAGAGCCCCGGCAGAGGCCGGAGCAGCCTGAGCCCCGGCAGAGGCAGGCTGGAAGGAGGCCCTTGGAGCTGCAAGAGGCAGCAGCCGGGCCCTGGGTGCCTCTTGCTGGGAGCGGGCGAATCCTCCGCTCTCAGGGCCCAGGTGGCAGCTGGCTGCTGCCGAGGGGAAGCGCAGCCGTGCTGGGCACAGCCCGGCCTGGAGGCCATGGCCGTCTGGAGTGTGCCCAGGAGCAGAGAAAGGCCAAGGGCAGCCGCGGGCCGCTGGGCTGGCTAAGGATTCCTCCTCTTCTGCCGGCTGCCCTGCAACTCCTGGCAAAGGCCAGCAGTGTGTGCAGCACTCTGGGCACCGGGGCAGGGAGCCGGGCTGCTCGGCAGGCTGGAGCACAGGGCAGCTCCTTCAGGCCCGGCACTTGTGCCAGGGAAGCGAGGCCAGCGTGAGGCAGGGACAGCTTGGCAGGGCCCATCTGCAGGAGCCAGCGCCTCACGCAGCTCTGGGAGGAAGCGCCTGCAACCCTGCAGTTCTGCACTGAGCCAGAGCAAAGGTGTGAGATGCAGCGTGTTTGGCAGAAATATTCAGGCCCACCAGGCCGGCCTGCTTTGTGCTCTGTGGTGCACAGCAAGCGCTGTGCAATGCAGCTCTGAGCTGCTGGGAGAGAGGCAGTCGGGGATGTGCCTGAGGTGAATCAAGGGGTTAGCTGAAAATGTAAGGAGGATAATTGAAAAGTGAGGATGAGTCGAGGGGCCAGCTGGGAATAGAATTGGGATAGTAGAAGATTGCATATTTTAGTTAAGATTTTAAAATGAGGTAAGAAGCTAAGTTAGTAATACAGCTAGCAGAAATCATGTGCCTTAGTTAAAGCGCAGCAAATAGATTAGGAACATAAAGCTAGGAGTGACAGGGATAGAGGAAGCATTTGTGAAGAAGCTGAGACCATAGAAAGACCTTGCCTTAAGAGTAATTGAACCAGGCTGGTTTTGTCCTGCCTGTAGCTCTGAGCAGGGGTCAGCAGAAGGGAACATGCAGCTCTTGGGCTGGAGCTGAGCTGGAGACCCGGTGTGACAAGCACTGGTGGCCACCATCCCCCTGGTTTTGTTTGTATGGTTCATGGATGGCTGGGGCCCTGGGCAGAGCCCTGACAGCCTGGTCTGACCCCAGGGAAGGAGAAGGAGCCCCTGGAGAAGCTGTTCCAAATGGGGCTGGTGCTGGAGACACCAAGGACAACCTCAAAGATGACAATCTCTTCCTTGGCCTGGCCAGCTGAAGATGATGGACTTGGATTCTGGCACCTTCTTCAAAGCCAGGCTCCAGGTCCAATTTGCAGGTGAGTCTATAGGTAGGGGGTTGCTCCCGGATCTGGGCATGGCACAGCTGGGCACCAAAGGTTCCCCCTTTGCTGGGGCAGATACAATGAATTCTTCAGTCAGCTGCCCAGCTGCTTTTTGGCTCTGGGCAGCTGCTGAGGGCTGGATGTGCCCTGGCTGGCTGCAGGCTGGGCACATGTGCTGCCCTCCTGCTCTGCTGCCAAAGGCAGCAGGGATGGGCAGCTCTGGGCACTGCCAGCATGGCCTGGGCACCGCAGGCCTTGGCACAAGGGCACAGGAGCCCTCAGCTGACGGGCGGTTTCTGCTTTCTCTCCTTGCAGCCGGGCTCTGCGGCTGCTGAGGCTGCTCTGGGCTCTGCCAGGGCTCTGCTGGGCTCAGCCCTGGGCCCAGCTGGGCTGGCTCTGCCCTCACATTGCTCTGACAGCTTTGCATCAGACGAGCCCGTTGTGAGCACAGCGCCTGAGCTTTCTGCTTTGGCAGGTGAGTGAGACTCTGCTGCAGGCCCAGAGATTGCAGCTGGGGACACACATCCAACTGGCAAGGACCCAAACTCTCCATAGTAGCAGCTGAACGCCTGGATCTGCACAGGGTGTTTTGTCTGTCCCATTCTTCCTTCTTGATTGGCTGGAATTGTGCAATTGCACTTTCTTCCTCCTCTGGCAGTGCCACGAGTGGGCCAAAGCTGGCGAGTGGGCCGTGCTCCTGAGGCAGTGCAGTCTGGAGCTGGTGGATGGAGAATTGCCCTTCTGCACTTCCACACCAGAGCAAAAAGCTGTCAGAGGGACTTTGTGACTCTAAGAAATCCCTGAAAGTTTCAATGGGAATGTTCCGCTCATTCCCAGGCTGAGAAGGAAGGTCGTCTTGTAAAGGATTTGGGCTTTGAAAGAGTTTCCATTCCCAGTCCTGCTTGGAGCTGGAAGGGCACAAAGCAACTTCCTCTTGCCTCGACCACAATTTAAAATAACAATATTGGAAACAATCCCCAAAAACTTTTTAAAAAGACTGCTGAGGTCAGTAAGATGGATCCATGCCATCAGCACATTTACAAAGTAAATAACTTTTCTTTTCAAAAGATCAGTTGCCTCTTAATTCAAAGTTAGAGATGACTTTTCACTGCACACTTGGGTTTTTTTTTTATCTTTCACATTTTATATAGTTTTTGATTACTTTTTCCTTTTTTTTCCTTTCAATAGAAAACATGTCCTATCAAAGGAACATCCTTTGCTCCTGGTTCCCGTGTGGAGCAGCTCCCTTCCTGCTGGCTGAGCTGCTCAGGCAGAGCCCGGCAGCTCCTGGCCCTGCAGGGCTGAGGCTTTTCCCCGTTGCTGGGCACAGACTGATGGAGCAGCACTGCTGAACACGGGCACACAGAGGCACCAGCAGCAGCTGCCTTTGGCCACCTGGGGCTCCAAGGCCCAAACTCTGAGCAGCCAGGGCTGGAAGAGACTGGCAGGATCTGATCCCTGACTCTGGGCAGACAGGGCTGCACAAATGACCCCACAGCAGCAGCAGCAGCACATGGAGCTGACTTTGAGCACAGCCCCTGCCCCTCTTCCCTCCCGTGTGCAGCGGTGTCACAGCAGCCTGAGGCACCTGGGAGCCCCCAGGGCCAGCAGGGACTGGAGATGGCAGCCCTGGGCTCCTGGAGGCTGTGCAAGGAACGGAGCTGGGCATTCCCTGTCCATGGGGAGCTTCCAGATGGAAAAGGCTGCTGTGCCCAGGCAGCTGCAAGGGCACAGAAAGGAGGCTCTGGAGCACTGGATCTGTGCCAGTGCCACAGTCCTGGGCAGCAGCCAGCGAGCCCTGGGGGAACAGAGGGCACAGCAAGAGGGACAGAAGCAGGCAAGGGCAGAGACTGGAGAGAGCCAGGCCTGGGAGCAGGAGCAGCTGCTCCATTGCACTCTTGGAGAAAGCTCTTGGCTGGTTCAAAGCACTGAAAGGCGTGAAGGGCAGAGGAGGAGGCCACAGCAAGCAATGCTCCTGTTTGCACAGCCTCCCCTCTCCGTGTCCCAGAAGGAATTGCATGGACTGTGTTCTTCTCTCCGAGCCGTCTCGTTCAGCATGAGCAGCTCAGCACCAGGAGCTGAAGGAGCTGAAGCCTCAGGCCACAGGAGCTGGGCAAGAGGGAACTTTTGGAGCAAAGTAATGCTGCTAAAATAGACCCAGCTGAATGCAGTGGATAGAATCATGGAATCACAGAACACAGAATCCTTTCTGTTGGAAAAGCCCTCTGAGCTCAGCCAGTTCAGCCGGGCACCCAGCAGTGCCAAGCCCAGCACTAAACCACGTCTCTGAAGTGCCAAGGCCTGGACACCAGCCCTGAGTGAGGCCTGGACAGCAGGCCCTGAGCCAAAGGTGGCCTCTGGATGAACCTTCCTAGCAAACGTTATCTTTGTATCTGCTCCCTAATGAAATATGCATGGTCATTAGCACTGAGATAGATGTAGCCACTCATTAGTGAAACGTGGATTGACCTTTGTGTATTTAGAAGCCAGACAAGGCCATGAAATCTGACATCTGGCCTTGTTTGGGGCTGTATGGTCAAAGTCAGCTCCCTTGGTTCCTCCTTGAGCCCTGGCCAGGCTTTGGGAGGGACCCAAGAGGAGGATGAAAGCAGATGTTGCCACACTAGCAGTGCTGTCAGTTTGTTCATTCAGCACTGTCAGAGCTGGGCCCTCTCCCAGCGGGGTTGGAGCCTCACCTGGGGCTGGAGGCACCTGCAGGAATTCCCAGTGCCCAGGAGTGGCTCTGCAGCCCTTGGCTGTGACAGCTTCCCCAGCTGCTGTGTGGGTCTGGGGGATGGTAAAGGCTGAGGGTAAATGCTGCTGGATCTTTGTTAATCATTGCAGGCAATCTTTGGTGGGGATGGTTGGGTGCATTGCTGAGCTGCTCCTTTTGTGATTCTTTGCTGCTCTGAACTGCAGGAAATGACACTGATTCCTTCAGCTGGAGTCTGTATCTCTGGTGCTGACCCTGCCCACTGGTAAAACAAAACTGGCACAGTCTGGCCAGATGCCAACAAAATGTCATTTGTTCAATGTAAATGTGAGGAATCAGTCCTATCAGAAATTGCCAGCTGGGAAGCCCTTCCCTGGAGTTCCCTGGCTCTGGAGTGGGCTGAGGTCGGAGCCCCTTGTGAGCAGTGGGGCAGTCAGGTAAAAGAAGCTGCACCCCTGGATGGCTTCAAATGCATCCAAAAATTGCAAATGGAAAAGGAAAACACCTTGTGGGTTTGGGCAGACAAAGATGAATTTGTTGAGAGTACATAGGAAACAGCACTTTCAGAAGGAACAATGATTATTGGAATGCTCCCACATGGAGCAACAGAAGGTTTTAATCTTGAGCTAATATGCATTTGTACAAGTGAAATATTGATATAATAAATATCTATATACATATTTATAGTATATAAAGACATATATATATATATTAATATATTCACATATATATGTGAGTATATATGTGTATACACATATGTGTAAAAAATATGTATATATTTTTTATATTGTTTAACACATCCTGCCAGACCCTGTTTGCTCTAAGGGCCCCTGTGGAAAATGCTCTGATCCACGGGGCTCTGTGTGAAGGCTGCTGTGACACTGAGGGACTTGCACAGCAATTCCATCCAGGAGCCTGGGTGCCCCTCAGGGACTGGGACCCAGCCCCTTCCAGCCAGAGGGGAAAGGGCCCCCCAAGCCTTGTTAGCCACAGACAGCATGGTAAAGCTGAACAGCAAAGGACCTGGGGGCATTATTCTGGAATTAAAAAGGTGCCAGCTCCATGGACAACAGAATTCTTGTTCCTAACTCGAATGAGATTGAGAAAAAATAATGAAGAACGGTGTCACTAAAGTACTACTGATGTCTGTAAGGTGTACCTTGATAGTCAGCCAGAATCTTTGTCTGCCACAAATACCTCTGGTGTTTCACCAAGGGATTGGTCATCAAAATGTAATGATGGGTTATGATGGATTGTTGAGCTTCTTTTGTAATTCTTTGCTAATGATGATGTGCTTTGCTGAGCTTATCCTTTTGTAAATCTCTGCAGCTGTGCATGATATAAATGACACAATTCCTTAACTTGGTGTCTGTGTCTTTGGTAGTGACCCTGCCCACTGGTGAAACAGGGCCCCCTTTTGCCTAAGTGTTACCTGGGAAGGCAAAAGCCCTCCCTCCAAAATTCCCCCCTTCCTCCCTGTTCCCCCCTTCATACCCTGAGCATGATGTGCTCTGGTCTGGGGTATGCCCGGGGTCAGTTGGGGTCCCCTGTCCTGGCTGTGTCCCCTGCCCAGCTCCCCCGCAGCCCCAGCCCCTCCCCAGCGTGGCTGGACGAGGGGCAGGACAGGCCTTGGCTGTGCTGCAGCTCAGCAAGAACAAAACCATCTCTGCGTGCTCAGCGCTGTGCTCAGCACCCGGCCCAGCAGTGTCTCAGTGCCAGGGGCTGTGCCCTCAGTCCCTGCCGGGGGTTTCCATGGCAACTGCCAGGCCAGGTGACCCAGGTGTCCCCCCAGTGCCGGTTGCCATGGAAACAGTGCCCAGCCCTGCCCCTTTCTGTCTGGCTGACCTGGCCTTTGGCCCTGGCAGTGCCGGTGGCTGCTGGTTCCTGGTGCCAGAGCGGCCAGCGCGGCACAGGGCAGGTGGCCATGGCACAGCCCCCAGCAAGGGATCCCCTCTGGCTCTGGGCACTGACACCAGCCCTGAGCAAGGGCCCAGGGCAGCTTTCCATGGCCACCAACCATCACAACGGGTCCGGGCATTGGTTGCCATGGCACCAAACCAAGGAACGGGTCCCTGTGGCCGTTGCCATGGCACCTGGTGGCACCAACGAGTGTCACTGCAATTGTACCTGGAACAGCCCTGGCACCGCTTTGTCCCAGGGTTGCCATGGCAGCCAAGGGCAGCAACAGCTCTGCAGGCAAGTGGCCATGGAACCTGGCTGCAGAAATGGCTCCTTGGGCTGGTTTCCAAGGAAACCTGAACTGATGGGGGTTGCCATGGCACCCAAACCCAGCAGTGGGGTCCTTGCAGTGTCCATGGCAACAGTCCCTTGCAATGGCACCACTGCATGTTGGGATGATGATGCACCCTCACAGCTGGCCCAGGGCAGGTCTGGAGTGCTTCTGGTGGCAGCTTGGGCTTGGCACACAGTTGAGGAGGATGTCTGTTTTCAGTGGGGAAACTCAGGAGTTTTAGATTGCTTCAAAAACAAATGAAGGAAAATCCCTCTTTGGCTGTGTGCAGCCACTTCTCCAAGCAAAGCAGGTTCCAGGTGAGTGAGGAGAGAGACCATGGGCTTGGGAAATATGAAGCAAGGTTGTCCACACTGGCTCAGAGCTCAAGGCACCACTTCTCTGAGCAGGCCAGGGCTCCTTAGGAGAGTCCCTGGATCAATATCAGTCACTGAATGCTGCAATCACCTCTTGTGTAATAAGAACAGCAATAAAAAGACACCCTTTAAAATAGGACTACATATTTCCTGGAAGCTCTTTGAACTATTTCTCCATAACTGTCAAAGGAAAACCTCCTAATGAACTACACTGGAGCAGAGGGAAATCAAGGCAGAGCCAGGGTTTGTCAGGACTTGCTTGATCCTCATGAGCCTCACTGTGCATTTGGAGTGAGCCCTTGAACCTCAGGGCCTGGGAGGAGATTGCACAAACCTTGCCAGGAGTCAAAGGCAGAGGAAACACCCCAAGTGTCTCCAGGCATTCATGGCTCCCTCTGAGGTCCCTCTCCAACACAGGCTCCTCATGGACTCCTTGGAGGAGAGAATTTGTGGCCAGGATGGCACAAAAACCTCTCAGACAGTGTGGAAAAGAAAATCTAAAGTACCTTCAACACCTTGAGTGTCTCAAAGCATTAATGAGCCCCATTTCGTGTCAGTACAAAGCTCTCCAGGGACTAATTAACGCAGATAATTGGGGCCATGATTGGACAAATATCTCCCAGAGTCTATCCCAAGGGAAACACCAAATACCTTAAAAGAACTGAAGTACCTTGAAGCATTTATGAGCCCCACTGAGTGGTGTTACTGACAAAGCCTCTCTAAGGACTAATTGCAACACATAATTAGAGGCCATGATTGCACAAAGCTCTCAGAGACTCCAAGGCAAAAGCAAAACCCAAAGTCCTTTGAAAAACCTGCAGTCCCTGGAAGCATGAAGGAGCCCCCAGGACCATTCCTGAGCAAGGCTCCGCAGGGACTCCTTCCAGCAGATCCTTGAGGCCATGGGATGTGGGCTAGGGGAGGATGCTGAGGGCAGGACAAGGGGCTGACAGTGCCCAGCCTGGCTGGGGCTGTGCCAGGAGGCCCCCGTGCCTCAGGACAAGGTGTCTCCTCACAGCCCTTGGTGGCACAGACCCTGCTGTGCCCCAGGGCACCAAGACTTGGCTTCTCTTTGTCCCCACCTGTCATCACTGCCTCCAGTTCTCTGCTCTGCCTGGGGCCTGGGGACACTTTCCCTGTGGTGTCCCTGACAGGGATCTCTTCAAAGTACAAGAAACTTCAGTGTTTCAATAGAACTGAGTTCTTAAGGGTTCTTGAGGGTTGTGTGACATCACAAAGCTGGCTTTGACATCACAGAGCTTGCTGTGACATCACAGAGCAGGGTGTGAGGCTATAGAGCAGTGTCTGCTCTCATAGAGGGTGGCTCTGAGGCATCAGAGAGTAGGTTGTGACCTCACCTGGTGGCTGTGTAACATCATAGAGGAGGCTGTGACATCACAGACCAGATTGTGACATCACAGGGTGACTTTGTGACATCAGTCTTCTGCGATGTCACAGCACTGCTGTATGAAATCACAGGGTGACATAGAGTTGGCTCTGTGATATCACAGGGTCAGTGTGATATCACAGGGTCAGTGTGACATCACAGGGGCTGTGTGACATCATGGGGGCAGCATGACATCACAGGGGCTGTGTGACATCTCAGGAGCTGTGTGACATCACAGGGGCAATGTGATATCACAGGTGCAGTGTGAGGTCACTCTGCCCCGGCCCCCCTCACAGTTCCCCCCAGAGCAGTCCAACCCTGCTCGTGCACAGCGGGGTCCCCTGTCCCCCCGGGTCCCCCGGCCCCGCAGCCTCCCCCAGAGGATGTTCCACGGGATCGACCCCAGAGCCTGACACGGGGACGGGGCCCTGGGGGTGGGACAGGGGGACAGGGACTCCCCGGCAGCGTCCCCATGTCCCCCAGGGCCAGAGCCTGGGCCAGGGCTCCTTCACCCTGTTACAAACGAGGCCTTGAGAGCGCTGAAAAACCCCCGGCAAGGGATCAGCCAAAACCAGATTTAATATTAAGGGACAGCAGCACAAAGTTCCTTGGCAAGAGTCACTCTGCTCCTGACTGGACACTTCAGGCACACCAAGGAAACAAAGCAACTACAAAACCAAACAGAATCCAGGCAATAAAACCAGAAATTAACCTGGAACTGTCCCTGTGTGTGCATGTGTGAGTGACACAAGGACAGCAAGGGCAAGGATAAAAGGAACATGGCCTGAAAGCTTAACAGAGCTCAAACTTAACAGGACTTTACTTATACATTAACCTTAACTGATACTTTCAACCTCACAGTTTAGCAAAAGAGCAGAGTATGACAGCATGTAACCTAACTTAAACCTATGACTTCACAATTTAACAGAGGAATAACACTTAACAATATTGAACTTAACATAAAACTTATACTAAAGGTAACTGCTTAGCAAAAGAAAACCTCTCAGCAGCATTTAACTTCACTTAGGCCTTGTGATTTAACCTTCCCTACAGGCCTGACTGACTCAGCTATCCAAGGCACTCAAGCCCCTCAGAGTGCAGCATTTCTGCCACATTTCCCCAGCACAGGCACTCCTGTGTGCACACAGACACAAAGAGTCAGTGCAAGGCACCTGTGAGCAATTCCCCTGAGGGCAGGAAATGCTCACTGTGGGTCCTTTGGCATCTCCCCAGCGGGTGAAGGGTTGAGCCTGGAGGAGTGGGGGGATCGGCCCAGGCTCTGTCATTGTTCAGGATCCCCGAGTGCAGCAAACGGGAGAGTTCCCGGCTGGGAGAGGCCCCACTCAGAGGGAGTGGCTGGCCCAGGAGAGCTCCAAGGGCTCCTTTTGGAGCGCTGTTTGCAGGGCCCCAAGAGAGGGGCTTCAGTCCCAGCAATGGTTCATCCTGGCCGCACTTGGCATCAGCAGCTTTCTTTGGCAGGGTGAGAACAGGGATGTTGTGCCGCTCAGGGAACACAAACAGGTCCCAGGGCTGCTCCTATAGGAACCAGGAGCTGGTTGGGCAGCAGCAGTGCCTGGAGCAGACAGTGTTTGTGATGAGCTGCAGAGGAGCTGAGCCCAGGGGCTGTTGGCCAAGGCGAGCATTTGTTGCCCAGGGAGCATTTCTCAGCTGGCAGGGCGGCCTGAGAAGGGGAGGGGGGAATGCAGCAGCACAGGCCCATGGAACCAAGGGACCATTGTGACACTGTGGGGCCCTGTGAGACCAAGAGACCATTGTGACACTGTGGGACCCTGTGACAACAAGGGACCATTGTGACACTGTGGGGCCTCATGGAATCATGGAGAGCACTGTGACGTTGCTGGGCCTCATGGATCCATGGGGACTGTACTGACGCTGTGTGGCTCCATGGAATGTAGGGATCATTGTGACACTGAGAGGCCTCATCAAAACAAGGGGCCATTGTGACAGCGTGGGTCTGCATGGAACCATGGAGACCATTCGGACACTTTGGGGTGTTATGGAACCAAGGGGCCATGGTGACACTGAGGGGCACCATGGAAACACAGAGACCATTGTGACACTCAGGGGACTCATGGAAACGCAGAGACCATTGTGACGCTGTGAGGCCTCATGGAATCAGTGAGACCATTGTGATCCTGGGAGGACCATTGTGATATTGTGGGGCCTCGTGAAACCAAGAGGCCTTTGTGACACTGCAGGTCTTCTTGTAATCAAGGGGCCATTGTGACACTGCTGGAACCCATGGAATCAAGTCACCATTATGACACTGCGGGGCCCCATGGATCCAAGGAACCATTGTGACAATATGGAGCCCCACAAAACCAAGGGAACACAAAACAAGTCTGGCTGCTTTGGCCTCCCATAGACTGCCTGACTGGTCCAACTGACCTTTGCATGTTGAGTGTCACTTCTCATCTGCTGCTGAAGCACTGAGGCTCTGTGCTTTCCTTCCCAATGGAAAAGAACTGTCCTCCTGCTCTAGGCACCCATGGCCAGAATTGGGATTTCACCTCCAGAGGTCCTTATATCCAGGGATTCTTCCAATAGGAATATTGCCAGGACAAGTCTGTCTGGCAGTGGTTTCACAAGGGTCACCTCTCATCCGTCCCCAAAACATTGGGAAAGGCTCCATGCTCTCCTTCCTAAGGAAAGAACTGTCTGCTTCTCCAGGTGCCCATGGCTGAGATTGGGTTTCCACCTCCAAAATTCCCTAAATCCAAACTCTGCAATTACTGACAATCTAGCTGGCCGTGGCCTGCTGAGGCTCTCACTTGCCTTCCAAACCTTGAGGCTCTGTGCTTTCCTTCCCATGGAAAAGAACTGTCCTTCTCAGCCAGGTGCCCATGGCCACAATTGGGATTTCACCTCCAACACTGCCTGTTTTGACAGACTGGAGGAGATTGCTGGCTCTAAACATTTTGTGTGTGGGGGAGGAAGGGGCAGGTCCAGCCTTGCCCTGCCCTGTAAGCCCAGCCCTGCCCTGCCCTGTGACCCCAATCCCCTCAGGGGCCTTCAGTGGGTTTACGGTTTCTACCTGAAGGGCGGCACCCTGAACCCCCAGCACCGCCGTTCCACCCTGGGCACTGGGGCCCTCTTGGCTCTACTCAGTGCTGCCGCTGTACTCGGGGCACCCTAAACCCCGCTAGGGACCCGTGTCCTCCCACTGCAGGGATTGTGCGCGACTCACACTGCCCCGATCCTCCACGCACCCGGAGCTCCATTCAGGGCTTGCGTGCCAACTCACCAATTCATCTGCCACCTTTACTCAAATTTGGTGCACAGGAAAAACACCAGCCAGATATTTGTAAGAGGTCAAAATGACACAAAATTCTACTGGCAAAGTGCAAAAAATCAAGAACTTTGGAATAGGATTTAACGCAACATCAAATTACACATAAAACACTAATCATAGCAGTAACTTCATTAACTTAGCCCATTTATCCTGGAAACATTAAAACACGTAAGCTGTTAGGGTGTCCAAAAATGTTCCATATAAAGAGCATTAGAACAAGAAGAAAGAGAGAGAGACAGAAAGACAGAAGCTCTATAGAAAGACACATATATGACTAACAGCTCCTAGGGTTCCAGTGTGGGTGAGACACAAACCCCAGGAGAGGGCAGAGTCCATACCAGGAGCTCACCTTGTGCTCTATATTTTAAGCCCCCAGGCCCTTGTGAGCCTCCCCCAGGTGGGATTTCTGATCACACAGGCAATCAGGGCTGGGTTAGCACTGTACCCACTGTGTGACTGATTGACAGCTCATCCCACAGTGTCTCAGGACATTGATCTCATCCAGCCTCTGACAGTGACCATGGTGACACAGGGGAACCTCATGGAACCGTGGGTCAGTTGTGACAATGTGGGTCCAAGGACACACCGGGGGATGTCATAGGTAGAATAATGATAGAAGAAAAGTATTACCGCGCCTGAGTGGGCGCTGCTGGTGATAGAGAGACGGTGAATCTTGTTTCTTGAATCAGAAGGCTTGATTTATTAAGATATTATATATAATACATTATGACTATACTAATAAGAATATAGAGAGAGGTTTGCAGAGCAGCTAGGCTAGATAGGAAGAGATAGAAAAGAATCCCAACAAAGCTGTGGCCAAGGACTCAGTCCTCTGGCTTACACTTTGTGATTGGCCCTTAATTATAAACATGGGAACATGAACCAATCACCAATCAAAATAGGTGCCCCTGTTGCATTCACCAGCAGCTGATAATAATTGTTTATGTTCTCCTCTGAGGCTTCAGCCTTCAAGAAGACACAGAAATCTGAAATAAAGGATTTCTGTGAAAAAATGTCTGCGACATCTCACCTTTCTAAATTGTATAAAATAAAAAAAATGCTGATGTGGAATGAACAGGAAATTTCTTTACCTGTAGAATATACAATAACTAACAAATCACTAGAACAATGCTACAATATAAGAAAAATGCAAAATACAATGCAAAGAGAATTTGAGTCCATGCAGCTGAGTTTCAGGAACAGTCCAAGAGCCAAAGTTGTTTCCCTTGGAATATCTGAGAGTCCTTTTTGGTCCTGAAAACAACTTGCTGCAAAAGGAATCCCATCAATAGTTATCAAAAAACCATTGACACTCATAACACAATTTTTAAACAGTTTGTGGAATGTCCTTTCTGGCCCTTCAATGCTTCAGAGCTGCTGCCCGCTGTTTTCAATCTTTTTTATTTAATTTTAATTTTTATTTTTTTTTAAATTGAAAAACAAAAGAGCAGCAGCAGAGCAGAGCAGTGCCAGACAAGGAAAGGCCCTGGGGGCCCTGGCCCATACTGGACCAGGAACCCCAAAACTGGCTCACAAAGGGGGACCAGGACCGGTAGGAGAAACCAGAGTCCCCAAAAACATAAGGAGGCCACGCAGTGGGACCAGCCCAGGAATTTTTTGAGCCCAACGGCCCAGGCCAAACCCATGAGGAAGGCTCTGCATATCCACAGGCCTGAACCCTGCTGCCAGTACAATGGCAGCACGGGAAGTGAGACGCTTCCTTTCCCCTAAACCACTGAGGCATGCCAGCAGCAGGGAAATAGAAGCTGCCCCGAGAATCTTCATCTCGGGTCTGGGAATGTTTGTTTCCCACAGCAACATGTCACCAGCCCCACCGGGCTGGGGACCAGAGGCAGAACTTTCGGGAGCCCCCTCCCCCCCGCCGCTAGGGCACAAGATGGGCGGCAGAGATGGCAGCCTCTATGGGACAGCAACCGAAACACCACCCCCCAAACCGCCGAGCTTGAAAGCCGGCAGCTGGACTGCCGCAAGAGTCAGCTGGCGGGCAGCCCCCGCTCCACTGAAGGAGAGACCAGACTCTGGGGCCGCTTCCTGGAGCGGGCCCGGGGCTGGCGGGCCGGCCATGGGGGGCGCTGGGCCAGGGTGGGGGCCCACGGGGCTGTGGATGACGCTGGGGCTGGCCTGGAACGCGGCAGTGACTCTGGCCACGGAGGAGCCGGCCGAGGAGGGAATCACGCTGATCGTGGGATCAGCCGCGGGCTGCTCCGAGAGTCCCGCAGGTTCAGCGCCGTTTTCTGCCGCTGACTCTGGGACTGTCTCGGCTTGAAGCGGCGGGGATGCGCGAGAACCCACCTCCGCCGCGTCCCCCAGCCCTGAAAGCAGCGGCAGGCACGACACGGGGCCGGCGCCGTGCCCCGCCGCTGACTCCGGGGTCTGCTGCAGAGGCGCAGTCGCAGTCTCCTTCAGAGCGCAAACAGGCAGCAGCGGGGCCGGGAGAAGCGGCGGGGCATCGCTGTTGCTTAGCAACAGGTCAATCGCCGAAAGTGCTGTTCTCTTCTGCCTTCTCCGACACAGGCTCTGGCGGGGGCGGGGAGGCCGGTGAAACCGCGGGCGGGACCTCCTGGAGTGACGGCTCTAGCAGGGGCGTGGAGGAAGCCTCGGAGACCGGTGCCGCTCCGATGTGTGAAGGAGGCGGAGTCTGAGAGGCCGGCGCTGGCTTGAGCGGCCACTCCCATCCCCCCGGAAAGAGAGAAGGGGGGGGAGGACAACACTCCATCTGAGCATGCTCCAGAGCAAGAGTAAAAAAAACTTCTTCGCGCCGCGAAGTTTCAGCCCCCCGCGCCGCGAAGCGGGGGGGGCGAAAAGCCCAAAGTCATCACCCATGGGGTCTTCTGCCAAGGGCGGTGGAAACGGAGCTTGTCCATAACAGTTAGAGATCCATTGAAAACAAGCTGCTCTGCGCTTCAGGACTGGGAAAAGCTTTATAAATGCTGGGTAGATAGAAGGCAACACGCGTCCCTGACTGTAGACGCACTGGATAATTGAGTCCATGCACTCCCAGACGAAAACATCTAAAGCGTACAGGACATCAGTAAAAAACCCAAAAAGCTTTGCCCATCGAAAGAACCCATAGATATCTGTTTCTGACAAAAAGCAACCATCTTCTCTGCACCAATATTTCCAGAGGGCAATAAGCTTTTCCTCTGAAGCGGAGAACTGAATCTCTTCTGGCAAGGCATGTGTCTGCCAAACGAACAGCCACAAGCTATGAAGGGCTGGTTCATCAGGGATAGAAAAGCCCACAGTACCTTCTAAAAGAGTCCAGCTTGCTCTGGCCAGCTCCACAGGTCTGCTGCCCTTTTCCATCATCTTTCCTGATGGTTTTCCAGAAGAAGGTTCTGTTGTGGTCAGCCTTGGCTGTGAACTCTGTCCAAATCAGGATCTTCAGTTCTTCAGCTCCTGGCTTGAATCCACTTTCTTTGGTCACTTCAAAGCAACCATCAAATGCCACACATACAGGATTTTACCCAGTGCAGCAATTTTGCTCCTCTGGTCTTATTAAATTAATTTTTGCTCTGACACGTCGGGTCACCAGATATTACCGCGCCTGAGTGGGCGCTGCTGGTGATAAAGAGACGGTGAATCTTGTTTCTTGAATCAGAAAGCTGAATTTATTAATATAAGATATAATACATTATAGTTATACTAGAAAGAATAAGGAGAGAGGTTTGCAGAGCAGCTAGGCTAGCTAGGAAGAGATAGAAAAGAATCCCAACAAAGCTGTGGCCAAGGACTCAGTCCCCTGGCTTACACTTTGTGATTGGCCCTTAATTATAAACATGGGAACATGAACCAATCACCAATCAAAATAGGTGCCCCTGTTGCATTCCCCAGAAGCTGATAATAATTGTTTATGTTCTCCTCTGAGGCCTCAGCCTTCCAGAAGACACAGAAAACTGAAAGAAAGGATTTCTGTGAAAAAATGTCTGCGACAGAAAAGCCTTTTGAAATGAAGCCTTGTTCAGCCACATCAATAGCTGGCCTATCATCTCTTCTGTGTGCAACTAAGCAGTTACAAGTTCCCATGTGAAGCTATTTTGAGAATGAGACTTTGTGACCATTCTATTCTGAGGGTGAAAAACAAATGCACCTGCAATAACAAGTAATTTGTCCCGTGAGAATCAGTGAAGAGGTAAACAATACAATAGAGAGATTTGATGCACAAGTAAAATCTATTTTATTAACCAATAATCGACTAACTGATAAGAAACCTTTGAATGAACTAAAGGTGCACACAAGGTCTGTTAAACTGTGTAAAATGAGTTGTATGAATAAAGAATAAAGAGTTCTTCTCCATCTTAGCTTAGTCCTATGGGATTTCAGTTCCCCCCTTCTTGACGGCTTTGGGTTCTCCCTTCTTTGGAGCTTTGGGTTCCGCCTTCTTTGGGTCTTTGTCTTCCTTCTTCTCTGGGATCTTGGTTTCCTTCCTCTCTGATGCTTTGGTGTCCTTCTTCTCTGATGCTTTGATTTTCTTCCCTTCTGATGCTTTGCTTTCCTTCCTCTCTGGGATTTTGGTTTCTTTTTTTGGAATTTTGGTTTCCTTATTCTCTCGGGTCTTGGTTTTCCCCTTTGCTGGTATTGGAGGTTGCTTGCCAACAGAGACACTCTTCTTTCCCTTCTTCTGCCTCTCTTCCTCCTTCCTCCTCTCTTCCTCCTCTAAGGCTTTTGCCTCCTCCTCGACCTTTTGAGCTGGCTCCTTCAGCTCCCTTCTGCAGACAAAACAGAAAATATGGCTGAGAGTCCCACCAGAACCTTGGGCTCCCTCGTCCTGGCTGGCCCTGCACTTCATTCCTTGACCCTGAGGCCATTTCCGTGAATTCTCCTCAACCCACAGAGGTTGGGAACATCCCAAGTGAGGGCATGGGTGGAAGGGGACCTCCAGGACCGGCCAAACCTGAGCTTTGCCATCATAAGGTCTTGACTGTGCAAGCTCCCTCTGAAGGCACAGCCAGACCCCTCCAGCCCCTGCCAAAGGCTGATCCAGCAGCTCTCTGCACTGGTGCCTGGAAACGCCCTTTGTCTCTTGGCTTCCCAGTTTAAAGCAGAGCACAGATTGCTGACATCTGCTTAGCTCTCCTACAGTTCTTACTCAGCTCATTCAGCCCCCTTCTCCCTGGGCATAGCTGAAGCATGATTTTAAAGAGTTCAGATTTCAGCTGAGGGTTAGAAGCAATTCCCATTGATCAGGATGTAGGTTAGATAGGCAGACCATAGGTTAATGATTATGAGATGCTTAAGCTGGAGCAGATTGTTCTATTGTTTACCATTAGGAGAGGGAAGTGGAGGAAGTGAACTGTTATAAGAACATCTTGAAACCAGTAGAACAATGGTTAGCACCTGGGCTTGATGTCAATCAATCACTAAGCAGGGGACCTTGGATGGTGCCAGAGGGTCACAGAGACCTGATGAAGACATTCCTGACTTCACCCCCTAAGACCACTGACCCAATTCGAGACACCAACCCAATTCAAGGGAAGAATTGCACAGGAGTGAAGGACCAATGACCTCATTTGAATACAGAGCAGGGATGGGAGGTGCTGGGGTTGTGCAGATGTATTGTGTGTAAGATCTTGGGAAATAAAGAGAGGGCAAAGAACCTTGGACAGCGCGGTCACGCCTTTTAGGGACGGCTCTGGTGCCACCCGCCGGTGTTAATAAACATCCCACTGTCTAACTTTAATTAGTTAGAGAGTCTCTGCCCGTGATCTTCGGTTTTAACGACTCCTAGCCTGCTCCTTCATGAGAACAATCCTATCAGTCAGAAAGCAAAGGCTGCAGGAACTCCTCTCCTGCAAGACAGGCTCTTGTCGGGCAGATTTCCTGCTGGAACCCAGCTGGGACCAAGCAAACCAGTGCTGGCTGCCATGGAAACCACTGGAAGCAGCCTCGTCCGTCTCCTCCCCATGAAACCAACTTCAGCCTGGCCTGAAGAAGTCCTGATGCACAGGCTTGCTTTAAGCACCTCCACTCCCAGCTCCACACTTGGCCTGTGTGTCCTGAGCTGGGCTGCCTTGCTGGAGCTGAGCTTCTCCTGTGCTTGCCTACGGCTGCAGCTG
The DNA here is from genome assembly GCF_027887145.1 of Ammospiza caudacuta. NCBI lineage: Eukaryota > Metazoa > Chordata > Aves > Passeriformes > Passerellidae > Ammospiza > Ammospiza caudacuta. The sequence goes on from NC_080602.1 coordinate 7,315,001, forward strand.
CAGGGGAGCCTAAAGCACAGGAGTTTTTCTGGCTGCTATGCCACCATAAGGAGAACCCTGGCAGATCAGCAGTGCAAGGACTTCATCTGTGGCAGGAGCAGGACCCAAAGCAAGGTTTGCTCTGTGCCCCACGCCTGCCCATACCACAATCCCACTGTTCTGGTGAAGAAGGCAGATGATGAAGAAGATGCCACTCAACACCATGGACTTCAAGACACCTCTAAATGCGGTGCCAAGGCAGGCCCAGAGCCCAGCTCCCCGCAGGCAGCAGCTAAGCCAGGAGGGCTCAGCACTCAAATAGAGAAGATGATGTTCTGTCTCAACAGAAGAAGGTCCTTCCTCTCTTGGCAGCCAGGGAGCTCAGAGTGGCCATCCCTATGTTGCTGCTGGCCTTTGCTCTGCAGCTCCTCTGAGCTCAGAGGCCTTGGAGCAGGGAAGCCCTGCAGGGACAATAACCCGTGGCAGAGCAGGAACCCACGGAAGGCTGACTCACCTGTCCCTGAGAGAGGCCTGAGAGCCACAGTTGATCTCCTGGGGGCTCAGGGAGGAGCTGACACGTGAGGCCGCCCTGGGCACCAGCACCTCAGAGGTGGAGCCTCCCTCCATGTGGCACAGCTCCGGGACATTGCAGGTGGTGTTGAGGTGGCCAGAGAAGGTGGAGGTGACCTGCTGGCTCTCTCCTGGCTGCAGCACACCTGGCAGTGGCAGGATATTGAAAGCCTGGATGGAAGACAAGAGAGATTGAGGTGTTGAGCATGGAAATGGATGCAGAAGAGCATCTTGGAGCTGTAGCCAGAGGGGCCTATTCCCCAAACACTGCCAGAATCACCCTCACCTCATCCTGCATCCATGCCATTCACCAGTGCAGGGACCATGGGGAAAATCTTCTCCCATACTCACAGCACAATGCATTAATTAGTACATTACATGAAAGTGAACTAGGATGTCTCCTGGCAGTAGAAATTCTCTCTGATGCACAATTTGCCATTACAAAGTTTCAAAACTTCCTGCTTTTAGAAAAGGAGGAGACTCAGAGTGAGAGCTCTTGGAGCTGAGGGAAGGAGTCCAGCCCAGCTCATCTGACTCCTGAGGCTCTTCCCCTCTCTCTCTGATTTAAATGCTTCTTTCTCAAGGTGCTACAGCAAAATCTCCTGCAACAATTTCCTGTGGAGCACTTGAGGAGTTCCAGGGGGAGCAGTGCCCTCCACAGGTGCTGCACAGCATCCTTGGGCAGCCCTGCAACGTGTCCTGCACGGCCTCTCCAACAAGCAGCTGCTCCAGCAGCACTTTGCGATGGCCTGCAGGGATGGGAGGCCCCTCTGTGGCCAATGCTGAGGGCCCCCAGTGGCACTGGCAGCTCCAGCCCTGCTTGCCACACTGACAATGGGCAAGGGAGTCAGATTCCCTCTTGCCTTCTCTGCTCCCAGGGCAGTGTGCGCCACGTCCAGGGAGCACCTGAATCCCTCCAAGCCTCGAGGCAGGTGAGGGTGCTCAGGATTTGGTGCTGGCACCCAAAAAACAAGCCATTTTCTGTGCTGGGAGGAAGAGACAGCCCCTCTGCAAAGTCTGCCTTTGTCAGACAGCTCCAGGGCCAGCAGTGCAATAGCAGCTCTGGGTGAAAGCAGAGCCCTGCAAACAGGGAGTCTGGCTGCCTTGGGAAGAGGGTCCATGGAGATCAGCATAATCCCAGCTTGCTCTGTGAGGGAAGCTGGAGGTGTTACCATGATGATGCAGAGAAAAGCCTCATCTTACACTGGGAAGGAAACAAGGCAAAAAAATCCCACACTCAGCACAGGCCTGTAGGATCTGAGCCAGCTTCTCCAAGGAAAACTCTCCTATTTCTCCCTCCCCCTCAGCCCATGTCCAGCCACTGGCCCTGCTGCCCAGCCCACTGTCAGGGCACAGCACAGCAGGGCAGCAAAAAGGGAGCTCAGCATGAGCAGGACTTGGTGCTGGCAGGCTGGGGAGGCAAAGCAAGCAGTCGGTGTACAAGAAAATCTACCTCTGCTCCTGAAGAGTGGGTAAAATCCTGCACTTCTTTCAGGGCTCTGGCTGCCTCCTCCTGCCCAGTCCTGAAGTGCCTCCATCGAGTTGCCGCACAATCCAGACTGGTTCTCCTCTCCTTCGGTGGCTGGGGTTTGAATTTAGGTGGGTGGAGCTCATCTCTGGAAAATAAATAACTATGAACAGGGACCTGCAGTGGGAGAGAGGGAGGGAGGGACACCTGCACGAGCAGCTCCTGGCCAGGATGCAGCCCCTGGCTGGGTGCTGGCTCGTTGGACTGAGAAATGGTTTGATCCAGCCCTTCCCAATCCAGGCTGGGGCAGGTCTGTTCTAAAGGCAGCCCAGGGATGGCACTGAGGTGCTGCAGCAGCTGCAACTGCTCGCATTGAGCAATTACAGAGGACAGGCATTTACACCTGGTGGGGATGCAAAAAGCACAGTGGGAGAGGAAAAGACAGAGAAGGCAGCAAAAAGGTGAGATTTGAGACACCGAGGGGCAGACCCAGCCAGTGCCCAGCCAGCACAGCCCACCCAGTGCCCAAGGCCAGAAACTCTGCAGCTCCACCAGGGATTTATCAGGAATGTTCCCCTGACACCGCTGGGGGGTTGGTTGACATTTTACAACACTCCCAGGTGACTCAGGTCGCATTCCCCATCCATCCTTCCTTCCATCCATACATACACAGGCTGTGGTGCTGGGATCCTGCCAAGCTCTGCCAGCCTTGGGCTTGGGGAGATTTCTGCCAGCCGTCCTGAGCTCCGTAATTGTGCTCTCTGTTCCAGGAAGCAAGCAAGAAAGATTTTAAAAAACCCAAAACAAACCACAACAGAGAAACCTAAAAAACCTTCAACAGCTCAACCCTGCTCAAGTTATTTCTTTAGGGACAGCTACCACTCTCCAGCTGAAATGCTGGGCTTTTGGGGAAAAAGAAAATTACATGTTCACCTCCAAATTGAAAAGGATTAAGCTAAGAGAACCTTTCAAACTAAAAGTTACTGTCCGAAAGGTTTTATCTTTGCAAGAAATCTCTAGGTAAGACCAGCCTGACGGTTAAACAACTGGTTCTTCTGGTGGGGAGAAACCCTCCTCTTTAAGGGAAGCAGCCTGATAGTTAAAAGCAACTGTTTGCTCAAACTTCAGGCTCCCTGGCACAGCCTGCATTGCCTTTCCTTCCTGTTCACTGATTTACAGGCAGTGCCACGACGGCCCGGGTTCAGATGTTTGGTGCCATCCGGGGAATTTGGCATTGCCATTTCCATATGTTTTAATCGAAGTTTCAGTCCTTGCAACCACTCTTCAAATGCCAGCTTTCCTTTCTTTTACAGAAAGCTCAAGGTTCCCAGAAGACTTCTGACATCCTCTCTTGCGCTCAGAGAGATGACATTTTCAAACAGATGTTTCCAAAGTTACCAGCATTTGAAAGAATAATGACCTCAAATGCCCCCTGGATTCCAGCTGAGCCCAACTCCATTCTGTGTCAGACACTGAGATTCCCACCTCTAAGGCAGGAGCTGTTTGTGCCCCCGTCCCTCCTGTCCTTCTCCCCAGCAGCCTGTGCCTGTTTTCCCCGGCAGAATCCCTGTCCCTGTGCACCCTGCCAGGAGCAGCTGCACACAGGCTCACATCTCCCCTTGCCCTCACCAGGGGGTTTCTCTCATCCCCGAACACGCCGATGAGAACGTTGGTGCGATGAGTGCCCAGGGCCTGCACTGCCACCACAACTGGGATCTCTGCTGTGCTCTGGGGCTGCACAATCCCACAGGGCTTGGGGCTGGAGTAGAGCACAGCAGAGTCCTCCTTGCGCTTCTGGAAGGGACACAATGAAACGCAGATTCAGAGGGACCTCTCAAGAAACTGTAGGCTCCTTAACATCCACCACAACAGAAACTTACACACACCTTTAAAGCTCCCCAGGACAAAGGTCAAAGGCACAAACAAGATGCAAGAATTGTAGGGTTAGCACTCCCAGGGGATCCTGCAAGGAGGCTGCCAGCAAAGGCACTGGTGTCTGTGGGTGCAGCAGCTTTTCACAACCCTCTAAGATCTCCCACAGGAAAACACCCTGAGGACTAGAGCATCAACTGTTTTTTCAGGAGCTTAAACTGCCTCCTAAAGTTTACAGTTTGGTAGGATCCTGCTCTCAGCAGATCTTTAAGACTGAATAGAAAGCAGCAAGGTCTTATCCAAACCCTTGGTTCCCCTAATAATCTCCTCAGGAATATTTGACAGGAGGAGGTGGATGTGATGCCAAACCTGGGGAATAAGCCCGTAGCAGCCAGGAAGGTGGCTGGGATTCCTAATGAGGATCTTTCTCTCGTAGGGCACCTTCAGGTGGCACTCATCACACAGCAGCACTGGGGAGGACACTTGGAGCTCAGGAACGAGACATCTGGGCAAAGAGATGACCCCAGGACAATCAGAGATACTGAGAGAATGGAGAATGCCTACCCCCAAAGACTGTGAAATGGAGCAGAACCCATTGGTCACTGTCAAATGCATATTGAAGAGCCCTACAGGGATAAATTGCCTTCTACCTCTTCCCACTCCCACATGTCTTGTCAAGGAGGGGCAAACCCTGAGAGGCAGCACCCAGAGGCTGCCAAGCGCCCCAGGCAGAGCACTTTGCCCCACAGCTGCCTCAGCCCCTCCTTTACCCAAGAAGGCTTGCAAGGACTCCTGCAACAGTGCCAGTGACCCACGAGCTCTGGGGAAGCCTTCCCAACAAGGATCAGTGCTCCCTAAGGCTCAAGGAACACACAGCTCCAGGGTCTCAGTAAAACTGACTCCCTTCTCTGCCATTGTGCTGTTGCCCTGCCTGAGAACTCAGCTCTTTGCCCCAGCCCTGGAGGGCACGAGACAGCAGCTGCCCCACAGAGGGGCTGATCAGCCCCTGCCAGGCCCTGCAGCTCCCTGGCTCCTTCACTGCACAGCTCCAGGCACTGCCTGGCCCCAGCTCCACCTGCTGTACACAGTGGCAGCCCAGGCACTGCCTGGATGGCTCTGCCTGGCACAGGGAACAGCACCAGGGAGCTGCATCCCTCTGGGCATCACACTGACACCCACAGCAGCACAGCAGCATGGAATTCTGCTGCAGCAACAACGACTTTTGCTCTCAACTCTGACAACATTAAAGCTCAAAACGGGAAGCAGAGGGAAGGACAAAAACTGGAGCTGACCTGCCACATCAAGGGCTGCTTTCCCCTTGTCACACCTTGCCCTCCCCACTCTTGCTGGGAGCCACTTCTCCCCTGCCATGTGCCCTCATGGACAGAGGCAGAGCCTGACTCTCAGCAGCTGCTTGGTGTGGCCCAAACCAGTGCACCGTGCTCACAGCCAGCACAACTCCACCTCTTGCAGCCTGAAGGAGAGGAGGCCCTCAGGAAATTTGTTCCACCTCAAGCACCAAAAACAAGGCCAATCAATGATATCATTCCTGGTGCCTTTAGAAGAGGGCCCAGGACCGTGCTGGGCTGTGAGCAAACGTGCTTTTCACCACGGGCTTCTGCCCAAGCACTGCTGTTCTCGTGTCCAGCTGGCACAACATGAGGGCATTCAGCAGCACTTCTCCTTGGCAGCTGCAGCCAGCACAGCCTGGGCAAGGCAGTGCCTGGGGGAGGCCAGGCAAGGGCTGGTACCTGGCTGTGATGATCAGGGATGCCACTCCCTTGCCAATACCCTCCAGGTCCACCAGCAATCTCCGGTAGAACTCCATCACCGTGTTGGAGCACAGGGTCACCTGGTGGAAGAGAAGAACAGTTAATGCTTCCTTACAAAAGCTCATTACCCACGGGTGATAACCTCCAGTTCCTGAGGGAGGATTTGCCCTTCATTCTTCTGCTGCTCCATGTGTAGAGCACAGTCTCAGAGTAACAAAAGCCTTCTGGCAATACCACATTTGTTAAACACACCTTGCTATAAGGGCACAGGTCAGTGTTGGGAAATTTAGGAGACTAGAGAATGGAAAAGTACAAGACTGTGGCTAATTCCAAGTCCTGCACCTGTGAGATAGCGTGTCCTTGGGCCTAGCTGTAGTAGGATAACAAATAGTGAGAGAGACATGAGAAAAGAGAGATGTAACCCCTAAGGAATGAGGAAGAGTTAATGGTATAGTTTAACCAATAGATTGCTTGGCTTACAGAATATTCATAAGCTTATTATTTGCTGTATAAGTGTTTGAAGCTTTCTTCAATAAACTGGACCTGTGATGAACCACCTGGTGTCCTGGTCCCCTTCCTATGTCAGGTCAGCTACGTTAAAACATTAGACTACAGCTCCATGCAACACTGCATTCAAATTAAGGGGCCAATTTCTCATCTGACTACAAAGACATCCATGCCGAGGAAATCTGACTCGACCACAACGAGTTCAGCTTTACAGCAGGAGGCTGAGGGCAAAGTGTGGCCCAGCAGGTGCTGGGCAGTTCATGGCTGCCCTTGGACCCTGACCCCAGGCTGGCTCTGAGAACTCCGGCCCCACGCCAGGAGTGGGGAACTGCCCCGGGCTGGGCATTGACCAGAGGCAGAACCCTCAGAACTGCCCCAGGGTGAGCACTGACCAGAGGCAGAACCCTCAGAACTGCCCCAGGCTGGGCATTGACCACAGGCAGAACCCTCAGAACTGCCCCAGGCTGGGCATTGACCACAGGCAGAACCCTCAGAGCCTCTTGCTCTACGCCGCAAGAGACAAGCCACCAACGGGACCAGGCAGAGGAGAAAGGAGGAGGATCTCTGTCTTGAAGTTCCACAAGGAAGGGTTTATCCCAAGCAAAAGGGTCAAAGCCTAAAGAGCCCTGGACACTCCCGTGCAAGGGCTTTTGTACAGATACAAATCAGAGGGTGAATACAAACAGCAAGCCAAAAGGGAATCCTCAGGGGAGCACTGAGGGGATTACATCAAGTGTCTGGGGCCACTTTGGGTAGGAGGGTGGGGAGGATGGCTCACTTGGGCCAATGGGGCCTCCAGGAATAGGGGAATTCCAAAGGGGCATTGCAGACAGGGATTGGCTCCAGGTTAAATTGGCAAAGAAGGTTGGGGAACAAAAGGGGCTGGGTTTGACAGGCAGGGAAAGAGCTGGAACAAGGGGCAGGGAATGGCATGAGGGACAGCTTTGAGGGAGGCTAAAACCCAGGGGTAAACCAACTCAGGGAGAACACGGGGTACCACAGAACAAACCACTTAACAAGGAATCAATACAATAAATTTGAACCGCTACACATGGCTGCAGATTTTTTTGTCTCCACTGGAGCTTCCTGAAGTGAACACAAATCATTCTGCTGCCCAGGAGGGGGGAAATGACACCACAAAGAAAAGCTCACTGCTTGATACAATGACATCTCTCTAACAGCCACCTTCTGCCCTCATCCTTGCTCTGCCCCATTGCAATCAAATCAATCGCTCTCAAAAACACAAGAATGGCTTCAGGCCTTGACCATAAGGTCTGTGAACTCAGGCATATGATTTTGGAAAGCAAACAGTGCTCTTTGAGGAACATCCCGAGTAAGCCAGCCAGCAGAGGCATCCCAGCAGTGCATATCTCTCAGTGCCAGCATGCTCCAAGCTGGCACCAGAGCTAAAGCCCTCCCACCCTGCAGTGCAGCTCCAGCCCTGGTGCTGCAGCGGCTGTGGCTGGGCTCTTGCCGTACCTCGATGTCCCGGTGTCCCTGGGGGAGGATGGTGCCTCCGCTGGGATTGATGGTGAACTCCCTGGGCTCCACACGGAAATGGATTCCCTTGCTCCAGGCCGGGTCGGTGTCCCTGCGGATCTGATCCACGCTGTCCACAGCCGGCTGCGTGCCATCGTCCGACATGCGGAGCTGGAACGTCAGGGGCACCGTGGAGCTGTTGGTGAGGCGGCAGCGCTGCGTGTAGGGAAAGCCTGGGCAAGGACACAAATATCCATTCAGGCACCCAGCAGGCCATGATCCTGGGGGCAAGATCCTGGCAGGATCAAAGTGGCATTGGAGTGGAGCTCTCTATGATCTGAACTACAGCTCACCCAGAAGCTGCGTGAGGAATTAATCGTCACTTAGCTCCCTTTGACACAGATTCCAGACTGCAGCCTTGAAAATGTCCACTCCTAGCCCTGCTGAACACTGCAAGCTTCTCTCTTTGTGATGGGGCCAAGCTCCCTCACCTGCCCCAAACCAGCACCAGTTCTCTCTCAGTGATGAGTGTGCACCCAGACCCAGCATTTACTCTGAGAATTCAAGCTGTCCAATTCCCTGCTCAGCCTGCCAACACTCCCACCTTTTTCAAGACATATAAAGAGTGAGTTGTCAGTAAGAAGAAGCTACAGCAAAAGAAAGTGAGGATGGAATCCGCAACTAGAACGTGAGGCAAAGAACCCTAATGCAGCTTCTCTCTGCAGGATCCTTAAGGCATCTCTTGCTTTGGGCCAAACAGACTGAGCACGTGACAGCTCAGAGCCCGCTCAGCTGGGGGCACAGCCGAGCCTTGCTTTGAGATTAGCAATCAGGAACCAGGTCCCACCTCAGCCCACAAACAGGGACATCACAGCCGTGCTGCTCACTGAGAGTGCTGCCTGCAAGGGTTTACCCCACTTTGGCTCTGAGATTTGCTTTCCATCCTGCAAAGCCAGAGATACAGCCACTCATGGTGGGGATGTCCTGCAGAGCGCGCAGAGCAGCCACAGCCTGCTCTGCACTGCACATCTGGCTGGGCTGGCCAGCTCTGTGGGCAGGAGACTTCTCCCCAGGCCTGCTCACCAAGAGTCAATGGGACACAGATGGGGAGGAAAAACAACTGCAGCTGCAGCCCAGAGCTTCTCTGTGCCCATCCAAGTGACCACTGCCAGCTCCAGCAGGGACTCCAGCAGGGAGGCAAGAGAGGCACAAAAAGGACAAACCCAGATGTCAAAACCTCCAAGGAGACTGAGGCCAGCACATGCAGACAACAGTCAAGAGTTACAAAGAAGCAAAAATACAACAGCTGCCTTCAGCCGAAGAGCCCTTAGGAATGAAAATGGATTCAGCAGGATCAATCTCCTGCTTCAGAACCATATTTCCATCTGTTGCCTTTCTTCTTTCATTCCTTCCAAAGTCAACTTGACACGTGCCTCCGTGGTGATGCAGGCTGGGGAAGAAGCAGCTCAAGAAAGGCAATGAGTTTCCTTCAGAAGTTCATGAACTTCATTGTTCTGGCTTTAGGCTTGGCAGTGAACGTTGCCCTGGGTCTGGGAAGGGGGACAGGGGTTCTGGGGGGTTTGGGGCGGTTTTGGCCCTGGGCTGGGCTTTTCCCTGGGGGGTTCTTGGGAGTTGTGGCGTGATGCCGTGGGCGGCTGTGCAGTGGGAGCTGAGGCTGGGCAGGGAGCGGAGCTTCCCTTCCTCCCGCTCGGGGGTCGCAGCTCGGCCGCTGCTGCTGCGGGAGGTTTGTGCTTGGCCCGGGGCTGCCCTGGCTGCAGCTCAGCGCTGGCACCGACCCTGCCTGCCTGCCCCGCTGCTGCTGCTGCTGCTGCTGCTGGGCACTGCCCGCATCCCCCTGCCCTCTGGGGCTTTGCAAAAGGAGCATTTCCTCCTTCCCTTCCCTTCCCGCACCGGCTGGGGGGGATCCCTGGCCTGCCAGAGCCCACAGCTCCTCCTGCTGTCACCAGAACTCCACCAAAGGGGAAAAACAGGACTTGGCATCTGGGAAATGTCTGTCCTTGCCTTCTTGTCTGTGCTCTCCTGAGACAGTCTAGCAAAGAACTGTTATTCCTTTTCCCACACTTTTGCCTGGGAGCCCTGTCATTTCGAAGGGATAATCATTTGGAGGGAGGGGCTCATCTTTCCATTGCAGCAAGATTCCCACCTTCCTTGGCAGACATCTGTCTTTTAAAGCAGCACAGAGACACCAGAAAATTCTGCCTTTCTATTCCTTGCTTCCACTGGATCTCACAATGGCAAAATGACCCCTGAGGCAGCAGCAGCAGCAGCAGCTCTGCAGTTCACAGCCTGAAGAGGCTGCTGGGGCAGAGCAGGAGTGAGGGATGCTTTTCTGTTGGAAGGCACACATCCCTGAGGCTGTGTCCCAGCCCAGGGAACACTCACCAAAGGAGATGTCCCCGAAGTCGAGCTCAGCGAGGTCGAAGTGTAAACTCGGTGCAGTGACGCTGCCCCTGCAGGCCGAGGACAGAGCAGGCAATGGCTCGGTTAAAGGCATTGCAAAGCTCCGGCTGTCGTGGCTCGGGGGCACAAAACCCGGGCTCAGGGCACCCGGGGTTTCCAACCAACACAGCCCCATGTGCTCAGCACAGGGCCCTGGGCACAGGAGGCAGCTCCAGCCAAGGGGCAGCAGCCAACAGCCCCTGATGGGCTCTGGGCACAGGGCAGGCAGGAGAAGCCCCCGGGTTGCTGGGGGTCCCATGAAGGACCCTGAACACACACCCAGACATGGCTCCGTGCCTCAGTTTCCCCATCTGCAATGGCATGGACATCAAGGTGTCCCCACTAACTTCTGTAAGCAGCCCTTCCAACCACAGCTTCCCTGCTTTGCTCCTTCTGAGCTGCAACTGCTGTTCCCATGGAGGAGCTTTCTCAAGAGAGTTTGACCCACACAATCATTACAGACACTTTCTGAGATATGAATCCAGGGCATTCCCAAACATCCTCTGAAAAGAGCAGCAACAGTTCTACCCAGGGCACAGATGAATCCTAGAGGAAAGGACCAGCTTGTCAGCAGTGCACCAGCTGGCACAGCCAAGAGCAAGAGCTTCAACAACCAAACTTGGCTGTCCTGAATCTAGCACAGCACCTCACCTTCCCTTGAACTCAGCAGACACACTCCAAAAGCCACCAACATCCACTGAAATCAGCACTTGAAGCTGCACAACATTCACCAGTTGATTTCATGGTTGATGCCAATCAGTGCCCACTCTGCCTTTTGGTTCAAAATCAAGAACCAGTCAGCTGTGTCCTCTATTGTACTCACAGGACTGCCCCTGGCTCTGCTCTGCACATCTCAACAAGAGACACCTGCCCCTGCTCAAGGAGAAAGCTGCTTATGCACAAACACCCCATGGCCATTTTGGGGGAGGGACAGAGGAGAATCAATTATTTGATGGTGAAAGGTTCCCTCTTGATTTCCAAATGAAAAAAGCAGCACTTTTTCTCCAAAAACAAAGCCAGCAGATTTGTTTCTGCACTATGGGCAGATCTGCTCACCACTTTTCTCTTGCTAAGGAATAACTTCCTTGTTCTTCTTTACCCATCTCCCTTATCTCATTGGTACCATCAGGTGCAGATTGCTTTCATTTCTTCACTGCCTTGAGCCAGTGCTGCCCAAGAGCAGCAGCCCAGCTCCAAAGCTGCAGAGCAGCCAGCATCAGCTCTCCTGCTTCCACTCCATTATCCTGCAGCACATGGCTCAGGCTGGCAGGGACAAGGCCTCACGCTGCTGTGGTGCTGAGCACTGAGCTCTGCCTCCCCTATGATCCGCCCTTCTCCCTGTGGCTGGGCCAGGATTGTCTCTTGCCATGGCACCAGCCCACAGTTCCTGACTCCCACATCAGCGCTTTGCTGGCTGTGCAAAGGAGGCACCAGAGCCCTCTGGGCACAGGAGCTGGGGGCACAGCTTGTGCCCCACAGCATGGCCATGAGAGGTGAGCTGAGGCTGCTGCTGCCCATCTGGCATGGATTATTCACACAAGGTTTTACAAACACTGCTGCTGCTGCTGCAGAATCAGCCAGGCTGGCCTATCTGCAAAGCCCTGGGGGCCTTGCTGGGTGTTCAGGTGGGACATCCCAGAGCAGCTGCTGCCCAAAGCTGATCCATCCCACTGCCTGCCATGGCCCAAGGCACAGGGAGATCCCTGCAGGGACGAGTCATTCCAGCTCCCAGCCACCACACAGGGCAGGAGGCAGCCTGACACCAAAGCAATGCCAGCGGCAGAGCAGAGATTCAGACCTCAGGAAACACCTTTCTCCTCTGCTCCACCCCAAAAGGAGGCAGGTGGGGGATGTCCCAGAGACAGCTACAGATGTGCCCACCCAGCTCCCAGGGTCCTTACTTGATGGTCAGGATGGCAGGCGTAGGAGATCCAGCCACACTGAACTGGAACTCCTCCTCAAAGCTCCCCAGCACGGTGGCACTGAAGGAGATCTGCACACTCTGGCTCCCACCTGCTGCAATGATGCCCTCCTCGGGGGCAAACTTGAAACACAAGCCCAGGTTGGTGGCTGAAGGGAGACAGGTGAAGGGAGCATCAATAGCTCCTGGGTTCATCAGTTTCACCTGCAGCAGCAAGAGAGCAAAATGGAAATACGTGTGGAATCTCCCCTTCTTGTGAGTTATTGTCTAATGATGCAATGAACACCCAGAAAAGGCAGAAGATGCTTTGTGCTGCTGAATGGCAGAAGTCCAAAGATTCAACAGGACAACTTCTGCCTTTGGGTTTTCATGCAGAGCAGTGGCAACTCCACAGAACTGCAGTCACCCTGGGCTTATCCCATGGGCACAGAGCAGTGCCCCTCTGCTCAGCAGCACCAAGCGCATTGAGAGCTGGCGCTGAGAGCAACGTGGGCTGATTGCAGCTGCCTAGGGAATCACCCCAGAGCTGCTGCTGCCCCAGTGAGCACAGCTCCAACAGCACCATCTGCTCATTCACCTTTTCCCAGACCATGAAAACAATACATTGAGAATGAGGCATCAGCGTCAAAATGTACAGAGAGCACCATCGTTTGTAACAAATCTCAGCGTGTCTTTCCCATCCACAGCCAAGATTTTGAAAGTGTCTGCCATGATGCAGTGCCTCATGAAGTTTTTGCAAGCTTGACTCTACTGGGGGGGAGACAAATAGGTAGAAAAACCCTTTGCTTTATTCCCAGGATCACTTTTCTCTTTCTAGAGCCAGAGATGCACCGAGGTTGAAGTGCTGTGAGGGACTGGTCAGCAAGGGAGAGAACTCCCAAGGATTTCCTGTGATTGCAGCAATAAGCAGAAGACACTTGGCTGGCAGCTGTTGGCAGTGGGCTGAAGCTCAAAGGCAGCCACTTTGGTGCAGCTGCTTCTGCAGAGCCCAGTCCAAAGGTGCCTTGTGTCTGGCACTGCCACAAAAGCCTCTGAACATGCAGCTTTTTGACCCAGGCTTGGTTTCATGTGCCAAGGAGTTGTTTTGCAGGAAGCCTCCCAGCTGATCCCTAAGGAAGGCTGCCCAAAAGCAGGGACTGGGGCTTCAGGAACAACTGACACACCTTTGTGTCCCCCCAGATTTGAGCAGTCCATCAAATATTCCCTGCTCACAGCTGCCCAGGTTGGCAGCAATTCCACAGCTGCACCAGGCTTGCTGCTGCCTCAGAAGCCATCAGGATCCATCCCAAGCCCTGCTGCTCACCTCATAGACATGGGGGGTGTTGACGAAAACGTTCCCAAGGTTCAGAGTAGGAGAGCTGAGTTCAACCAAGGGTCCTTGGCCTTCCCCTCTGAGCTGCAGGGGCAGCCTGCTCTCACAGCCTGGGGAGAGATGTCCATTGCAGTACAATCATTCCCTCTGCTACACTGGATTTTCCAGGCTGCCTCAGTGCTAGTCCCCAACTCTGAGCTGGATGCAACCAGCTCCCGATGCTGCAGGAGAAGATATGGACCCTTCTCTTCCCTCAGGACATATCCCCTGAGGCTGACTTGCAATTTCTAACCCATTCCCTGGGCTGCTTTCCAATTTGAGCCACCAGTTTGCTGAGTTTAAAACATCTCTGGTTCCTGTAGTGACAGGCCATGGAGGTATGGGTAGAAATGGAGAGAAAGGAGATTTAGGTGAGATATTCGGGAAGAAATTTTCCCTGTGAGGGTGGTGAGGCACGGGAGCAGGTTCCCCAGGGATGTTGTGGAGGTTCCAGCCCTGCAAGTGTTCCAACCCAGGCTGGATGGGGCTTGGAGCTCCCTGCTCTATGGGGAGGTGTTCCTGCCCATGGTAGGGGCCTTGGGACTAGATGATCTCTAAGGTCCATTCCATCCTTACCATACTGTGATTCTGTGGTTTCCTTCCCCTGCACCTATAGGAGCTTTGAAATCCATTCAGTGCAGGCACAAAGCTCCAACAGGGTTTGGCAATTGCCAAACTCCCTGGCCCAGGAGCACAGGACTTTGTTGCCCAGGTGCTCCCCTTGTGACACTCAGCACTGTGTTCTATTGCCACAGACTGAGAGCTGCAAGGTGACAACTGCCACACAGGGAGAGAAGCAGCTGCTGGCCAAGGCTGCTCCCTCTACCAACAGCCCGGGCTCAGGGGGCTCAGCCCCCTCTGCCCTGCTGCTGTCTGGGCACTGGGAGGTGGTCCAGGCTCAGGGAGCCCGTTTCTAACTCAGCTCCTGCTCCCTGATGATGGATTCATGGCAAATGGAGCCATCCTGGAGGCCAGGGGCCTGCAGGGGCTGAGTGCTTGTTCACTGAAGCTGTTCTGCTCTGGAGCTCTCTGGCCTTTGAGGGAATGCTGGCAAAGCCACGGCATGAAAACCTCTCCCTGCACTGCCTGGGCTGTTCTGGGATCACTCAGGCACACACAGCATTCTGAGCCCTGGCCTGGCACGGGAGACTCCCTGGGAGCTGCAGGGCCAGGGGGGATGTGCCAGCACTGCCCTGCTGACCAGGGACCCTTCCCAGCACTTCCATGGGAGCCCAGTGGGCTCAGGCTGGCACCAGGGCTTCACTGAGGGGGAGAGAGGCAGGGCAAAGGAGCTGCACCTGAGATACTGCAGTAAGCCACACTTCCATACTCCAGTGCTTCCAGGGGTTTGAAGGTCACCTTGATTTCAGCTGAACAATTCGGCCTGATTTCTCCCTCCTACACCAGAAAGAGACAGCAAAAGATTGGTCTGCAAACTTCACATTCTTGTTTTCACCACCCTCCTGTAAGCCTTTGTTTAGAGCATCAGTGATGAGTGAACAACACAAGGAGCCAAGGAAACACTCCAAACCCAGCCCAACACAGCTCTCAATGCTCAGCTGATCAGCTCCCACTCTCCACAATATTCCTGCTGCTCTGACACAAGCTCTTGGGCACATCATGCTGCTGTCAGCTACAGTGGGATGCAACTGCCACTGTGCCCTGCTGGCTCTTGGCCTTAGATGGGCCATAGCTGTAACCAAGAAGAGAACATGATCCCCTTCCTTGGAAATAAAGATATTAGTTTAACCTCTACTGAAAGAAAGCAGAGGTTGGGATTATTCTAGGGTTTACTCCAAGATGAGAAGGGTGTTCCACTGTGCACACACCAGGCATTCATCATCTCTCACAATGCCAGTACTCAGAATCAAGGCTCTGGTTGATGGGAGCATGTGGCAGTTTGCTTGCACCACCAGAAAAGGAAAAGGTTTTCTGTCCCTGTGTGCAGGACAACTCCAAAGGCCCATTTTAACCTTCCACCCTGGTGTCCAGGCTCACAGATGACGCTGGAAGGGACACTCAGAAATAGTGCAAGGCATGGTTACAGGAGGGGATTGGCATTTCTGTCATTAACCTTGGGCTGAATTTGGCCTCCTTTTGCTAGGGAACAATTGCAAGCTTCAGGTCAGTGTGTGAGCTGGCAGTGCTCCAACAGCCTCTGCTGAGCCCCACGTGTCAGGGGAGCCCCTGCCTACAAGAACTGCTCCCTGGGACACTGCAAGGACACGCAGGCAGTGCCCTGAGCTCGAGCCTGGCAGCAGAGCTGGGCTTTGTCAGGCTCCCAGCCCTGCCTGGAGCCTGCAGGGCACAAATGCTTTCAGCAGCGAGCCCTGCAGCCTCACCAGAAACTCCATGTCCTCCCTGCCAGCACATGGAGCCAGCTGAGGATCTGCCCAGTGACCGCAGCCGGGGAAGGGGTGGGTGTAGGGAGGAGGGTGGGTGGGAGGAGGAGGAGGAGGAGGAAGAGAATGTTCTCAGCTATCACTTACCATTGGCTCAAGGAAAAAAATGTCATCAGAGAACAGCATGGGGTCTTCTTGCACCTTTACCATCTTCTCCTTGTCCATGCTGCTCAGGAGGGCACTGTGATCTCCACAAAAGCTCTTCACCTTCTCTGTTTCTTTCTCCTCTGGGAAGTTTTCCTGGGACACCTCTTTGGGCGGCCGCAGCAAGCACTGCCTGCAGCCCCAGGGAGAGACAAGGCCAGCAGATGGTTTCATGAGCCACAGATTTGCAGAGAGAAGTGTGAGCGCCAGAGAGCAAAGCACTTGAGGAGCAGCAGCAGCAGCTCCCCAGCAAAGGCTGAGCCCAAGCCACGAGGGTCCCACAGGGATCAGAGGACAACTTGCTGTTCCCTGGCCCAGCAGGGAGTTTCACTCCACCCTTGCAAGCTCAGCAGAGGTTTGCAAAGCCAGCATCCCTCCAGAGAGCCTCCTGCCTCAAAGCCTCTGCCACAGCTGAGAGAGAATCAACCAGCCATTTCAAGTGGCTTTTCTTCCCACTGAGCTGCTCGGGGGGGCACAGAAAGATCACAGAGCACCCACTGCAGCATTTCCCTGGCAAGGGGAGACAAAGCTGGCTTGCAGCTACGTGTTACCAGCATCACTCTTTGTTTCTTCCAGTTTGGACCTGCCCCGTTCCCTACTCTGCCTTTCACAAGAGCATCCCAGAGCACTTCCACAGGAAATTGATGAATTCAGGCACTGAATCCCTTCAGGGACATTCAAGTTTTTATATGCAATATGCATGAAAACAGAGGCTCTGAGAGGGGAAGGAACTTTGTTGTGCAGGAGGGAGACAGCAAACTCCTGGAGAGACCTTTCCATGAGCCAGAGCTTTTTGGATCCCATCCCAGTGCATGGCACTAGAATGTCCTGAGAGGGAAAGGATCCTGCACTATCTTCTCTCACAAAAAATCCTCTCTGCTCTGAGAGCACAAAACCTCTCTGACAGCAGCACAGGGACACACTACCAGCCCGCATGGGCAAGGAGATTTTGAAGGAACTAAAGGGAAAAAAGAGGGTGTATCACCTTTGGAAAGAGGGACTGGCAACTCAGGAAATGCTTAAGGATGTTGCCAGGTCATGTCGAAAGAAGAGAAGAGAGACAAGAGCCCAATTAGAACCTGAGGAAATCCAGTCATCCCAATCAACCTTTCCTTCCCAAAATGCCATCCCTGGTTGGAGTATAAATGACCTGGAATGCTGAGTGCTGAGCTCCTGAAGCCCAGGGACACACACCCCAGTGCCGGGCATGGTTCACTTGGCCTAAACCATTCAAAAGCACCAACATCCCCTGAGGCCACACGTTAGTTTCAGTCTTGGGCCTGTATCTCACTGAAATGCATCTTTCAAACCAACCTCCTCTTCGCTTCATTCTCTTCTTCCTCAGTAGCAAAAGCCTTCCACTGGAAGTGGGCTGTGATGTTACTCCTGTTTTCAATGAACAGGGTTCTGTGGCTTGACATGCTGGTGAAAGTCTTGTCAAGCTCCACGGAATTTGTGCTCAGCCCAACGTTGACATCTACAGCTTCTCCCTGGAGCTTTGTGTGGATTCTTTCTTCACCTGGAACAAAGCAAAGGGGAGTCTTTGCTCAGCTCACTGGCTGATGGAAGCACAAGGGACAGAGCAAAGCACAGGGCACAGAAGAAAGTGTCCCAGTTTTGCGCTGAAGGAGCACTTCTGTGGACCACCCCATTGATCACATCCTTCAGCTCTGTGTGTACAGCGTGAGGATGTCCTGGGCACCTCCTAAAACACCTTATTTCTGAGGGTGTTTGTAGAGATTTGGCCCCAAGGGGACAGGATGGACAGGGAGATTGGTCCATGTGCTCCGGTGACCCACTCAGATCACCAGGATTTCTGCATCCAAGTCCTTCAGGTGACAGGGCTGAGGAGCCCTGCTCAGTCCTGCCTTGCCCAGGCTCTCCCCGGGCATCCCAGGAGACTCCTGTCTCTCCTGATCCCTTGGATCCCTTCTTGCTGACCAGCAAATATGCCTGGGGGCAGGTGGGCAGCAAAAGGAGGCCCAGAGGAACAAGTGAAGTGACAGCCCACAGCAGGAGGGGACACAGGTGAGGAAACACAACCAGCCTGGCTCTGCAATGTGACAAACCACTACAGAATGAGCACCGTGAAAATCATCTCCCTGTCCAAACCCACAGCCACATCAGTCTTTAAATATTTTATACTGTTCTGATCTGAAAAACCAAGCTGGAGCATTGCAAATCAAAGAAGAAAGGGACAAAGGAAAGATCAGTGAGTACAGAGCAGTTTCTACATTAAGACTGAATGGGATCCCTCAGTCTAGAAATCAAATGGGAGATAGATGTGAGAGGTTTGCAACAGCTTCAACAGCCTGGGAAATGGGGACAGGGAAAAAATTGTTTTGATTTGTCACAAAAAAGGAACTTAAAGGCCTGAAAATGTTGTTAGACAGAAACTACATCTATGTGTAAGGGCCACACAGAAAAAGGGCCTGTGACAAGCCAGTGGAGAAGCAGCATATGGGACAGAGGTGTGCAAGAATTCCATTGCATTGGAGAGAGTCTGATGGAGACCTCACCTACAGCACTGCCCAGGAATCAAATAAAACTTCACCCAGGCATAGCCACATGGTAGTGGAGAATCAGAGTTCCTCCTTCCTCCACTCAGCAAGTCCCAGCAAAACAGCAGTCAAAAATCTTTGCCTTTCTCAAGCCCCTAAACACCAAGGAGTTCTCAGTTTGCTTTGGGGTAAGGCTGAACAGGGGAGGCACCTCTGGAGGCAATGCAGGGGATGGGACAGCAGGGAGCCATGTGCAGAACTGTCCTGTGCCCTGCAGGGCCCAGCACTCACCTGAGCTGCAGCACACGGCCAGGGAGCCGCAATGGGCACCGCTGGCCAGCGGGTGAAATGCCACTGTCACCTGCACGGTGTCACCAGCGCCCAGAGCTCCTGTGGCCGGCACCACGGAGAAAGGACTGCAACACAGAGAGAGGGGTCAGGCCTGGGGACGCCTGGCCATGAGATTCCTGCTGCACTGCAGCTCCCTGCAGCTCCCTTGGCCAAGCAGGGAGCAAACCAAGCACAGGCAGCACAAGAGACAGAACAGACAGGATCACAAACAGCCACTGAGCCACTGCTGACAAGATCCAGCCCTCACAAGACCCTGGGGGTAAAAGGGCCTCAGCTCCCCATACTCTGCATCCAGCTCTCTGCAATGAGCCTCAAGGCTCCCACTGCCAGCAATCCCATCAGAGAATGGTTTGTGAAAAGCACAGAGAGGGTTCAGAGCTATTTGCATGCACAACTTGACACTGACTGCCTCAGGAATTTCTCTTTTCCTGCTGCCTACAAATCCCATCTCAAGAGATGCAAATGGTAGGGCACTCCCTGTCCTGGGAGATTACAGCCTAGGAATCAGACAGGGAGAAGGAACTTTTCCCTGAAGACCAAGGAATAGTTGCTGTTGAATTTGCAGTGTGCTTCTTTGGTTTATTTTACCTTGAAATCATCGTGATTTAGCTTAAAAAGGGCAACTTTTCAAGGCATTTCAATGAAAGCTGCTCTAAGAAGAGGAGTAATCAAAACTCTGAAAGAGTGCAAATGCAGACTAGAGCAATACAGTGACATGGAAACCCAAAAGGACGATGCCATTTACAGTCTGAAGGGTCCAATCCCAGCTAAATGAAGCGCCATGAGCAGGAGCACATCAAGGAAGCAGAACCGGAGGTTTCTGTGTGTTTGCCAGCAATGCAGTCTGGGACTCTGGGCTGTCATGCAGGCTGGTAACTGTTTGCTTGGCCCAGCAGAGAAACTCTGTGCAATGTGTTGGAAATAATGATGCAGATGAGTTGGTGCACTTTGGATTTAACAGGAGCAATCAGGATTTAGTCACCAGGTAAACAGCTCTTGCCTGACAAACACAAGACTCTGTGCTTTGATGCTCAGGGACAGCTCAGGGGAAATGTGCTTCTGCCCAGCAGCTGCTGGGCTTTGTGCCCTTCTACAGCCCCACTGAGGAAACCGAAGTTCCTGGCCTTGGTGCTTTGTTGCTGGTCAATCTGTCACTTCAAATGTGTTCTGGGGACTTTGCTGATGAATGCATCACACACAAAAACAAAGAGAACATCTGTCAAGCTGAACTTTGTTCATGTCAGTAGTAACAGCTGAAGAACTCGCTTCAGGTTCTGCTCATTCAGGACCTCTTGCTGTAGTTATGGGCTGACCTGTTCCCATTGCCACTGGTGAGAACATCACTGCTGGCTGATGGAGAAGCCTTGGGCCAGCAATGTTCATGTGCTGGACGTGAGACTTTGGAGGGAGGGGAGGAAAGACAAGGCCCCAGCAGCCCCAGAGCCAGATCAGTGCTCGTGCTCCTGCATCTGCCCCGGGGCTGATGCCAGCACTGCTGCAGCTCTGCTGGGGCTGGGGGGATCAGGGCCTGCTGGGGGCAAGGCACAGCATTCTGTTCTTAGTCTTTGGCCAGAAATTTCACCGCAATAGAGAAGCTGCCAGTTAGGGGAATCCCTGGCCAGGCTTCAGCACTGCCTTCCATTCCATTCCCTTCCCACTCCTGCCCCATCTTACATGCTCCTGCCTTCAGGTGGCAGGATGGGAATAACATTTCAGGGATGACTTCAGGGCTTGCCTGAGAAAGAAGGTGTCTTCTTCTTTTCAAATTATCAGGAGAAGAGGATCCAGCCAAGTTCAGGACTCAGCTGTCAGGACTGAAAAACTGAGTGCAAATCAGCCCCCGCATCGCCTCCATCCCTGGGCTCTACCCACCAGACTCCTCTGTCCCTGCTCTAGCAGTCATCTCTCACACACACCTGGCTCCCCAAGACCCAAAGACACAAGCTCCACAGCTAAACTTAACTCCTCTGAATTTTGGCCAACACCACTAAACTGTTCCCTGAGCCCACAGCTAGAAGAGCTGTGAAGGAGACATCCCTGACACTGTAAGAACCAAATTAAAATCGCTGTCAAGAGATGGGCCTGGAAAGCTAAATTTTGGGCTTTTCTCTGTTAATTGTCAGCTGCTCCTTAAGACACTTCTCATCCTGTTAGATCCATCCTCTCAATGAATCACTACTGCACCTGACAGGCAGAAAAGATAAGGTATGGAGGGGGTTTTAAAAGGTTGTTTTCTTCTGCTTTTATACTAGGTCCATTGACATGTTTGTTTTCTTGTAAGGCATCTTACAAGATGCCTTACAGGTCCATGTCTCCCAATGGCACCTTGCAACCCCCAGACACTGCTCTTGCTTTGAGCAGTGTCTTTGCTCAGATGATTTCCAGAGGTCCCCTCCAGGACCACTGCAAAGCCACGTGCCTGTGGCCTCCCTGAGAATGGCTCTCTTTGGCTGACAGTGCTGAGGAAGCATTTCAGAAGCTGCTTGTGCTCAGCAGGGTGCAAGCCAGCTCCCAACATGTTCCAGCAGCCTCCAGGAAATCTGGGACACAGAAAGCTCCAAGGCCACTGGAAGCAAGAGCAGATGCCTTCCATCCTGCTCACTTCCAGCCAGGCTGCAGGGCAGCAGATCCGATGCTTGGTTCCTTCTGTAGCTCTTTCCCAACTCCGCTCTCACCCAAAGGTGTTTGCACAGGGACAGATGAGCTGCCTCACCTCTGCGTGCTCAGCTGGTACCGAGCTGCCCGGGCACCGACATTGCGCACCAGCAGAGTCTGCTGGGTGCTGACCTTGACTGGACACTTGGAGAAGTCCAGCTGGGCAGGGAAGTCCAGCACAGCTCGGGCACCAATGGCCCGAATTGGCACAACGATCCTTTCCCTTGCAGTGAGGCACACCAGCTCGTGGCAATAATCCTGCAGGAAAAGAAACTGGCTCAGCACAGGACATTTAGTGCCATCCCCATGGCAGAAGAAAAACCATTTCCTATACCCCTTCAAGGGCATCCATTTACCTATTGCACCCTCAAATCAACACTAAGTTCTACTACTATATCACATTTTATAGGCACCTGCGCACTTTGCAAAATCCGTCTCAGTGGCATTCAGCTCTTGTGTCACTTGGGTCATACAGATAACAGCCCTAGGCCACCATCATTTTTACTCTAAACTTTAATGATGTTAAAGAATTCCTAAGCCCCTTTCTAAGCAACATGGAGCTGGGGAACACAGGACATTGCTCTTTACAGTTCTATATTCCCACTGTCTGAGAATAGGACAAAGTGTTCAACTGACTCTGAGCAGCAAAAGGAAGAGGAGAAAACAGCTGCACCCAAAGACATCCTGCACCTCTGGCCTGCACCCAGCACTGAGATCAGACTTGCCAGGGCCTCAGCACTGCTGTTCAAAGCTCCCCGCAAAAGCACCTTTGGCACGGAATGGGTGCCAGCTGACAGAGCAAGCACAGGGACAGGCATGAAGACAGAGCCCCAGCAGTGTCACTGCCACGGGCTCTGGGCTCACAGCTCTGCCTGCAGCTTGTACCTGCCCTACACCAGCTCCTTCAGGCAGGTGTCCAAGTGCCCTGCAGCTCAGCAACCTCCTGCTGACCAAGGGCACCCAGGGCCCAGTGTGCCTGTGCCAGGCCGGGCTCACGGGCACAGCACATCCTCTGCCCTGGCCCTGCAGCTGTGCCATGCTCACTTGTGCTCTGGGACAGCACAGCTGACAGGCTGCACAACAGAGGGGGTGAAAAAGCACCGGCTGTGCTCCAGCCCAGGGGCAGGCAGGGAAGCTGTTGGCAGTCCAGGAAGGAGGAAAGCTCTCTGACCTCTTTGTTCCTCTGGTGTTTTCCATCAGAATGAAACCCCTTCCACTGGACCTAGAGATGGCCCAACATCTATCAAGAGCCCTCTGTCATTTTCATCCTGTTTCCCGTGCATCTTCCCTTGGCAATGCTCAGCAGTGTGCAGGGAGGGCAAGCAGAGCCTGTCAGGCCTGGCTGCAGTGCCTGCCAGCAGTGCCAAGGTGTGACTGGCTGCAGGCTGCCTGCCCACGCCTGGAGCCCAGCTCACAGCATGCAATGGGCTGGAGCCAGAGTGCAGGGAAAACAATGGCTGTGGAGATCATTGTGTGCTTTGGCTCCTCCAGCCTCACCTTGTTCTTGCTGGGGGTGAAGCGGATGCGCACAGGGGCAGAGGCGCCCGGCGGCACGGCACGGTACGCATCGCTGGAGCTCACCAGCTGGAAGTAAGGTGAGCTCTCCATGGAGACCTTCACCACGTGAAGAAACTGCAGCAAAGACATGAAATTATGATTTTGCCACTTGTGGAAACATAGTGGAAACTTGTGGACGAGAGGAGACCTGTCCATGCCCTGCTAACATCCCTCCCCTGCCCCTTTTCCAAAGCACTTCCAGCTGAGCAGGCACAGGCACATCATTCACAAGGCTGAACTTGAATCCCTTCTCTCTGGCTCCAGCATTTTGGCCAGGGGCAGTAGGGCAGCGCCTGCTGGGAAGGAAGGGCCGAGCAGGTCAGCACCAGCAGGATGGAGACACAGCACCTGAACCAAGTCACCTGCATGTTCAACAAGGCCAAAAAACCTGCTGGCTTCTGCCTGCACACAGCCATGAAGTGGTCATGTTCCAGAGGGGGAATGTGCTACCTAAAAGCAAACCAGCCCATTTCTGTGGGGGAAGGAAGAAATTCCCTTCCAGCAGATCAGGTTTGGGTAGGGAACTTCTGGGGATACAGTCAGGCAGGCAGAGCAGCAAGACAGGAGACCAAACACTGTGGTCTTACTGGGAATAAAAGCAAACCTGAAAAGCAAAAGAAGGAATGAACACAGCAAGACAATCCCTAAAACAAGGAGATGGCAAAGAGAATTTAAATGGGCAGCAAAGCAGCAAGCAAGAATCATAAAACCATGAGAGCAACCAGCTTGCCAAAAGTGACAGAAACACAGACAGGCGGTGTCTATTGACCATGGGGCTTCAGAGGCATTTTCTGCCTGGAGAAACAGGGCCAGCACTGACTGACAGTGTGGTTCCAGTATGAAAAGCCAATCTTGGCTCTCCAGGGCTTCCTGCTGCCTGTGCAGGCAAGCTGGGCTGCTGGGCATTCCTGCCTGCAGCCAGCAGGCCAGGTTCGGCCCTCTGGGGTACACAGACACAGCACACATGCATTTTCTAGCACACTGATCTCATCAACCCCTGAGCACCAAAATGCTCTCCAAAAGTCTAAACCAGATGATTTGGACTCCCTCCTCTCTCCTCCCACCAGCCCACTCTTGGCACAAGCCTCACTTGAGAAAATGTTTCCCTGACTGAAATTCAAATGGTCTCAAGTTTTCCTCAATACAGTGGAACACAATTGACATTTTTCAACTTTTTCCCTCTCAGCTCTCTTGGGAAACTGCAAAACAATGCCAATTTCTTCAGGTGAAGGTGGAAACCTCCAGGAGCACATGGCTTTGGATGTGCTGTGCTTCTGCAAAGGGAAAGCAGAGCACCGTGTTGCTTCTGGAAAAGTTGAGCAGAGCTGGATGAAGCTGAGCAGGAGCCTCAAGTGGAACCTGAAGGCCTCTCACTGCTTCTGCTCCATCACTCTGATTGCAGGGCTCTTGCAGAACACGGTTCCTGCAGGGCCAATGCCATTAATGAGAAGTGATTCCAGCATAAAGTGCAGAAGGCTCAGCCCCTGAGCTTTGCCTGTGAGCTGCACAAAGGGAGCCAAACTGGCTGAGAGAGGCAGAGATTCCTACCAGGAGCCAAGATTAACCAAGGACACACAGGGTGTGCTATAGACCCAAGGCAAAGCATGAGAGCAGGTAAGAACTGTACAGCCCTCAACATTCCAGTCAATCCAGAGCTTTCAAGAGAAGGAAACTCCTTTGGGATAGACACCATCAACGCCTGGCCAAAATCTGGGGACAATTCCCAGCACAGGAAGATTTCCACCATCTTGCAGAAGAAGGTGCTGAGACATTTTCTTCTGCATGTGCTGCAGCAGATAACTTGCTTTGCTGTACACTGAGGGAATGAGAGCACTCTCCTCTTCCAGCACAGCGTTAAAGCTCTGCGTGCCAGCACTTACCTTGTCCTTATTCATGAGAGACAGCACCATTTCCGACACCTGCCGAGCGACGAAGTTCTGAAATACCAGCTCTGGTGGGGAAACCCCAAACCAGCTCTGTTTCGGGGCAGCTGACGGCAGCTGGAGGGGAGAGAGAGCAGGGAGAGCTTCAGCTGCTGTGAGGAAGGTTCATGCAGGAGAATCTTCCACTGATCCCCAGTGAAGTACAGACTCTGAGGGAGCACGTCTGCCCAGCCCACACTGGGCAAACAGTGGCTCACCCACCTCTGCTCTGAGCTCATCCACAGCTGCTGGGCCACACAGAGCAGGCTCAAGCCAAGCTGCTCTTTCGGCATGGATTCCTCCAGGTTTCTTTCTCCAGAATGCCAGGCAGCACGTTCCTAAAACACAGCCCTGTGCCCATGCGGTCACAGAGCTCTGGGGCACTGACTGAGCACTCATGGAGTAAGTAAAACCCATGAATTTACAGGAGACTCCATGGGAAAGGATTTGGGATGTCTTTTACTCTGAGACAGGGAAACCGAGGCCCACACAACTGCAAATATCTTTTTTGCTCTAGAACTTAGACTTCAGTAAGAAGAGCACAGGACCAGAGCAGGTGTGAGAGATGAGGTGACATTTGGCTGAAGCCAAAAGGTTATTAAGCAAAAGAATGGAATTTGTTGGCTCTGTGTGTTATTTGTGGTTTGCATTTGTTCAGGTTGGTTTGTTGAGTGTCACAAATAGAGGGACAGGGTTGAAGACCTGACCAAAAGGAAGGAGGACGAGCAGGGAGCGGACAGAAAAGTTGGTGCTCAGTAGAGAATGGAAGCTCCTGAGTACCCATCCAATGGCAAAGGGCACAGGGACCGCCCCAGCCGGGTACAAAGGGGATACAAAGATTGCCATTTTCTCAGAGGGTGTGTGTGTGCCCTTGGCTCTCAGGGAGGGAGACATCCCCAGCTCAGCTGAATCCTTACTAAGAAACACTTTTCTTTTGCTTTGATCATTTTGTTCCTTTTCATTGTATTTAAAAGTTAGTGTGTTCCAAAGAGAGGAAAAGGCAAAAATAAAAAGACAAATGAGCTGAAAATAAAAAGACAAGTAAGGTGGATGCTGAATGAGGATAAGTTTCAGTTATTTTCTCAGCAACTTGGGTAAAAGTAGAGTTGGTATCTCCTTTTTCAATGGCCTTTAAATGGGTGCTTTCCTGTCATTACTGCAACCTTATTTCATGCCATTGTAGAGGCACGTCTGGAATGACACAACAACAGCAAATGCTTCTGGAGCAGAGACATTGCTTGGAGAAAACTCTGCCCTGCTTTGTCTGCCTTCTCCAGCCACACTGCTGTCACCGCAGAGACACAAGCAGGTCTCCTCTGTGACTTCACAGCAGACACATTCCGCTCAAGGGAGTGGCTGCAGCACACTGTCCCTTAGCTGTGCCCTTCCCTGAGGTGTTCCCAAGGCCCCTCTCCAGGACAATCCTTAACCTGGATTGTGTTCCGTGTCTCTTGCTGCCAATTTCCTGCTCAACAGCCCACCTCAGTCACCTACCCGTTTGGACTGTGCTTTATACCGAGCTAGTCCTGCCAGAAAAGCAGCTTTAAACACACCTCTGAGTAGGCACTGATCCAGACAAAGCACATCCATTCCCCTCTGCCTAGGGCCAGTCCCCTGTACATCTGGCAGCCTGCAAAATCTAACACCCCGTCAGGCTCCAACACATTGTTCCAGCCCAAAGCAGTAATGCAATTTGTTGTGTTCCATCTGAAGTAATTCCTGCAGATCCTTGGCCTTCAAAGGCCAACGCTGCCACTCTGCAGGGAATCCTGTGACCCCGAGCATTTGATGGTGACCACACCAAAGCAAGAGGTGGCTCCTTCAGCAGGAGAATGGCAAAGGGCAATTTTGGGCCTCTGTGTCCCCAGCCTTCCTCCCATTGTTTTAGCAATGGCAGCTGCACTCCAGCACACCCCAGCAGCTTCAGCAGAGGGTATTTGTGTTGGCTTAGTGCAGATCAGGACTCCCAGTCCACCACTCCCAGCACCTTGCAATGACAGCAGGACCTGGACACTGAGGTATTTTGCTGGAGGCAAGCCTGTCACAAGCACACACCCTCTTCAAACTTCATGTGAAACAGAAAGGAAAAGAGCAGGAAAAGGCTACCTTTGGGCGAGTCTCACTCCTGTCTAGAAATGGGCCAATTCTGGGCAGAATACTCCCCCCAGTGCTGGCCTCCTTCTTCCTGCTGAGAAACTTCTCCCTCTGGAACTTAGAGGGAAGCAGCTGAAAGGCAAAAGTAAACCAGCTAGAGCCTCAGAGTTGTGCCTGTTCAGAAAGGCTTTTCTCGAACAAGTGGCACTGGTGAATAACTTGTGATCACAGCCACTAGGACATTCCTGGAAGCCCTGGGAGTTTCCAGCTGAAATACTTAGCATCAGTGAATTAATAATACAGAGTGGAACACACATACTCCAGCCATATGGCTCTGTCCCATTGGCTTCTCCATGACTGGATGGGACATGGTTGGGGATTTCTGCTCTTTGGGCATTTGTTTCCTCTTACGTTTCATTGGATTGAGGCAGTGACCTTTCCAGAGAATGGGGAGGAGCTCTCAGAACTGCCTGAACTCCATCCCTGCACAACGCTCAGAACTCACAGCAAGGAGATATCGCTGCTGGATGAGTCCAAGAGATGCAAGAAAGGAACGCTGTACCAAGAGTGAGGTGCACAGCAATGTCTCTAGGTTTTAGTTCTCCCTGTTGATTGTTTTCTCTGCCTGGGCTGACAGAGCCCGCCACAGAAGAAAACAGAGGCATCTCCTTGACAGAGCCTCAGCAGTGGGGCATCTTCAGCCAAGTGAGCTGCAGACAGCAAGGGACCTTTGTGGCCCTGGCTCCAGCGCTGCCTGCAGGCCTGCATCTGTGCCCACACAGGAGCTGGGAGAGAGCAGCTGCTTTGGAAGCTCTTCCAGCTGGGACCAGCCGTGGCTCTCAGGGCTTTGGGCAGAGTTTGAGCTTCCCCCCACCAACACGCCCAGGTGCCCAAGGGCAGCATGGTCAGAGCAGCACCGGTGAGTGGTGCCCAGCCTGACAGAAGGAATTCCTGTGGCACAGGGAAAGGGACAGAACACATGCTCAGGCCTTCAGCTGTACATTGGTTTCACTTGGCTCTGCTGGCACAGCCAGGCAAGACACAGCTGAAGCATCCCACAGTGTTCCCTATTGCACCAGGACAGCCCCAGCAACAGCAGCACAGCACAAAGGGCTGGGCAGGGGCTCTGCAGCTTCACAGCACTGCTGGACAACAGGGGCAGGGAGAGCAGGGACACCAGGGCAGTGCCAGCCTTAACACAGCCCCAGGGGGTACTCACAGTATTAGGCTTCAGCCCTTCCCTGGACAAAAGACGAGGGGTCGGTGTCTTCTTTGGCAATCCAGACGCCATTTCCAAGGGACGGTGTCGCAGGTGAGCGACAGTGCCTCAACAAAACTGGAAGGAGCAACAATGGAACTCTGAAAATCCACAACCCAATTCATGGCAGATTCAAGGCATATTCTGGTGCTAAAAATGTTACATTACTTGAAAGTAGCTAAGTGCTTGTTTGGTGTAAGTAGCTAGTATAATTAGGCATCCAGTTGGACTTTATTTGAACTCTATGGCTACCTTGTGCAATTCAAAGTTAGATCATACTGAAACCTGGAGCTAAAAATCTGAACATTAATAGCAGTTCAAACAGACAAAGCTGTAGCTTAAATATTACTCAAAAATAGCTAGAGTGGGCCTCCTCTTCTTTAGGCTAAAGCACCCTTGCTCTCTCAGCTGCTCCTCACAGCTGAGAGACTAATGAGAGACTGGAATGTTATGGCTAATGGCTTAAATATCATTATAAAGGACTTTCTGCCCATTGTGACAAAACTCTATAAAGAAGCTGCGAACACCCAAGCCCACCCCTCCCTGAAAATGCCTCCTGACTGGAACTTGGCACTGTGAGTTAAGCTGCCTAAGGGAACTTGAGACAAGATCAAGGTGACACTATTGTCCCATTAGCTCAGGTCTGGGGACAAGTAAACAAGGCTGAGGAGTAAAACCTATCCACAACAAAGCCAAACCCAGCAGCTGTCCTGAAAATCAGCTCTGTCTGGGTTCAGGCTGGGGAAGTCATAGCCACAGACTCTTCTGCTGAGGCCAGGTTTGCACACAAACCTCCCAGCAAAGACCTCCACAGTGCCTCCAGACCCATTCCTGAGGCCTCGCACCAGACGACTGCAGGGCATGCAAAGTAACACAGCAAATCTGAAAATCCAGAACCCAACTCATGGCAGACTCAAAGGATATATGGGTGCTAAAGATTTTATATTATTTGAAAGTAGCAAGAGACAGAGTCCAACTTGCCCCACTCCTGGGAGGTACCTGGGCAAGGTATCCCCTTGCCCAAATCTGCATTAATCCATTGGAGTCTTACATTTTGCCAGACCTCACCACAGAGAAGACCAGAAGAGGATTTAATGGTAGGCCAATGGGAGCCATGGAATGGTGATATTTTCTACTAAACCTCTCTCTGTCACTCTCTTTCTCCTCCCCCCCTTCCCAACCTCCAGCCCCCTCCCACTTTTTCTTTTCTTTCTCTCTCTTTCTCCCTCACATTTACTGTTCCATAAAATCCAGACCATTGACTTTGGCATATGGTCTCCTTTGCACCTCAATACAGAGGCAACTCCCTAAAAATTTTAAAACCCAGATGATAAAAACCTACTGAAACTTGAACAGAACTCATTCACCTTTAAGCAGTTTAAGCAGTTACTATAGGAAAAAAATGTATATACTACTACCTTTAGAAAATGTTCCCACTTCTTCCTGGTCAAACCACCACAACATGTCACTGAACTGCTGCGCCAGAAGACTGGCATGATCACATCCTCTATTTCCCTTTGGCATTCTCTTTCAGAGCACAGATGAAACAAAACCAAAAAGTTCAACTTTAGTCGGTCTTTACCTTCAAGTGAAATTCAGGACTCCCTAGCAGACACC
Organism: Ammospiza caudacuta; assembly: GCF_027887145.1. Lineage (NCBI taxonomy): Eukaryota > Metazoa > Chordata > Aves > Passeriformes > Passerellidae > Ammospiza > Ammospiza caudacuta. The sequence continues at coordinate 7,344,881 of NC_080602.1, forward strand.
AGTGTTCTGCACGCTGCGGAGCTTTTCGCAGAGGCCAATGCTCTGCACCTTTAGCAATTCTCTACGCCGACAATTCACCCGGCGAATGGCCCGGTGCAGCCGCCTGCAGGAGCCCAGGCTGCGCACACCCAGCCAGGGCCGCGCTCTCAGGCAGCTGAGGCCGCGCCGCTGTCACAGGCGCTGAGGGCCCGGGCGCGGTTACCGGGCAACCGCGGCGCCGAGTGCGGGGCCGGGCCGGGCCGCAGGGCTTTGCCAAGGACATTGGCACTGCAGCGACTGACTGCAGTTTGGGGCTTCCCAAGAGTCTTTCTGTAACCAATGAAAGGTTAAAATGTGGTGACAAAGGCACCTATGCCAGGTCTGTACATTGCTCTTTGCAGCACTAGTATCCGACCCTGGCTGGAACAGCAGGAGGGGCTGAGGCAGCAGGGAAGGGGGCTCAGCCTGGAGAAAAGGAGGCTCAGGGGGGACCTTCTGGCTCTGCACAACTCCCTGACAGGAGGGGACAAGCGGCTGCTGCAAGTTCAGGCAGCGCCGGAGCCGCCTGGCTCCCCCTCTCCGCCCCCGCTCCGCCTCTTCCTCCCTTCCCTCCTCCTCGTCCTCCTCCGCTCCCGCAGCCATCGAAGCCCCCGGCAGGAGCGGGGATGGAGCCAGGACAGGTCGGAACGCAGAGAGGCCTGGGGGGATGCCAGGACTGGGAGTGACTGGGCTGTACTGGGATCATCCTGGGAGCAGCTCCTGGGTGACTGAGTTCTACTGGGATCATCCTGGGATCACACTGGCAGTGAGGAGGAGCAGCGCGATGGCTCCAGCGCTGGGGCTGAGGGCGCTCCTGGGGGGCCAGGGGCGAGTGGGACCCCCGGCACGGGGACCCTGAACCGCCACTGCCAGCACCGGGACCCCCCTGCTCCCCTTAGCCTGCACAGGGACCCCCTGAATCCCCCTGTTCTGGACATCAGGTCCCGCTGCTCCCCTTTTCCCGGGCACCCCATGGCTCCCAGCCTCCGGGACAACCTGGAACGCCTTGGTCTCCCATTCCTGCCTTTCCCAGGCACACCTTTCTGCAAAACCAGAGATCCCCTGAAGTCCCCATTTCTGAACATCCCGGGTGTCCCCACTCTGGTCCCCACTTTTTGGGAAACCCTGGACTCCCCTTTCCTGGGCTCAAGGACCCCCTGGAACTCCCTTCTACCTCTCCACGTCCCTGCCCACCCCCCCATTTTCATGACCCTGAGACCCCCCTGGCACCCCAATTCCTGAGAACCCAGATGCCCTTTTACCCCTTTGCTCAGTACTGAGACCCCCCTACACCCTTTATCCGGCACCAACTCAACCTTTTCCCAGCCCCTTCTTCGTTTTTTAGAAGCACAAGACCACTCTTTCTGTTCGAACTCCTCATGGGATTACAACTATTTTAACATCTGCTTACTTTAACATAGAAGCCTTTATTTGATATCAATTTGAACACTTTAATCTCTTTATAGTTTAATGCGTTATGAAGAAAAAGAGTATTTTCTTGTTGTTAGAAACACCAGAGGTTTATGTTCACAAAGGAGACAGAGGAATCCTTTCTGGTTTTATTCCAATAAAGGGAGAGGCCATGGGGCATTCCCCTGGGATCTCTTGAATTTTTGGAGGATGCAGCCTTCTTTTTATCCTCATTTCCTGGCCACATTTCCCTTCTCTCTTTGCCCTTGGCTGAGGTGCTTGAGAGGTACAGATGCCCTGATACGCCTGACACCGAAGATTTCCCAAAGATTTCCCTCTAATGTATAACCCTCCCTTTTAGTTTTTAATTCTTACGGAGTTTAGGGGTTTTTCTTCCCCATTGTTTCTTTCATTTCTCAATGGCTTATTTCGTTTATCTGCAAACCTAAAGTGTATTTGTAAAAGCAAATATCTTTTTCCAATTATCGATCAGTGGAATCCTTCCCATTGTTTCTTTTATCTTCCAGAGCTAGTTTTATCTACGAGCAGACCCACAGATTGTTAGTAAAAACAAATTCACTATTCCTCTCCTTTACAGCTTACAAGAAAATTTCAGCTCTAAAAACAAAGCATCTTCTCAGCCCTCTCATCTAAGACTTAACTTCTTCTTTATTGACTTGAGTGTCTTCATGTTGTTTTTTATATACTTGCATTTTGTTCTTTTCTCTCACTCAGAAGAAGACTGAAGTACTGAAAAACTTAACATCACGCATGAGGCCTACCTAACCCACCAATAACTTGTAACAGAAAGCTGTGGCTCAGTTGTGTTCAGATCAGCTTTATAGTTGGAGTTTCGTTTTCTACACCAGCCACAGAAGTCTCTGGTCTCAGCCACGCTAAGAAGAAGCAGCAGCCTGACAGCGAGATCTTCGCAGCCACAGCCAGCCCTGCTCTGGCTAAAGCTCCGCAGCCTCCCCTGTCTCCTTGCCCGGCAGCTGCTGAAGCCCAGCCCGGCCAAACCAGAGCCCATGGAGAGAGAAGCCAGCAAGCAGCCCAGAAAATAGAAAAGAAGCCCCGCCTGCAGCAAGACTGCCAGCCCAGCCCAGCCCAGCACAGCCCAGACACAGAGCAGAAGCCAAAACCCAGCAGCTCCCTGCCGACCAACAAAGAAAAAAGGTTTCTGAATTTTTTCATCTTTACCATGTGTGTTTCACAAAAGCGTGTCTAGCTTTCAGTAGCTCAACAGACTGTCAGATACACAAAAAACTTTGCATCACTTCCCTAAATTTCCTCCCACTCCAAAGCATAACACAGGGCCGCTGGGAGCAACTGGGATCAGACTGGGAGCAACTGGGAGCAACCAGGACCATACTAGGAGCAACTGGGATCATCATGGCATCAGAGAAGGATCATACTGAGAGGGACTGGGTCTGTGCTAGAGGCAACTGGGATCACACTGGGAGGAAATGGGGACATGCTGGGGAACAATGGGATCATACTGGGAGCAACTGGCACCACACTGAGGGTGACTGGGATCCTTCTGGAATCATACTGGAAGTGATTGGGAGCAGGCTGAGAGCAACTGGGACCATGATGGGGCAACTGGGATATACAGGAAGTGACAGGAATCATGTTGGAGGTGACTGGGAGTGGTTATGAGAACTGGAATAATGCTAGAAACTACTGGGAGCAACTGGGAGTGAGTGGAAACACATTAAGGACAATTGGGATATACTGGGGGAGACCAGGAGTGACTGGGATCACAGAGGAAGCTTAAAGTTACTGGAATAATACTGGGAGTATCTGGGAGTGACTGGAATCATACTGGGGGCAAATGGCACTGTACTGAGAGTGACTGGGTTCATATTGGAATCATACTGGGAAGGACTGGAACCATACTGGGAGTGCCTGGAACTATGGTAGGGGTGAATGGGAACAGCTGGGACTGTGCTGGGACCATGCTGGGATCATACTGGGAGTGACTGGGATGATACTGGGATCACACTGAGTGTAACTGGAAGTGACTGGAACCATCCTGGGGGTGACTGGGAGCCACAGGGCCCATGCTGGGAGTGACCTGGGGGGAACTGGCCCAGCTGGGGCTCAGGGTTGTTCTCCCCCAGGGCTGCCCTGGGTCCTGCTGCTGTCCCTGGCCCCACAGAGCCGAGGGACAGGGGACAACTGAGGGACAGGAGACAGGGGCAGGGACGTGGAGAGGTAGAAGGGAGTTCCAGGGGGTCCTTGAGCCCAGGAAATGGGAGTTCAGGGTTTCCCAAAAAGAGGGGACCAGGGTGGGAACACTCGGGATGTTCGGGAAGGGGGAGTTCAGGGGGTCTCTGGTTTTGCAGAAAGGTGGGGCTGGGGGCTGGGAAAGGCAGGAATGGGGATCCAAGGTGCTCCAGGGCATCCTAGGGTGACGCCCATGGCAAGTCTGGAGGCTGGGAGCCATGGGATGGCCGGGAAAAGGGGAGCAGGGGGTCCTGATGTCCAGAATGGGGGATTCAGGGGGAATTCCCTGTGCAGGCTAAGAGGAGCAGGGGGGTTCCGGTGCTGGGGGTCCCACTCCCCCCTGGCCCCCCAGGAGCGCCCCCAGCCCCAGCGCTGGAGCCATCGCGCTGCTCCTCCTCACTGCCAGTGTGATCCCAGGATGATCCCAGTAGAACTCAGTCACCCAGGAGCTGCTCCTAGTATGATCCCAGTTGCTCCCAGTCATTCTTTATTATGATGCAATTTGCCCCTGGCACAGTTCCAGTTGGTCTCAGTTGCTCCCCCTTTGATCCAGTGTGTTCCCAGTTCTCCCAGTTGCCCCTAGTGTAGCCCCAAGTAACTCCCAGTATGATGCCAGTCTCTCCCAGCAGGGCCACAGTCATTGACACTTGCCCCCAGTTGCCCCCAGCATGGTCCCAGTTCCCCGTAGCACGCTCCCAGTGGCTCCCAGTGGCTCCCAGTCCAGTCCCAGTCATCGCCTGCATGGTCTCAGGCACTCCCAGTATATCCCAGCTGCCCTGAACATTCTCGTAGTCATTGCCAGGCACTCCCAGTTACCTCAGCATGGTTCAGCTGCCCCCAGTTTTATCCCAGTCACTGCCAGGACATCCCAGTTGTCACTAGCATGCATCCTGTCATTCCCAGTTGCTCCCAGTTCTTCCCACTGTGTGCACAGAGAGCTCCCAGCATGGGCCTGGTAGCTCCCAGTAACCCCAGTGTCACGATCCGTCCTTATGAACGGGTTTCGTGATCGTTCATGGATTGATCTCAGGGTGCAAAAACCGACACAGGACAGGGGGATTTGCAGTAATAATCAAAACAAACGCACCTTTATTGAATGACCACAGCAAAATGCAATAGAGGGATTAAGGGAGAGAAAAATTCAGAGAAAGAGAGAGAGAGAGAGAGAGAGAGGGGAATATAACTGCCAAACGTAAAGTCCTTTGGTCCAGTCCAGTTGAGGATCCGCCTGTTACGTCGGGGAGATCTCAGAGGCGCAGTTCATCTGGACCCCAATTGTACTCTTTTTCAATGGGGGAAGGGGGAATGAATTTTGCAACCAAATCAAAGGTAGTTTTGGGGAAAGAATGGTGTTTCGAAAGGGTACACACAGTCCATGTTCGGCAGTGGGCATGAGCCATTGTTTTTGTGGCCCAATGCTCACACCTGCAACATCCATCTCGCTTTGGTCAGCTTGCCTCTCCCCACACACCTCCCTCGGGTTGGGGGTCTCAGTCCCAGTCCTTGGAAAGTATAAGAGGGGGGCTTCTCACATGCGGGTTTGATGTCTGGGTCTCTTGATGAAGAGGCTTCTTACATCTCAGTCTGTGTGTCACGGTGGTTGCAAACGAGTGAGAGGGGTCTTCTGCAGGGTTCCACCACTCAGGAGAAGTCCAGCCAGACCGAGAGGTGGGGCAGCTTCCAAGGCTGTTGTTGCAAAAAGGGCACGGTGCCCCCTTCTCATTGGGCTCAGTGTAGCATACAGCAAACAACACTTGTGGAAACAGTAGCTTAGCAATGCTCTCAGGTCTCAGGGCCTTGTGGCATATGACTTTCTCCTACAGAGGAGACGGGGGGAGGGGGGGGATCTTCTCTTCAGTGGTCCTCAAATGACGATCGTGAGGCAGATGAGGGAAAATTCGGACAGACTCTTACACCTGCTCAAGGGGAGGTCTCTGTCCCTGTCACTCCCTTGCTCTCCCCCCCTTTTCTCTTTCTTTCCATCTCTCTCTCTACCTCACATTTACTGTTCAATAAAATCCACTTTGGATTTGGTCTCGTTAGCGCCTTAATTGGGGCTGAGGCATCTCTCTAACAATTTTCTTAACCAGATTGCCACATGATTTTGGCACAGTGAGTTCAGGGCACTGTTGTCTGTCCCCAGGTGCCTTTGACAACAGCATGGTTCCCGTCCTCTGAGGAGGTTGTGGTTCTCTCTGGAGGAACTCTTGGAAACTTGGACACAGCTTCCTCTGAGCAACTTACGGGAGAACTGATGAGGAAAATGGCTGTTGTGGGTGGCCAGTGAAAAGAAAATATTTTGTTGTCCTTCCTTGAAAAGTGTGTTAAAATCATTGGAGGAAAGGGAGCAAATGTTACCAGCGAGACTGACAAGGTTCATTCACCCCACGGTGAGGAACATAAGGCTGCTGAAAGTCCTACAAGAAGCCCAGCTCAAGTACCTAAATTCCTGAATATCTCCTGAATTCCCAGGCTTGGGTTCTTTGCCAAATGTGAGAATCATTTTTCTCTTGATCCCTGTCACCTTTGTGACAGCTACACAGAGCTTCCCCTTCCTTTTAATAATCTGTATTGGGCCAAATATTCTCTTTTCTTCTTTTAGAACCTGCCAGCAGCTGAGCTGGAGCTGTGCAGGAACCAATGAAACTTGGAATTGCCACATCACTGCTTGGATTGTCAGTTTATTCATATTTGGGATTTGTTTGCATTTCCATCACAAGTTACTTGTGGGAAGAGCAAATATTCTTCAAAGTGATTTATGCAGAGTTAAGTTTGATTTCTGCCAAGTTTATTTTGTCCAGTGCCCAGGAGATGCTCAAGGGGTCTCTGTGCCTCTTGCCCTGGGGGATGCTTGGGAGGGGCTTGGGAGTGTTGTCCCTGTCCCTGTCACCCCAGGCCATTCCCCAGGGGACAATAAAACCTGGCTGAAAGTGGAGCAAAGTTTGCAAAAGTGGCAGTTAATGGAACAGTCAGCGCTACCTTGAGAGCTCAGTAACAAATCAAGGCGGCCCAAGGTAATTATGGGGCTCTGTGGACACCTAAAGTAGAACGTTTAGTAAATGGCAGGTATTGAAGGGAAGAACTTGATCTGTCTTCCCCAACAGTCTTGGGGACATTGGCAGGAGAAATGATGTCATTGTCTTCTTTATGGACTGTCAAGCTGACATAAAACCTGACTTGGAGGAAAATGTCCAAAGGCTTCACCCACAGAGACTTTTTGCCTGAACTCCTGAGAAGAAAGGATTCTGTGCCCCAACAACCCCATAGCTCAGCCAGGGGCTCATGCACAGCCCCCCTGGCAAAGGCTGATCCCAATGGATGCTCCAAACCAGGCTGTGGGTTTGCAGCAGTGGGGGAACTGGCTCAGATGTGACACACATCTTAAACTGATCCAAAGAAAAACAATGAGGCTGTACTCACCTGGGAGAACTTTGAGCACTTTATGGCAATTAAAAGGACTATAAAAGGGCTGGAGGTGGACTTTGTACAAGGGCTTGGCATGGAAATGGCGTCACAATGACAGAGGGGAGAGATAGGTGGGATATTGGGAAGAAATTCTTCCCTGTGAGCATGGTGATGCCTTAACAGAGCCTGCCCCATTCCTGGAAGTGTCCAAGAGCAGCTTAGATGGGATCTTGCCGCAACCAGGTCTAGTGGAAAATGTTCCTTTACCTGTCCCTGACAGGGGGTGAAACAAGATGATCTTTTAGGTCCCTTCCAGCCCATGCCATTCCAAGGCTCCATTAATCTATGACTTCATGGGCCCCACTGGCTCCCAGGAGTGGAGTGGGGTGCGTTGCCTGGCTACAGGAGTTGTGTTGAGGAGGGCCTCAGTCCTGCAAGGGATGTAGAAGGAGAAAGAGCCTGCTGGCTGCTCGTCCTTTTTATCATTGCTTTGCTCATTGCTTCTATCACCCTTTTGTTCACCCTGTTTGTCGTCCATTTTGCTCATCCCTGACAGACCCAACTGGGCAGAAGGCTTGTGACAAATCAGGGACAGAGTGTGTGCAGACAGCGGGAGAGGAGTGTGCTCCTACATCCTGGGGTGTGCCCCAACCTTGCTGTGGTGTCATGGGTTCCTTTCTGTGCTGAAAGATGCTGACCCAGTTCCTGGAGAAGCTGCAGAAGGAGAAAGCAGATCAGCAGGACATGATGGCTGCCATGGACATGGTACATTCTAAGGGGCCTCTGTGCCAGCCCAGGGCTTCCTGGGCAGGGTGACAAATGCCCCTTGTCCCTTGGGGGCTGGGTGGCAGAAATTGTCCCCTTGGGAGGGGGAATTTCCTGAGCTCATGGGGTCCCTCACCCTTCACATGGTGGGACCAAGCTCACCAGGGTGATGGGGCAAATGGGGCCACAGCAGCCTGAAAGGGGCATGATGGCCTGGAGGAAGCACTCCTCCCTCTGCCCCTCACACGCTGGCCCTGCCTGGCATTCCTCATCCCTTTCCCCGCCGCTCTCCTGCCGTTCCCCTCTGCTAGAAGGCGGACAAAGCTGCCTTGGACAGCAAAGTCAATTGCAGCCAGTTTGAAGAGAACATGAAGGAGCTGGATGAGAGAATGCAGGAGTTGCAGAGCCAGATTTCAGGCCAGGAGCAGCACTGGAACAATATGCAGCAGCAGTTCAGCAATGCAATTGAAGACAAGGTGAGGGGTATTTCGTCCCCACCATGAGGAACTGGCACCTTTGGGACTTGACAGCCTGTGGCAGCATCCCTCTGAGGATCCCCCTCCAGGCTGTTCCCTGGAGAGCTCCATGTCACATCCTGGAGCAGCTGGCTGAGGCTGTGCACCTGTTCACAGCTGGATCGCCTGGAGCTGAAGACTTTCCGTAAACACCTGGAGGACTCCTGGAACAGGAACATGGAGGAAGTCGAGGATAGGCTGTTGCATGAAAACGCCGCTGGGATTAAGAAGTGAGTGCGATGGAGATTCTGATGGCTTTGGGAACAGAGATGGCAACTGCTCCTCCAGGCAGGGCTGTCACACACTATGTCCCTGAGCTGGGCCGTGCCCTGCCCTCCTGACCGTGCACACGGGGGGACTTTGGTGCCAGAGAGGGGCTGAAAGCGCTGCAGGGGCTGCTTGAGATGGTGGCATGGGTGCCTGTGCCCCTCACCTGGCATCAGCAGCACCTTGGGGATGGGGAGAAACAGGCTCAACAGCCCACGGTTCAGCCTGCAATGGCCGTGAGCCTGTGCAGTGACCTGCCCAGCAGCTGGCTGCTGCAGGAAGCTGCTGCCTGTGTGCTGCAGGGCTGTGGGCCCAGGAGCTCAGCTGGCGCTCTTCCCTCACCCTCCTTAGGCAGCTGCCAGTGCCTTTCACGTGCCTGTCCTGTGACCGCATGCTCAGCATGCAGGTTCCTGGCCAGTGAGTAGCACCCGTGCATCGGGGGCAGCAGGGCTGGCATGGGGGGAGATGGGTGCCAGCGGTGACCCGCTGTGCTGGGCACAGGGGTGACAGTGTCTACTTGGGAGGGGCTGATGTGGGGAGCCCCCTCTGCAGCCCTGCCCATCAGCAGGGCCTGTGGGGGCTCATCCCAAGGGCTACAGGCAGCGAGATGCCATGGGCTACAATCCCATGGCTTTGGGAGTGCTGCCTCCAACAGGAACAGGTTCGTTGTCCCCTGCCACACACCTGTGACTCCTGCCCTCCCCAGGTACCCCGAAAAACTCCCATATTTGCAGCCGATGCCCCCTAGCAAGGAGCCACCGCCCAGCCAAAGGTAAGGGCTCTGAGGACACATTCCCCGCGCCTGGGGTGCAGGGTAGCCCTGACACAGCAAGGAGGGCTCTGCACCTGGGCTGGGGCAGAGGAGCCTGGGGGGACGGGGCAGGGTAGGGGAGCAGAAGGCAGCTGTGGAGGGCCAGTGCTTGCCCCAGGGCTGGGGGCTTTTGCATTCCTTGCCTTGCACTGCCCTGTCTGGCCCACCTCTCTGTCCCAAGGTTGCTGAAAGCACATCTGATGAGCTGTGTCTGTTTTCAGTCTGAGCTCAGGCTTGGTGGGGACTTGTGTGCCTCCTGTGAAAGGAGTTCCCAAAACCAATCCCTGCAGCTGGGACAGCGCAGCTCCTGCCAGCTGGTGTCCTGTGCACAGGGACCTGCCATGGCCATGGCCAGCACACCTTGCTGTGGGGACAGAGCCAGCAGATCAAGCCTGGTGGGATGGGCTTGGGGCTCCTGCAGCAGATGGACAGGAGCTGGCAGGGACATGCCCCTGCAAGCAGCCCTGCTAGTGCCCTCCCTGGCACAGCAGGGTGATGCCCTGCATGCCACAGGGCTGGGCACTGAGCCTCCTCTGTCCCATCCCACAGGAGGCCGCTGCTCTGTGCCAGTGTCCCCCATATGCCTCAGATCTCTGGGGACCATCAAAGCAGCAGTTTTACGATGCAGAACATCAAGGCTTCCCCACATACAACTGCACAGCTGCAGCGTCTCCTGGTACACCACAACAAGGCAGGTGTGATGAAGGTAGAGACACAGAATGGTGACTGAGGCTTTAAGCATTGCTGACTATCCAGGAGGAATCTGTGCCTTCAGTCCCCAGGGAGACCTGGGTTAGGAGGATTATTGGGGGGTGCTGGATTGGGCCCTGCATTGCAGCCAGCTGCCCTCTCCTCCTCAGCCTCGTGTGACCCTGCTGCACGGTGATGGACACATCTGGAGGGGCCGTAATGACCAGCATTGCACGGCGATCAGGACACAGGATGCGTCAGACATGGCCCTGTCGGGGCAAGGGGGTCAGTGATGACAGGGGGCTGATTATCTGCAGGGTGCTAGCTGGGGGATGAGTGGTGTGCTGGGTAATGTGGCATGGGTATTTTGTGTCTGGGGTAAGAAGGAAGGGGCAGAATGGAGCAGGAGGACTGGCACATGGGGCAACTGAGCTTGGAGCCGCAATTATGTGGGAGAATGGCCATGCCCAGTGTGGGACAAGACCTTGAGTGCTGGTGCGCTGGGGCCAGCACCTGTGGCAGCTCACCCTTGTCCTTCACCGCCCAGGCCCTGCCGCCTCAGGACAGCACCGGCCAGGCACAGCTCCTTGACAGGTCTCATGGGCCCCAGGGCTCGAGCAGCCTCTCCAGCCCCGCCAGACATCAACAGCCCCCGGCCAGCTGGAAAGGACTCAGCGCCCAATGCTCGGCCTGGGACATCTTGTCCGAAGCGAGAAACACCTGTGACAACTGTCATAAGGAACTTGACTTTTTACTTGTATATAATAACTAAGTTAGTTGTACATAGTTATTAGGTTAATAAAAACTGTTAAAATTACGGGCAGAGCCTTGTCTCACAGCCTGTCTCTCCCCGGGCTCCCTGGTGCTCCTTCAGCTCCTTCCCCCCTGCTGTGGCTCTGCCCCCGTGCTGAGCAGATCGAGCCCCGGGCCAGGCCCTGAGGCCGCTGCTGCTCCCGCAGCGCCTGCGGGGCAGCCCTGAGGCACCGGGCCGGCTGTGGGAGCCGGAGCCGCGCTGCAGAGCCCGCGGCCCTCACGGGCTGCGAAGGCACGGGCAGATGGCCATGGGGCCCGGCTGGCAATGCCGGCGCTGCTGCTCTCGGCTGCCGCCTGCAATCCTTACAGGCAGCCCTCATGCCGGCTCAGGAGCCGCTCGGAGCCGTGCCCGAGGGCTGGCCCCGACCCGCGGCCCCAAGGGCACTTGTCCTTCATCTCAGCACTGCCACATTCCGAGCTCATTTGTCAGCTCCCTCCTCCCCTTCCTTTCTGCGGGGCAGCGTTAGGGGCCGGCCCAGCAGCTTTCCTCCCGCACAGCCGGCAGCCCCTGGCCCACAGCTCCCTGGCGGGAGCCAGAGCTGCTTTCCAGCCGGGCAGCCCCGCCGTGTCCCGCAGCCCGGGCCGGCTCTTTCCCGCCGCCGGCAAGGCCCAGCGGCTGGGCCCGGCCATCCCGGGCCAGAGCAGCTCCCTGGCCGGGGGAACACAGCCGGACATGGGGGGACACACAGCAACACAAAGGGGACACACGACGGGCACCGTTTCCCGTGTCCCCGTTGCCGCAGAGCAGTGCTGTGTGCGGGGCTGGCACAGACCCGGGCACAAAGCCATGTCTGTGCTGTCACCGGAGAAAGGACACGGCAGGGGTGCTGCTCACGGATGAGGGTGCTTGGGGCTGGGGGAGCTCTCCGACCTTCTCACACCTGTGGAGGTCGGGGCAGTCTCTGTCCCTCTCAGCCCTGGTGTGACCCCACCCAAACATCATCGGGGTCAGAGGGACAGAGACACCCGCAAACCCCCAGAACAGCAGAACCTGGGATTTGGTTTGGGGCTGAGGATTTAGGAAGGGGCTGGAATTGGGGCTGGGTTGGAGTTGAGGCTGAGATTTGGATTAGAGCTGGGATTGAGGTTAAGGCTAGACATGGATTGGCTTTGGGCTGGGGTTGGGTTCCAAACTAGACAAATTTGGAATTGGAATGTGATTAAATACAGAACTGTGAGTGTGTCTAAACGTGGAGTGAGATTGAGACCAGGATCAAGGTCAGGTTTGGGACTGAGCTCACCCAGAGCGGGACAGAGGGAATGTCACTGCAGGATGTCCCTGGCATCATCCCAGCCCTCCTCAGGCACCTCCAAACATGAGGGGCAGCTGGGTGCCCCAAGATCCAGGTGCTCCCACGCTGCCCCTCAATACCAGGCAAGCATTCCCTGAGGGCAGCCCTGACTGTGACCCTTAGGGCTCTGGGATCAGCCCTCACATCCCTGTGGGAGCAGCTGCAGACAGGATGAGAGATTTCCCCCCCCTCTTCCCTGTGGAAAGATGAAGCCCAGCTGCCCTTTCCTTCTGGTGCCTCCTCCTCTCCTCAGCTGAGGATGTCAAACTTCCCAGGAGCAGGAAAATCCCCATTCCCTGTTTCCTTGTGGCTGCAGCTTGGAACACCCACTCAGAATTAAGGACTTTCTGACAGCCCTGCTGAATGACACTGGGAGGAGATTTGTGAGAAAGGGAGGAAATTGTATTTCAATAGTAAATAAAAGGTGCAAAATTATTTCTTTCTGTCACATTTGTTTTCAGTCAGTTGCACTTCTGGTCCCAGGCCAGAGAAAAGGGTGGGGCTGGGGGCTGGGAGAGGCGGGGGGCTGGGAAAAGGTTGCGTTGGTGCTCGATGAAGAGATGCAGGGGGGTCTGGGTTCTCAGCAATGGGGGTGCCAGGGGGGTCTCAGGGTCATGGGAATGGGGGGGGTGGGCAGGGATGTGAAGAGGTAGAAGGGAGTTCCAGGGGTTCCTTGAGCCCAGGAAAGGGGAGTCCAGGGTTTCCCAAAAAGGGGGGACCAGAGTGGGGACACCCGGGATGTTCGGGAAGGGGCAGTTCAGGCTGTCTCTGCTTTTGCAGAAAGGTGTGCCTGGGAAAGGCAGGAATGGGAGACCAAGGCGTTCCAGGTTGTCCCAGAGTCAGGCCTACGCCAAGTCTGGAGGCTGGGAGCCATGGGGTGCCCGGGAAAAGGGGAGCAGCGGGACCTGATGTCCAGAACAGGGGGATTCAGGGGGTCCCTGTGCAGACTAAGGAGAGCAGGGGGGTCCCGGTGCTGGCAGTGGCGGTTCAGGGTCCCGGTGCTGGGGGTCCCACTCGCCCCTGGCCCCCCAGGAGCGCCCTCAGCCCCAGCGCTGGAGCCATCGCGCTGCTCCTCCTCACTGCCAGTGTGATCCCAGGATGATCCCAGTAGAACTCAGTCACCCAGGAGCTGCTCCCAGGATGATCCCAGTACAGCCCAGTCACTCCCAGTCCTGGCATCCCCCCAGGCCTCTCTGCGTTCCGACCTGTCCCGGCTCCATCCCCGCCCCTGCCGGGGGCTGCAAGGGCTGCGGGAGCGGAGGAGGACGAGGAGGAGGGAGGGAGGAAGAGGCGGAGCGGGGGCGGAGAGGGGGAGCCAGGCGGCTCCGGCGCTGCCTGAACTTGCAGCAGCCTCTTGTCCCCTCCTGTCAGGGAGTTGTGCAGAGCCAGAAGGTCCCCCCTGAGCCTCCTTTTCTCCAGGCTGAGCCCCCTTCCCTGCTGCCTCAGCCCCTCCTGCTGTTCCAGCCAGGGTCGGATACTAGTGCTACAAAGAGCAATGTACAGACCTGGCATAGGTGCCTTTGTCACCACATTTTAACCTTTCATTGGTTACAGAAAGACTCTTGGGAAGCCCCAAACTGCAGTCAGTCGCTGCAGTGCCAATGTCCTTGGCAAAGCCCTGCGGCCCGGCCCGGCCCCGCACTCGGCGCCGCGGTTGCCCGGTAACCGCGCCCGGGCCCTCAGCGCCTGTGACAGCGGCGCGGCCTCAGCTGCCTGAGAGCGCGGCCCTGGCTGGGTGTGCGCAGCCTGGGCTCCTGCAGGCGGCTGCACCGGGCCATTCGCCGGGTGAATTGTCGGCGTAGAGAATTGCTAAAGGTGCAGAGCACTGGCCTCTGCGAAAAGCCCAGCAGCATGCAGAACACTGGTGTCTGCTAGGGAGTCCTGAATTTCACTTGAAGGTAAAGACCGACTAAAGTTGAACTTTTTGGTTTTGTTTCATCTGTGCTCTGAAAGAGAATGCCAAAGGGAAATAGAGGATGTGATCATGCCAGTCTTCTGGCGCAGTAGTTCAGTGACATGAACACCTGAGAGGATGAACAATAAATGGACTACTGATTGTGCTTTTTTTTACTGAAGAAATGCAACATTTTCTAAAGGTAGTAGTCTATACATTTTTTCCCTATGGTAAGTGCTTAAACTGCTTAAAGGTGAATGAGTTCTGTTCAAGTTTCAATAGGTTTTTTATCATCTGGGTTTTAAAATTTTTAGGGAGATGCCTCTGTATTGAGGTGCAAAGGAGACCATATGCCAAAGTCAATGGTCTGGATTTTATAGAACAGTAAATGTGAGGGAGAAAGAGAGGGAAAGAAAAGAAAAAGTGGGAGGCGGATGGAGGTTGGGAAAGGGGGGAGGAGAAAGAGAGTGACAGAGAGAGGTTTAGTAGAAAATATCACCATTCCCTGGATCCCATTGGCCTACCATTAAATCCTCTTCTGGTCTTCTCTGTGGTGAGGTCTGGCAAAATGTAAGACTCCAATGGATTAATGCAGATTTGGGCAAGGGGATACCTTGCCCAGGTACCTCCCAGGAGTGGGGCAAGTTGGACTCTGTCTCTTGCTACTTTCAAATAATATAAAATCTTTAGCACCCATATATCCTTTGAGTCTGCCATGAGTTGGGTTCTGGATTTTCAGATTTGCTGTGTTACTTTGCATGCCCTGCAGTCGTCTGGTGCGAGGCCTCAGGAATGGGTCTGGAGGCACTGTGGAGGTCTTTGCTGGGAGGTTTGTGTGCAAACCTGGCCTCAGCAGAAGAGTCTGTGGCTATGACTTCCCCAGCCTGAACCCAGACAGAGCTGATTTTCAGGACAGCTGCTGGGTTTGGCTTTGTTGTGGATAGGTTTTACTCCTCAGCCTTGTTTACTTGTCCCCAGACCTGAGCTAATGGGACAATAGTGTCACCTTGATCTTGTCTCAAGTTCCCTTAGGCAGCTTAACTCACAGTGCCAAGTTCCAGTCAGGAGGCATTTTCAGGGAGGGGTGGGCTTGGGTGTTCGCAGCTTCTTTATAGAGTTTTGTCACAATGGGCAGAAAGTCCTTTATAATGATATTTAAGCCATTAGCCATAACATTCCAGTCTCTCATTAGTCTCTCAGCTGTGAGGAGCAGCTGAGAGAGCAAGGGTGCTTTAGCCTAAAGAAGAGGAGGCCCACTCTAGCTATTTTTGAGTAATATTTAAGCTACAGCTTTGTCTGTTTGAACTGCTATTAATGTTCAGATTTTTAGCTCCAGGTTTCAGTATGATCTAACTTTGAATTGCACAAGGTAGCCATAGAGTTCAAATAAAGTCCAACTGGATGCCTAATTATACTAGCTACTTACACCAAACAAGCACTTAGCTACTTTCAAGTAATGTAACATTTTTAGCACCAGAATATGCCTTGAATCTGCCATGAATTGGGTTGTGGATTTTCAGAGTTCCATTGTTGCTCCTTCCAGTTTTGTTGAGGCACTGTCGCTCACCTGCGACACCGTCCCTTGGAAATGGCGTCTGGATTGCCAAAGAAGACACCGACCCCTCGTCTTTTGTCCAGGGAAGGGCTGAAGCCTAATACTGTGAGTACCCCCTGGGGCTGTGTTAAGGCTGGCACTGCCCTGGTGTCCCTGCTCTCCCTGCCCCTGTTGTCCAGCAGTGCTGTGAAGCTGCAGAGCCCCTGCCCAGCCCTTTGTGCTGTGCTGCTGTTGCTGGGGCTGTCCTGGTGCAATAGGGAACACTGTGGGATGCTTCAGCTGTGTCTTGCCTGGCTGTGCCAGCAGAGCCAAGTGAAACCAATGTACAGCTGAAGGCCTGAGCATGTGTTCTGTCCCTTTCCCTGTGCCACAGGAATTCCTTCTGTCAGGCTGGGCACCACTCACCGGTGCTGCTCTGACCATGCTGCCCTTGGGCACCTGGGCGTGTTGGTGGGGGGAAGCTCAAACTCTGCCCAAAGCCCTGAGAGCCACGGCTGGTCCCAGCTGGAAGAGCTTCCAAAGCAGCTGCTCTCTCCCAGCTCCTGTGTGGGCACAGATGCAGGCCTGCAGGCAGCGCTGGAGCCAGGGCTGCAAAGGTCCCTTGCTGTCTGCAGCTCACTTGGCTGAAGATGCCCCACTGCTGAGGCTCTGTCAAGGAGATGCCTCTGTTTTCTTCTGTGGAGGGCTCTGTCAGCCCAGGCAGAGAAAACAATCAACAGGGAGAACTAAAACCTAGAGACATTGCTGTGCACCTCACTCTTGGTACAGCGTTCCTTTCTTGCATCTCTTGGACTCATCCAGCAGCGATATCTCCTTGCTGTGAGTTCTGAGCGTTGTGCAGGGATGGAGTTCAGGCAGTTCTGAGAGCTCCTCCCCATTCTCTGGAAAGGTCACTGCCTCAATCCAATGAAACGTAAGAGGAAACAAATGCCCAAAGAGCAGAAATCCCCAACCATGTCCCATCCAGTCATGGAGAAGCCAATGGGACAGAGCCATATGGCTGGAGTATGTGTGTTCCACTCTGTATTATTAATTCACTGATGCTAAGTATTTCAGCTGGAAACTCCCAGGGCTTCCAGGAATGTCCTAGTGGCTGTGATCACAAGTTATTCACCAGTGCCACTTGTTCAAGAAAAGCCTTTCTGAACAAGCACAACTCTGAGGCTCTAGCTGGTTTACTTTTGCCTTTCAGCTGCTTCCCTCTAAGTTCCAGAGGGAGAAGTTTCTCAGCAGGAAGAAGGAGGCCAGCACTGGGGGGAGTATTCTGCCCAGAATTGGCCCATTTCTAGACAGGAGTGAGACTCACGCAAAGGTAGCCTTTTCCTGCTCTTTTCCTTTCTGTTTCACATGAAGTTTGAAGAGGGTGTGTGCTTGTGACAGGCTTGCCTCCAGCAAAATACCTCAGTGTCCAGGTCCTGCTGTCATTGCAAGGTGCTGGGAGTGGTGGACTGGGAGTCCTGATCTGCACTAAGCCAACACAAATACCCTCTGCTGAAGCTGCTGGGGTGTGCTGGAGTGCAGCTGCCATTGCTAAAACAATGGGAGGAAGGCTGGGGACACAGAGGCCCAAAATTGCCCTTTGCCATTCTCCTGCTGAAGGAGCCACCTCTTGCTTTGGTGTGGTCACCATCAAATGCTCGGGGTCACAGAATTCCCTGCAGAGTGGCAGCGTTGGCCTTTGAAGGCCAAGGATCTGCAGGAATTACTTCAGATGGAACACAACAAATTGCATTACTGCTTTGGGCTGGAACAATGTGTTGGAGCCTGACGGGGTGTTAGATTTTGCAGGCTGCCAGATGTACAGGGGACTGGCCCTGGGCAGAGGGGAATGGATGTGCTTTGTCTGGATCAGTGCCTATTCAGAGGTGTGTTTAAAGCTGCTTTTCTGGCAGGACTAGCTCGGTATAAAGCACAGTCCAAACGGGTAGGTGACTGAGGTGGGCTGTTGAGCAGGAAATTGGCAGCAAGAGACACAGAACACAATCCAGGTTAAGGATTGTCCTGGAGAGGGGCCTTGGGAACACCTCAGGAAAGGGCACAGCTAAGGGACAGTGTGCTGCAGCCACTCCCTTGAGCGGAATGTGTCTGCTGTGAAGTCACAGAGGAGACCTGCTTGTGTCTCTGCGGTGACAGCAGTGTGGCTGGAGAAGGCAGACAAAGCAGGGCAGAGTTTTCTCCAAGCAATGTCTCTGCTCCAGAAGCATTTGCTGTTGTTGTGTCATTCCAGACGTGCCTCTACAATGGCATGAAATAAGGTTGCAGTAATGACAGGAAAGCACCCATTTAAAGGCCATTGAAAAAGGAGATACCAACTCTACTTTTACCCAAGTTGCTGAGAAAATAACTGAAACTTATCCTCATTCAGCATCCACCTTACTTGTCTTTTTATTTTCAGCTCATTTGTCTTTTTATTTTTGCCTTTTCCTCTCTTTGGAACACACTAACTTTTAAATACAATGAAAAGGAACAAAATGATCAAAGCAAAAGAAAAGTGTTTCTTAGTAAGGATTCAGCTGAGCTGGGGATGTCTCCCTCCCTGAGAGCCAAGGGCACACACACACCCTCTGAGAAAATGGCAATCTTTGTATCCCCTTTGTACCCGGCTGGGGCGGTCCCTGTGCCCTTTGCCATTGGATGGGTACTCAGGAGCTTCCATTCTCTACTGAGCACCAACTTTTCTGTCCGCTCCCTGCTCGTCCTCCTTCCTTTTGGTCAGGTCTTCAACCCTGTCCCTCTATTTGTGACACTCAACAAATCAACCTGAACAAATGCAAACCACAAATAACACACAGAGCCAACAAATTCCATTCTTTTGCTTAATAACCTTTTGGCTTCAGCCAAATGTCACCTCATCTCTCACACCTGCTCTGGTCCTGTGCTCTTCTTACTGAAGTCTAAGTTCTAGAGCAAAAAAGATATTTGCAGTTGTGTGGGCCTCGGTTTCCCTGTCTCAGAGTAAAAGACATCCCAAATCCTTTCCCATGGAGTCTCCTGTAAATTCATGGGTTTTACTTACTCCATGAGTGCTCAGTCAGTGCCCCAGAGCTCTGTGACCGCATGGGCACAGGGCTGTGTTTTAGGAACGTGCTGCCTGGCATTCTGGAGAAAGAAACCTGGAGAAATCCATGCCGAAAGAGCAGCTTGGCTTGAGCCTGCTCTGTGTGGCCCAGCAGCTGTGGATGAGCTCAGAGCAGAGGTGGGTGAGCCACTGTTTGCCCAGTTTGGGCTGGGCAGACGTGCTCCCTCAGAGTCTGTACTTCACTGGGGATCAGTGGAAGATTCTCCTGCATGAACCTTCCTCACAGCAGCTGAAGCTCTCCCTGCTCTCTCTCCTCTCCAGCTGCCGTCAGCTGCCCCGAAACAGAGCTGGTTTGGGGTTTCCCCACCAGAGCTGGTATTTCAGAACTTCGTCGCTCGGCAGGTGTCGGAAATGGTGCTGTCTCTCATGAATAAGGACAAGGTAAGTGCTGGCACGCAGAGCTTTAACGCTGTGCTGGAAGAGGAGAGTGTTGTCATTCCCTCAGTGTACAGCAAAGCAAGTTATCTGCTGCAGCACATGCAGAAGAAAATGTCTCAGCACCTTCTTCTGCAAGATGGTGGAAATCTTCCTGTGCTGGGAATTGTCCCCAGATTTTGGCCAGGCGTTGATGGTATCTATCCCAAAGGAGTTTCCTTCTCTTGAAAGCTCTGGATTGACAGGAATGTTGAGGGCTGTACAGTTCTTACCTGCTCTCATGCTTTGCCTTGGGTCTATAGCACATCCTGTGTGTCCTTGGTTAATCTTGGCTCCTGGTAGGAATCTCTGCCTCTCTCAGCCAGTTTGGCTCCCTTTGTGCAGCTCACAGGCAAAGCTCAGGGGCTGAGCCTTCTGCACTTTATGCTGGAATCACTTCTCATTAATGGCATTGGCCCTGCAGGAACCGTGTTCTGCAAGAGCCCTGCAATCAGAGTGATGGAGCAGAAGCAGTGAGAGGCCTTCAGGTTCCACTTGAGGCTCCTGCTCAGCTTCATCCAGCTCTGCTCAGCTTTTCCAAAAGCAACACGGTGCTCTGCTTTCCCTTTGCAGAAGCACAGCACATCCAAAGCCATGTGCTCCTGGAGGTTTCCACCTTCACCTGAAGAAACTGGGATTGTTTTGCAATTTCCCAAGAGAGCTGAGAGGGAAAAAGTTTAAAAATGTCAATTGTGTTCCACTGTAAGGAGGAAAACTTGAGACCATTTGAATTTCAGTCAGGGAAACATTTTCTCAAGTGAGGCTTGTGCCAAGAATGGGCTGGCGGGAGGAGAGAGGAGGGAGTCCAAATCACCTGGTTTAGATTTTTGGAGAGCATTTTGGTGCTCAGGGGTTGATGAGATCAGTGTGCTAGAAAATGCATGTGTGCTGTGTCTGTGTACCCCAGAGGGCCGAACCTGGCCTGCTGGCTGCAGGCAGGAATGCCCAGCAGCCCAGCTTGCCTGCACAGGCAGCAGGAAGCCCTGGAGAGCCAAGATTGGCTTTTCATACTGGAACCACACTGTCAGTCAGTGCTGGTCCTGTTTCTCCAGGCAGAAAATGCCTCTGAAGCCCCACGGTCAATAGACACCGCCTGTCTGTGTTTCTGTCACTGTTGGCAAGCTGGTTGCTCTCATGGTTTTATGATTCTTCCTTACTGCTTTACTGCCCATTTAAATTCTCTTTGCCATCTCCTTGTTTTAGGGATTGTCTTGCTGTGTTCATTCCTTCTTTTGCTTTTCAGGTTTGCTTTTATTCCCAGTAAGACCACAGTGTTTGGTCTCCTGTCTTGCTGCTCTGCCTGCCTGACTGTATCCCCAGAAGGTCCCTACCCAAACCTGATCTGCTAGAAGGGAATTTCTTCCTTCCCCCACAGTAATGGGCTGGTTTGCTTTTAGGTAGCACATTCCCCCTCTGGAACATGACCACTTCATGGCTGTGTGCAGGCAGAAGCCAGCAGGTTTTTTGGCCTTGTTGAACATGCAGGTGACTTGGTTCAGGTGCTGTGTCTCCATCCTGCTGGTGCTGACCTGCTCGGCCCTTCCTTCCCAGCAGGCACTGCCCTACTGCCCCTGGCCAAAATGCTGGAGCCAGAGAGAAGGGATTCAAGTTCAGCCTTGTGAATGATGTGCCTGTGCCTGCTCAGCTGGAAGTGCTTTGGAAAAGGGGCAGGGGAGGGATGTTAGCAGGGCATGGACAGGTCTCCTCTCGTCCTGTTTCCACAAGTGGCAAAATCATAATTTCATGTCTTTGCTGCAGTTTCTTCACGTGGTGAAGGTCTCCATGGAGAGCTCACCTTACTTCCAGCTGGTGAGCTCCAGCGATGCGTACCGTGCCGTGCCGCCGGGCGCCTCTGCCCCTGTGCGCATCCGCTTCACCCCCAGCAAGAACAAGGTGAGGCTGGAGGAGCCAAAGCACACAATGATCTCCACAGCCATTGTTTTCCCTGCACTCTGGCTCCAGCCCATTGCATGCTGTGAGCTGGGCTCCAGGCGTGGGCAGGCAGCCTGCAGCCAGTCACACCTTGGCACTGCTGGCAGGCACTGCAGCCAGGCCTGACAGGCTCTGCTTGCCCTCCCTGCACACTGCTGAGCATTGCCAAGGGAAGATGCACGGGAAACAGGATGAAAATGACAGAGGGCTGTTGATAGATGTTGGGCCATCTCTAGGTCCAGTGGAAGGGGTTTCATTCTGATGGAAAACACCAGAGGAACAAAGAGGTCAGAGAGCTTTCCTCCTTCCTGGACTGCCAACAGCTTCCCTGCCTGCCCCTGGGCTGGAGCACAGCCGGTGCTTTTTCACCCCCTCTGTTGTGCAGCCTGTCAGCTGTGCTGTCCCAGAGCACAAGTGAGCATGGCACAGCTGCAGGGCCAGGGCAGAGGATGTGCTGTGCCCGTGAGCCCGGCCTGGCACAGGCACACTGGGCCCTGGGTGCCCTTGGTCAGCAGGAGGTTGCTGAGCTGCAGGGCACTTGGACACCTGCCTGAAGGAGCTGCTGTAGGGCAGGTACAAGCTGCAGGCAGAGCTGTGAGCCCAGAGCCCGTGGCAGTGACACTGCTGGGGCTCTGTCTTCATGCCTGTCCCTGTGCTTGCTCTGTCAGCTGGCACCCATTCTGTGCCAAAGGTGCTTTTGTGGGGAGCTTTGAACAGCAGTGCTGAGGCCCTGGCAAGTCTGATCTCAGTGCTGGGATCTGGAGGGTTCATGTTCTGATCTGGAGGCTTGTTCATACAGAAGGGTTGAGGGCATGGCATGGAAGGGAGGAAGCCTTGCAGGGAAACAAAGAGAGGCCCTTTCCAACAGCATCCTGCTACCTCTTAGCACCGTTCTTCTCCTGACTTGGTTGGACAGGCAAAGTTAGAGGGGAGTTGTGAGCCAACTGATGTTTCTGCACCAGGCCAGAGGTGCAGGATGTCTTTGGGTGCAGCTGTTTTCTCCTCTTCCTTTTGCTGCTAAGAGTTAGTTGAACACTTTGTCCTATTCTCAGACAGTGGGAATATAGAAGCCTAAAGAGCAATGCCCTGTGTTCCCCAGCTCCATGTTGCTTAGAAGGGGCTTAGGAATTCTTTAACATCATTAAAGTTTAGAGTAGAAATGATGGTGGCCTAGGGCTGTTAACTGTATGACCCAAGTGACACAAGAGCTGAATGCCACTGAGACGGATTTTGCAAAGTGCGCAGGTGCCTTTAAAACGTGACATAGCAGTAGAACTTAGTGTTCATGTGAGGGTGCAATAGGTAAATGGATGCCCTTGAAGGGGTATAGGAAATGGTTTTTCTTCTGCCATGGGGATGGCACTAAATGTCCTGTGCTGAGCCAGTTTCTTTTCCTGCAGGATTATTGCCACGAGCTGGTGTGCCTCACTGCAAGGGAAAGGATCGTTGTGCCAATTCGGGCCATTGGTGCCCGAGCTGTGCTGGACTTCCCTGCCCAGCTGGACTTCTCCAAGTGTCCAGTCAAGGTCAGCACCCAGCAGACTCTGCTGGTGCGCAATGTCGGTGCCCGGGCAGCTCGGTACCAGCTGAGCACGCAGAGGTGAGGCAGCTCATCTGTCCCTGTGCAAACACCTTTGGGTGAGAGCGGAGTTGGGAAAGAGCTACAGAAGGAACCAAGCACCGGATCTGCTGCCCTGCAGCCTGGCTGGAAGTGAGCAGGATGGAAGGCATTCTGCTCTTGCTTCCAGTGGCCTTGGAGCTTTCTGTGTCCCAGATTCCCTGGACAGCAGGGGGCAGATGCAGGAGCATGAGCACTGATCTGGCTCTGGGGCTGCTGGGGCCTTGTCTTTCCTCCCGTCCCTCCAAAGTCTCACGTCCAGCACATGAACATTGCTGGCCCAAGGCTTCTCCATCAGCCAGCAGTGATGTCCTCACCAGTGGCAATGAGAACAGGCCAGCCCATAATTACAGCAAGAGGTCCTGAATGAGCAGAACCTGAAGCAAGTTCATCAGCTGTTACTACTGACATGAACAAAGTTCAGCTTGACAGATGTTCTCTTTGTTTTTGTGTGTAATGCATTCATCAGCAAAGTCCCCAGAACACATTTGAAGTGACAGATTGACCAGCAACAAAGCACCAAGGCCAGGAACTTTGGTTTCCTCAGTGGGGCTGTAGAAGGAAAGGTTGATTGGGATGACTGGATTTCCTCAGGTTCTAATTGGGCTCTTGTCTCTCTTCTCTTCTTTCGACATGACCTGGCAACATCCTTAAGCATTTCCTGAGTTGCCAGTCCCTCTTTCCAAAGGTGATACACCCTCTTTTTTCCCTTTAGTTCCTTCAAAATCTCCTTGCCCATGCGGGCTGGTAGTGTGTCCCTGTGCTGCTGTCAGAGAGGTTTTGTGCTCTCAGAGCAGAGAGGATTTTTTGTGAGAGAAGATAGTGCAGGATCCTTTCCCTCTCAGGACATTCTAGTGCCATGCACTGGGATGGGATCCAAAAAGCTCTGGCTCATGGAAAGGTCTCTCCAGGAGTTTGCTGTCTCCCTCCTGCACAACAAAGTTCCTTCCCCTCTCAGAGCCTCTGTTTTCATGCATATTGCATATAAAAACTTGAATGTCCCTGAAGGGATTCGGTGCCTGAATTCATCAATTTCCTGTGGAAGTGCTCTGGGATGCTCTTGTGAAAGGCAGAGTAGGGAACGGGGCAGGTCCAAACTGGAAGAAACGAAGAGTGATGCTGGTAACACGTAGCTGCAAGCCAGCTTTGTCTCCCCTTGCCAGGGAAATGCTGCAGTGGGTGCTCTGTGATCTTTCTGTGCCCCCCCGAGCAGCTCAGTGGGAGGAAAAGCCACTTGAAATGGCTGGTTGATTCTCCCTCAGCTGTGGCAGAGGCTTTGAGGCAGGAGGCTCTCTGGAGGGATGCTGGCTTTGCAAACCTCTGCTGAGCTTGCAAGGGTGGAGTGAAACTCCCTGCTGGGCCAGGGAACAGCAAGTTGTCCTCTGATCCCTGTGGGACCCTCGTGGCTTGGGCTCAGCCTTTGCTGGGGAGCTGCTGCTGCTGCTCCTCAAGTGCTTTGCTCTCTGGCGCTCACACTTCTCTCTGCAAATCTGTGGCTCATGAAACCATCTGCTGGCCTTGTCTCTCCCTGGGGCTGCAGGCAGTGTTTGCTGCGGCCGCCCAAAGAGGTGTCTCAGGAAAACTTCCCCGAGGAGAAAGAAATGGAAAAGGTGAACGGCTGTTGTGGAGATCACAGTGCCCTCCTGAGCAGCATGGTCCAGGAGAAGATGGCAAAGGTGCAAGAAGACCCCATGCTGTTCTCTGATGACATTTTTTTTAATGAGCCAATGGTAAGTGGTAGCTGAGAACATTCTCTTCCTCCTTCTCTTCCTCCTCCCACCCACCCTCCTCCCTACACCCACCCCTTCCCCGGCTGCGGTCACTGGGCAGATCCTCAGCTGGCTCCATGTGCTGGCAGGGAGGACATGGAGTTTCTGGTGAGGCTGCAGGGCTCGCTGCTGAAAGCATTTGTGCCCTGCAGGCTCCAGGCAGGGCTGGGAGCCTGACAAAGCCCAGCTCTGCTGCCAGGCTCGAGCTCAGGGCACTGCCTGCGTGTCCTTGCAGTGTCCCAGGGAGCAGTTCTTGTAGGCAGGGGCTCCCCTGACACGTGGGGCTCAGCAGAGGCTGTTGGAGCACTGCCAGCTCACACACTGACCTGAAGCTTGCAATTGTTCCCTAGCAAAAGGAGGCCAAATTCAGCCCAAGGTTAATGACAGAAATGCCAATCCCCTCCTGTAACCATGCCTTGCACTATTTCTGAGTGTCCCTTCCAGCGTCATCTGTGAGCCTGGACACCAGGGTGGAAGGTTAAAATGGGCCTTTGGAGTTGTCCTGCACACAGGGACAGAAAACCTTTTCCTTTTCTGGTGGTGCAAGCAAACTGCCACATGCTCCCATCAACCAGAGCCTTGATTCTGAGTACTGGCATTGTGAGAGATGATGAATGCCTGGTGTGTGCACAGTGGAACACCCTTCTCATCTTGGAGTAAACCCTAGAATAATCCCAACCTCTGCTTTCTTTCAGTAGAGGTTAAACTAATATCTTTATTTCCAAGGAAGGGGATCATGTTCTCTTCTTGGTTACAGCTATGGCCCATCTAAGGCCAAGAGCCAGCAGGGCACAGTGGCAGTTGCATCCCACTGTAGCTGACAGCAGCATGATGTGCCCAAGAGCTTGTGTCAGAGCAGCAGGAATATTGTGGAGAGTGGGAGCTGATCAGCTGAGCATTGAGAGCTGTGTTGGGCTGGGTTTGGAGTGTTTCCTTGACTCCTTGTGTTGTTCACTCATCACTGATGCTCTAAACAAAGGCTTACAGGAGGGTGGTGAAAACAAGAATGTGAAGTTTGCAGAGCAATCTTTTGCTGTCCCTTTCTGGTGTAGGCGGGAGAAATCAGGCCGAATTGTTCAGCTGAAATCAAGGTGACCTTCAAACCCCTGGAAGCACTGGAGTATGGAAGTGTGGCTTACTGCAGCATCTCAGGTGCAGCTCCTTTGCCCTGCCTCTCTCCCCCTCAGTGAAGCCATGGTGCCAGCCTGAGCCCACTGGGCTCCCATGGAAGTGCTGGGAAGGGTCCCTGGTCAGCAGGGCAGTGCTGGCACATCCCCCCTGGCCCTGCAGCTCCCAGGGAGTCTCCCGTGCCAGGCCAGGGCTCAGAATGCTGTGTGTGCCTGAGTGATCCCAGAACAGCCCAGGCAGTGCAGGGAGAGGTTTTCATGCCGTGGCTTTGCCAGCATTCCCTCAAAGGCCAGAGAGCTCCAGAGCAGAACAGCTTCAGTGAACAAGCACTCAGCCCCTGCAGGCCCCTGGCCTCCAGGATGGCTCCATTTGCCATGGATCCATCATCAGGGAGCAGGAGCTGAGTTAGAAATGGGCTCCCTGAGCCTGGACCACCTCCCAGTGCCCAGACAGCAGCAGAGCAGAGGGGGCTGAGCCCACTGAGCCCGGGCTGTTGGTAGAGGGAGCAGCCTTGGCCAGCAGCTGCTTCTCTCCCTGTGTGGCAGTTGTCACCTTGCAGCTCTCAGTCTGTGGCAATAGAACACAGTGCTGAGTGTCACAAGGGGAGCACCTGGGCAACAAAGTCCTGTGCTCCTGGGCCAGGGAGTTTGGCAATTGCCAAACCCTGTTGGAGCTTTGTGCCTGCACTGAATGGATTTCAAAGCTCCTATAGGTGCAGGGGAAGGAAACCACAGAATCACAGTATGGTAAGGATGGAATGGACCTTAGAGATCATCTAGTCCCAAGGCCCCTACCATGGGCAGGAACACCTCCCCATAGAGCAGGGAGCTCCAAGCCCCTTCCAGCCTGGCTTGGAACACTTGCAGGGCTGGAACCTCCACAACATCCCTGGGGAACCTGCTCCCGTGCCTCACCACCCTCACAGGGAAAATTTCTTCCCGAATATCTCACCTAAATCTCCTTTCTCTCCATTTCTACCCATACCTCCATGGCCTGTCACTACAGGAACCAGAGATGTTTTAAACTCAGCAAACTGGTGGCTCAAATTGGAAAGCAGCCCAGGGAATGGGTTAGAAATTGCAAGTCAGCCTCAGGGGATATGTCCTGAGGGAAGAGAAGGGTCCATATCTTCTCCTGCAGCATCAGGAGCTGGTTGCATCCAGCTCAGAGTTGGGGACTAGCACTGAGGCAGCCTGGAAAATCCAGTGTAGCAGAGGGAATGATTGTACTGCAATGGACATCTCTCCCCAGGCTGTGAGAGCAGGCTGCCCCTGCAGCTCAGAGGGGAAGGCCAAGGACCCTTGGTTGAACTCAGCTCTCCTACTCTGAACCTTGGGAACGTTTTCGTCAACACCCCCCATGTCTATGAGGTGAGCAGCAGGGCTTGGGATGGATCCTGATGGCTCCTGAGGCAGCAGCAAGCCTGGTGCAGCTGTGGAATTGCTGCCAACCTGGGCAGCTGTGAGCAGGGAATATTTGATGGACTGCTCAAATCTGGGGGGACACAAAGGTGTGTCAGTTGTTCCTGAAGCCCCAGTCCCTGCTTTTGGGCAGCCTTCCTTAGGGATCAGCTGGGAGGCTTCCTGCAAAACAACTCCTTGGCACATGAAACCAAGCCTGGGTCAAAAAGCTGCATGTTCAGAGGCTTTTGTGGCAGTGCCAGACACAAGGCACCTTTGGACTGGGCTCTGCAGAAGCAGCTGCACCAAAGTGGCTGCCTTTGAGCTTCAGCCCACTGCCAACAGCTGCCAGCCAAGTGTCTTCTGCTTATTGCTGCAATCACAGGAAATCCTTGGGAGTTCTCTCCCTTGCTGACCAGTCCCTCACAGCACTTCAACCTTGGTGCATTTCTGGCTCTAGAAAGAGAAAAGTGTTCCTGGGAATAAAGCAAAGGGTTTTTCTACCTATTTGTCTCCCCCCCAGTAGAGTCAAGCTTGCAAAAACTTCATGAGGCACTGCATCATGGCAGACACTTTCAAAATCTTGGCTGTGGATGGGAAAGACACGCTGAGATTTGTTACAAACGATGGTGCTCTCTGTACGTTTTGACGCTGATGCCTCATTCTCAATGTATTGTTTTCATGGTCTGGGAAAAGGTGAATGAGCAGATGGTGCTGTTGGAGCTGTGCTCACTGGGGCAGCAGCAGCTCTGGGGTGATTCCCTAGGCAGCTGCAATCAGCCCACGTTGCTCTCAGCACCAGCTCTCAATGCGCTTGGTGCTGCTGGGCAGAGGGGCACTGCTCTGTGCCCATGGGATAAGCCCAGGGTGACTGCAGTTCTGTGGAGTTGCCACTGCTCTGCATGAAAACCCAAAGGCAGAAGTTGTCCTGTTGAATCTTTGGACTTCTGCCATTCAGCAGCACAAAGCATCTTCTGCCTTTTCTGGGTGTTCATTGCATCATTAGACAATAACACACAAGAAGGGGAGATTCCACACGTATTTCCATTTTGCTCTCTTGCTGCTGCAGGTGAAACTGATGAACCCAGGAGCTATTGATGCTCCCTTCACCTGTCTCCCTTCAGCCACCAACCTGGGCTTGTGTTTCAAGTTTGCCCCCGAGGAGGGCATCATTGCAGCAGGTGGGAGCCAGGCTGTGCAGATCTCCTTCAGTGCCACCGTGCTGGGGAGCTTTGAGGAGGAGTTCCAGTTCAGTGTGGCTGGATCTCCTACGCCTGCCATCCTGACCATCAAGTAAGGACCCTGGGAGCTGGGTGGGCACATCTGTAGCTGTCTCTGGGACATCCCCCACCTGCCTCCTTTTGGGGTGGAGCAGAGGAGAAAGGTGTTTCCTGAGGTCTGAATCTCTGCTCTGCCGCTGGCATTGCTTTGGTGTCAGGCTGCCTCCTGCCCTGTGTGGTGGCTGGGAGCTGGAATGACTCGTCCCTGCAGGGATCTCCCTGTGCCTTGGGCCATGGCAGGCAGTGGGATGGATCAGCTTTGGGCAGCAGCTGCTCTGGGATGTCCCACCTGAACACCCAGCAAGGCCCCCAGGGCTTTGCAGATGGGCCAGCCTGGCTGATTCTGCAGCAGCAGCAGCAGTGTTTGTAAAACCTTGTGTGAATAATCCATGCCAGATGGGCAGCAGCAGCCTCAGCTCACCTCTCATGGCCATGCTGTGGGGCACAAGCTGTGCCCCCAGCTCCTGTGCCCAGAGGGCTCTGGTGCCTCCTTTGCACAGCCAGCAAAGCGCTGATGTGGGAGTCAGGAACTGTGGGCTGGTGCCATGGCAAGAGACAATCCTGGCCCAGCCACAGGGAGAAGGGCGGATCATAGGGGAGGCAGAGCTCAGTGCTCAGCACCACAGCAGCGTGAGGCCTTGTCCCTGCCAGCCTGAGCCATGTGCTGCAGGATAATGGAGTGGAAGCAGGAGAGCTGATGCTGGCTGCTCTGCAGCTTTGGAGCTGGGCTGCTGCTCTTGGGCAGCACTGGCTCAAGGCAGTGAAGAAATGAAAGCAATCTGCACCTGATGATACCAATGAGATAAGGGAGATGGGTAAAGAAGAACAAGGAAGTTATTCCTTAGCAAGAGAAAAGTGGTGAGCAGGTCTGCCCATAGTGCAGAAACAAATCTGCTGCCTTTGTTTTTGGAGGAAAAGTGCTGCTTTTTTCATTTGGAAATCAAGAGGGAACCTTTCACCATCAAATAATTGATTCTCCTCTGTCCCTCCCCCAAAATGGCCATGGGGTGTTTGTGCATAAGCAGCTTTCTCCTTGAGCAGGGGCAGGTGTCTCTTGTTGAGATGTGCAGAGCAGAGCCAGGGGCAGTCCTGTGAGTACAATAGAGGACACAGCTGACTGGTTCTTGATTTTGAACCAAAAGGCAGAGTGGGCACTGATTGGCATCAACCATGAAATCAACTGGTGAATGTTGTGCAGCTTCAAGTGCTGATTTCAGTGGATGTTGGTGGCTTTTGGAGTGTGTCTGCTGAGTTCAAGGGAAGGTGAGGTGCTGTGCTAGATTCAGGACAGCCAAGTTTGGTTGTTGAAGCTCTTGCTCTTGGCTGTGCCAGCTGGTGCACTGCTGACAAGCTGGTCCTTTCCTCTAGGATTCATCTGTGCCCTGGGTAGAACTGTTGCTGCTCTTTTCAGAGGATGTTTGGGAATGCCCTGGATTCATATCTCAGAAAGTGTCTGTAATGATTGTGTGGGTCAAACTCTCTTGAGAAAGCTCCTCCATGGGAACAGCAGTTGCAGCTCAGAAGGAGCAAAGCAGGGAAGCTGTGGTTGGAAGGGCTGCTTACAGAAGTTAGTGGGGACACCTTGATGTCCATGCCATTGCAGATGGGGAAACTGAGGCACGGAGCCATGTCTGGGTGTGTGTTCAGGGTCCTTCATGGGACCCCCAGCAACCCGGGGGCTTCTCCTGCCTGCCCTGTGCCCAGAGCCCATCAGGGGCTGTTGGCTGCTGCCCCTTGGCTGGAGCTGCCTCCTGTGCCCAGGGCCCTGTGCTGAGCACATGGGGCTGTGTTGGTTGGAAACCCAGGGTGCCCTGAGCCCGGGTTTTGTGCCCCCGAGCCACGAGAGCCGGAGCTTTGCAATGCCTTTAACCGAGCCATTGCCTGCTCTGTCCTCGGCCTGCAGGGGCAGCGTCACTGCACCGAGTTTACACTTCGACCTCGCTGAGCTCGACTTCGGGGACATCTCCTTTGGTGAGTGTTCCCTGGGCTGGGACACAGCCTCAGGGATGTGTGCCTTCCAACAGAAAAGCATCCCTCACTCCTGCTCTGCCCCAGCAGCCTCTTCAGGCTGTGAACTGCAGGGCTGCTGCTGCTGCTGCTGCCTCAGGGGGCATTTTGCCATTGTGAGATCCAGTGGAAGCAAGGAATAGAAAGGCAGAATTTTCTGGTGTCTCTGTGCTGCTTTAAAAGACAGATGTCTGCCAAGGAAGGTGGGAATCTTGCTGCAATGGAAAGATGAGCCCCTCCCTCCAAATGATTATCCCTTTGAAATGACAGGGCTCCCAGGCAAAAGTGTGGGAAAAGGAATAACAGTTCTTTGCTAGACTGTCTCAGGAGAGCACAGACAAGAAGGCAAGGACAGACATTTCCCAGGTGCCAAGTCCTGTTTTTCCCCTTTGGTGGAGTTCTGGTGACAGCAGGAGGAGCTGTGGGCTCTGGCAGGCCAGGGATCCCCCCCAGCCGGTGCGGGAAGGGAAGGGAAGGAGGAAATGCTCCTTTTGCAAAGCCCCAGAGGGCAGGGGGATGCGGGCAGTGCCCAGCAGCAGCAGCAGCAGCAGCAGCGGGGCAGGCAGGCAGGGTCGGTGCCAGCGCTGAGCTGCAGCCAGGGCAGCCCCGGGCCAAGCACAAACCTCCCGCAGCAGCAGCGGCCGAGCTGCGACCCCCGAGCGGGAGGAAGGGAAGCTCCGCTCCCTGCCCAGCCTCAGCTCCCACTGCACAGCCGCCCACGGCATCACGCCACAACTCCCAAGAACCCCCCAGGGAAAAGCCCAGCCCAGGGCCAAAACCGCCCCAAACCCCCCAGAACCCCTGTCCCCCTTCCCAGACCCAGGGCAACGTTCACTGCCAAGCCTAAAGCCAGAACAATGAAGTTCATGAACTTCTGAAGGAAACTCATTGCCTTTCTTGAGCTGCTTCTTCCCCAGCCTGCATCACCACGGAGGCACGTGTCAAGTTGACTTTGGAAGGAATGAAAGAAGAAAGGCAACAGATGGAAATATGGTTCTGAAGCAGGAGATTGATCCTGCTGAATCCATTTTCATTCCTAAGGGCTCTTCGGCTGAAGGCAGCTGTTGTATTTTTGCTTCTTTGTAACTCTTGACTGTTGTCTGCATGTGCTGGCCTCAGTCTCCTTGGAGGTTTTGACATCTGGGTTTGTCCTTTTTGTGCCTCTCTTGCCTCCCTGCTGGAGTCCCTGCTGGAGCTGGCAGTGGTCACTTGGATGGGCACAGAGAAGCTCTGGGCTGCAGCTGCAGTTGTTTTTCCTCCCCATCTGTGTCCCATTGACTCTTGGTGAGCAGGCCTGGGGAGAAGTCTCCTCCCCACAGAGCTGGCCAGCCCAGCCAGATGTGCAGTGCAGAGCAGGCTGTGGCTGCTCTGCGCGCTCTGCAGGACATCCCCACCATGAGTGGCTGTATCTCTGGCTTTGCAGGATGGAAAGCAAATCTCAGAGCCAAAGTGGGGTAAACCCTTGCAGGCAGCACTCTCAGTGAGCAGCACGGCTGTGATGTCCCTGTTTGTGGGCTGAGGTGGGACCTGGTTCCTGATTGCTAATCTCAAAGCAAGGCTCGGCTGTGCCCCCAGCTGAGTGGGCTCTGAGCTGTCACGTGCTCAGTCTGTTTGGCCCAAAGCAAGAGATGCCTTAAGGATCCTGCAGAGAGAAGCTGCATTAGGGTTCTTTGCCTCACGTTCTAGTTGCGGATTCCATCCTCACTTTCTTTTGCTGTAGCTTCTTCTCACTGACAACTCACTCTTTATATGTCTTGAAAAAGGTGGGAGTGTTGGCAGGCTGAGCAGGGAATTGGACAGCTTGAATTCTCAGAGTAAATGCTGGGTCTGGGTGCACACTCATCACTGAGAGAGAACTGGTGCTGGTTTGGGGCAGGTGAGGGAGCTTGGCCCCATCACAAAGAGAGAAGCTTGCAGTGTTCAGCAGGGCTAGGAGTGGGCATTTTCAAGGCTGCAGTCTGGAATCTGTGTCAAAGGGAGCTAAGTGACGATTAATTCCTCACGCAGCTTCTGGGTGAGCTGTAGTTCAGATCATAGAGAGCTCCACTCCAATGCCACTTTGATCCTGCCAGGATCTTGCCCCCAGGATCATGGCCTGCTGGGTGCCTGAATGGATATTTGTGTCCTTGCCCAGGCTTTCCCTACACGCAGCGCTGCCGCCTCACCAACAGCTCCGCGGTGCCCCTGACGTTCCAGCTCCGCATGTCGGACGATGGCACGCAGCCGGCTGTGGACAGCGTGGATCAGATCCGCAGGGACACCGACCCGGCCTGGGGCAAGGGAATCCATTTCCATGTGGAGCCCAGGGAGTTCACCATCAATCCCAGCGGAGGCACCATCCTCCCCCAGGGACACCGGGACATCGAGGTACGGCAAGAGCCCAGCCACAGCCGCTGCAGCACCAGGGCTGGAGCTGCACTGCAGGGTGGGAGGGCTTTAGCTCTGGTGCCAGCTTGGAGCATGCTGGCACGGAGAGATCTGCACTGCTGGGACGCCTCTGCTGGCTGGCTTACTCAGGATGTTCCTCAAAGAGCACTGTTTGCTTTCCAAAATCATATGCCTGAGTTCACAGACCTTATGGTCAAGGCCTGAAGCCATTCTTGTGTTTTTGAGAGCGATTGATTTGATTGCAATGGGGCAGAGCAAGGATGAGGGCAGAAGGTGGCTGTTAGAGAGATGTCATTGTATCAAGCAGTGAGCTTTTCTTTGTGGTGTCATTTCCCCCCTCTTGGGCAGCAGAATGATTTGTGTTCACTGCAGGAAGCTCCAGTGGAGACAAAAAACTCTGCAGCCATGTGTAGCGGTTCAAATTTATTGTATTGATTCCTTGTTAAGTGGTTTGTTCTGTGGTACCCCGTGTTCTCCCTGAGTTGGTTTACCCCTGGGTTTTAGCCTCCCTCAAAGCTGTCCCTCATGCCATTCCCTGCCCCTTGTTCCAGCTCTTTCCCTGCCTGTCAAACCCAGCCCCTTTTGTTCCCCAACCTTCTTTGCCAATTTAACCTGGAGCCAATCCCTGTCTGCAATGCCCCTTTGGAATTCCCCTATTCCTGGAGGCCCCATTGGCCCATGTGAGCCATCCTCCCCACCCTCCTACCCAAAGTGGCCCCAGACACTTGATGTAATCCCCTCAGTGCTCCCCTGAGGATTCCCTTTTGGCTTGCTGTTTGTATTCACCCTCTGATTTGTATCTGTACAAAAGCCCTTGCACGGGAGTGTCCAGGGCTCTTTAGGCTTTGACCCTTTTGCTTGGGATAAACCCTTCCTTGTGGAACTTCAAGACAGAGATCCTCCTCCTTTCTCCTCTGCCTGGTCCCGTTGGTGGCTTGTCTCTTGCGGCGTAGAGCAAGAGGCTCTGAGGGTTCTGCCTGTGGTCAATGCCCAGCCTGGGGCAGTTCTGAGGGTTCTGCCTGTGGTCAATGCCCAGCCTGGGGCAGTTCTGAGGGTTCTGCCTCTGGTCAGTGCTCACCCTGGGGCAGTTCTGAGGGTTCTGCCTCTGGTCAATGCCCAGCCCGGGGCAGTTCCCCACTCCTGGCGTGGGGCCGGAGTTCTCAGAGCCAGCCTGGGGTCAGGGTCCAAGGGCAGCCATGAACTGCCCAGCACCTGCTGGGCCACACTTTGCCCTCAGCCTCCTGCTGTAAAGCTGAACTCGTTGTGGTCGAGTCAGATTTCCTCGGCATGGATGTCTTTGTAGTCAGATGAGAAATTGGCCCCTTAATTTGAATGCAGTGTTGCATGGAGCTGTAGTCTAATGTTTTAACGTAGCTGACCTGACATAGGAAGGGGACCAGGACACCAGGTGGTTCATCACAGGTCCAGTTTATTGAAGAAAGCTTCAAACACTTATACAGCAAATAATAAGCTTATGAATATTCTGTAAGCCAAGCAATCTATTGGTTAAACTATACCATTAACTCTTCCTCATTCCTTAGGGGTTACATCTCTCTTTTCTCATGTCTCTCTCACTATTTGTTATCCTACTACAGCTAGGCCCAAGGACACGCTATCTCACAGGTGCAGGACTTGGAATTAGCCACAGTCTTGTACTTTTCCATTCTCTAGTCTCCTAAATTTCCCAACACTGACCTGTGCCCTTATAGCAAGGTGTGTTTAACAAATGTGGTATTGCCAGAAGGCTTTTGTTACTCTGAGACTGTGCTCTACACATGGAGCAGCAGAAGAATGAAGGGCAAATCCTCCCTCAGGAACTGGAGGTTATCACCCGTGGGTAATGAGCTTTTGTAAGGAAGCATTGACTGTTCTTCTCTTCCACCAGGTGACCCTGTGCTCCAACACGGTGATGGAGTTCTACCGGAGATTGCTGGTGGACCTGGAGGGTATTGGCAAGGGAGTGGCATCCCTGATCATCACAGCCAGGTACCAGCCCTTGCCTGGCCTCCCCCAGGCACTGCCTTGCCCAGGCTGTGCTGGCTGCAGCTGCCAAGGAGAAGTGCTGCTGAATGCCCTCATGTTGTGCCAGCTGGACACGAGAACAGCAGTGCTTGGGCAGCAGCCCGTGGTGAAAAGCACGTTTGCTCGCAGCCCAGCACGGTCCTGGGCCCTCTTCTAAAGGCACCAGGAATGATATCATTGATTGGCCTTGTTTTTGGTGCTTGAGGTGGAACAAATTTCCTGAGGGCCTCCTCTCCTTCAGGCTGCAAGAGGTGGAGTTGTGCTGGCTGTGAGCACGGTGCACTGGTTTGGGCCACACCAAGCAGCTGCTGAGAGTCAGGCTCTGCCTCTGTCCATGAGGGCACATGGCAGGGGAGAAGTGGCTCCCAGCAAGAGTGGGGAGGGCAAGGTGTGACAAGGGGAAAGCAGCCCTTGATGTGGCAGGTCAGCTCCAGTTTTTGTCCTTCCCTCTGCTTCCCGTTTTGAGCTTTAATGTTGTCAGAGTTGAGAGCAAAAGTCGTTGTTGCTGCAGCAGAATTCCATGCTGCTGTGCTGCTGTGGGTGTCAGTGTGATGCCCAGAGGGATGCAGCTCCCTGGTGCTGTTCCCTGTGCCAGGCAGAGCCATCCAGGCAGTGCCTGGGCTGCCACTGTGTACAGCAGGTGGAGCTGGGGCCAGGCAGTGCCTGGAGCTGTGCAGTGAAGGAGCCAGGGAGCTGCAGGGCCTGGCAGGGGCTGATCAGCCCCTCTGTGGGGCAGCTGCTGTCTCGTGCCCTCCAGGGCTGGGGCAAAGAGCTGAGTTCTCAGGCAGGGCAACAGCACAATGGCAGAGAAGGGAGTCAGTTTTACTGAGACCCTGGAGCTGTGTGTTCCTTGAGCCTTAGGGAGCACTGATCCTTGTTGGGAAGGCTTCCCCAGAGCTCGTGGGTCACTGGCACTGTTGCAGGAGTCCTTGCAAGCCTTCTTGGGTAAAGGAGGGGCTGAGGCAGCTGTGGGGCAAAGTGCTCTGCCTGGGGCACTTGGCAGCCTCTGGGTGCTGCCTCTCAGGGTTTGCCCCTCCTTGACAAGACATGTGGGAGTGGGAAGAGGTAGAAGGCAATTTATCCCTGTAGGGCTCTTCAATATGCATTTGACAGTGACCAATGGGTTCTGCTCCATTTCACAGTCTTTGGGGGTAGGCATTCTCCATTCTCTCAGTATCTCTGATTGTCCTGGGGTCATCTCTTTGCCCAGATGTCTCGTTCCTGAGCTCCAAGTGTCCTCCCCAGTGCTGCTGTGTGATGAGTGCCACCTGAAGGTGCCCTACGAGAGAAAGATCCTCATTAGGAATCCCAGCCACCTTCCTGGCTGCTACGGGCTTATTCCCCAGGTTTGGCATCACATCCACCTCCTCCTGTCAAATATTCCTGAGGAGATTATTAGGGGAACCAAGGGTTTGGATAAGACCTTGCTGCTTTCTATTCAGTCTTAAAGATCTGCTGAGAGCAGGATCCTACCAAACTGTAAACTTTAGGAGGCAGTTTAAGCTCCTGAAAAAACAGTTGATGCTCTAGTCCTCAGGGTGTTTTCCTGTGGGAGATCTTAGAGGGTTGTGAAAAGCTGCTGCACCCACAGACACCAGTGCCTTTGCTGGCAGCCTCCTTGCAGGATCCCCTGGGAGTGCTAACCCTACAATTCTTGCATCTTGTTTGTGCCTTTGACCTTTGTCCTGGGGAGCTTTAAAGGTGTGTGTAAGTTTCTGTTGTGGTGGATGTTAAGGAGCCTACAGTTTCTTGAGAGGTCCCTCTGAATCTGCGTTTCATTGTGTCCCTTCCAGAAGCGCAAGGAGGACTCTGCTGTGCTCTACTCCAGCCCCAAGCCCTGTGGGATTGTGCAGCCCCAGAGCACAGCAGAGATCCCAGTTGTGGTGGCAGTGCAGGCCCTGGGCACTCATCGCACCAACGTTCTCATCGGCGTGTTCGGGGATGAGAGAAACCCCCTGGTGAGGGCAAGGGGAGATGTGAGCCTGTGTGCAGCTGCTCCTGGCAGGGTGCACAGGGACAGGGATTCTGCCGGGGAAAACAGGCACAGGCTGCTGGGGAGAAGGACAGGAGGGACGGGGGCACAAACAGCTCCTGCCTTAGAGGTGGGAATCTCAGTGCCTGACACAGAATGGAGTTGGGCTCAGCTGGAATCCAGGGGGCATTTGAGGTCATTATTCTTTCAAATGCTGGTAACTTTGGAAACATCTGTTTGAAAATGTCATCTCTCTGAGCGCAAGAGAGGATGTCAGAAGTCTTCTGGGAACCTTGAGCTTTCTGTAAAAGAAAGGAAAGCTGGCATTTGAAGAGTGGTTGCAAGGACTGAAACTTCGATTAAAACATATGGAAATGGCAATGCCAAATTCCCCGGATGGCACCAAACATCCGAACCCGGGCCGTCGTGGCACTGCCTGTAAATCAGTGAACAGGAAGGAAAGGCAATGCAGGCTGTGCCAGGGAGCCTGAAGTTTGAGCAAACAGGTGCTTTTAACTATCAGGCTGCTTCCCTTAAAGAGGAGGGTTTCTCCCCACCAGAAGAACCAGTTGTTTAACCGTCAGGCTGGTCTTACCTAGAGATTTCTTGCAAAGATAAAACCTTTCGGACAGTAACTTTTAGTTTGAAAGGTTCTCTTAGCTTAATCCTTTTCAATTTGGAGGTGAACATGTAATTTTCTTTTTCCCCAAAAGCCCAGCATTTCAGCTGGAGAGTGGTAGCTGTCCCTAAAGAAATAACTTGAGCAGGGTTGAGCTGTTGAAGGTTTTTTAGGTTTCTCTGTTGTGGTTTGTTTTGGGTTTTTTAAAATCTTTCTTGCTTGCTTCCTGGAACAGAGAGCACAATTACGGAGCTCAGGACGGCTGGCAGAAATCTCCCCAAGCCCAAGGCTGGCAGAGCTTGGCAGGATCCCAGCACCACAGCCTGTGTATGTATGGATGGAAGGAAGGATGGATGGGGAATGCGACCTGAGTCACCTGGGAGTGTTGTAAAATGTCAACCAACCCCCCAGCGGTGTCAGGGGAACATTCCTGATAAATCCCTGGTGGAGCTGCAGAGTTTCTGGCCTTGGGCACTGGGTGGGCTGTGCTGGCTGGGCACTGGCTGGGTCTGCCCCTCGGTGTCTCAAATCTCACCTTTTTGCTGCCTTCTCTGTCTTTTCCTCTCCCACTGTGCTTTTTGCATCCCCACCAGGTGTAAATGCCTGTCCTCTGTAATTGCTCAATGCGAGCAGTTGCAGCTGCTGCAGCACCTCAGTGCCATCCCTGGGCTGCCTTTAGAACAGACCTGCCCCAGCCTGGATTGGGAAGGGCTGGATCAAACCATTTCTCAGTCCAACGAGCCAGCACCCAGCCAGGGGCTGCATCCTGGCCAGGAGCTGCTCGTGCAGGTGTCCCTCCCTCCCTCTCTCCCACTGCAGGTCCCTGTTCATAGTTATTTATTTTCCAGAGATGAGCTCCACCCACCTAAATTCAAACCCCAGCCACCGAAGGAGAGGAGAACCAGTCTGGATTGTGCGGCAACTCGATGGAGGCACTTCAGGACTGGGCAGGAGGAGGCAGCCAGAGCCCTGAAAGAAGTGCAGGATTTTACCCACTCTTCAGGAGCAGAGGTAGATTTTCTTGTACACCGACTGCTTGCTTTGCCTCCCCAGCCTGCCAGCACCAAGTCCTGCTCATGCTGAGCTCCCTTTTTGCTGCCCTGCTGTGCTGTGCCCTGACAGTGGGCTGGGCAGCAGGGCCAGTGGCTGGACATGGGCTGAGGGGGAGGGAGAAAGAGTTTTCCTTGGAGAAGCTGGCTCAGATCCTACAGGCCTGTGCTGAGTGTGGGATTTTTTTGCCTTGTTTCCTTCCCAGTGTAAGATGAGGCTTTTCTCTGCATCATCATGGTAACACCTCCAGCTTCCCTCACAGAGCAAGCTGGGATTATGCTGATCTCCATGGACCCTCTTCCCAAGGCAGCCAGACTCCCTGTTTGCAGGGCTCTGCTTTCACCCAGAGCTGCTATTGCACTGCTGGCCCTGGAGCTGTCTGACAAAGGCAGACTTTGCAGAGGGGCTGTCTCTTCCTCCCAGCACAGAAAATGGCTTGTTTTTTGGGTGCCAGCACCAAGTCCTGAGCACCCTCACCTGCCTCGAGGCTTGGAGGGATTCAGGTGCTCCCTGGACGTGGCGCACACTGCCCTGGGAGCAGAGAAGGCAAGAGGGAATATGACTCCCTTGCCCATTGTCAGTGTGGCAAGCAGGGCTGGAGCTGCCAGTGCCACTGGGGGCCCTCAGCATTGGCCACAGAGGGGCCTCCCATCCCTGCAGGCCATCGCAAAGTGCTGCTGGAGCAGCTGCTTGTTGGAGAGGCCGTGCAGGACACGTTGCAGGGCTGCCCAAGGATGCTGTGCAGCACCTGTGGAGGGCACTGCTCCCCCTGGAACTCCTCAAGTGCTCCACAGGAAATTGTTGCAGGAGATTTTGCTGTAGCACCTTGAGAAAGAAGCATTTAAATCAGAGAGAGAGGGGAAGAGCCTCAGGAGTCAGATGAGCTGGACTGGACTCCTTCCCTCAGCTCCAAGAGCTCTCACTCTGAGTCTCCTCCTTTTCTAAAAGCAGGAAGTTTTGAAACTTTGTAATGGCAAGTTGTGCATCAGAGAGAATTTCTACTGCCAGGAGACATCCTAGTTCACTTTCATGTAATGTACTAATTAATGCATTGTGCTGTGAGTATGGGAGAAGATTTTCCCCATGGTCCCTGCACTGGTCAATGGCATGGATGCAGGATGAGGTGAGGGTGATTCTGGCAGTGTTTGGGGAATAGGCCCCTCTGGCTACAGCTCCAAGATGCTCTTCTGCATCCATTTCCATGCTCAACACCTCAATCTCACTTGTCTTCCATCCAGGCTTTCAATATCCTGCCACTGCCAGGTGTGCTGCAGCCAGGAGAGAGCCAGCAGGTCACCTCCACCTTCTCTGGCCACCTCAACACCACCTGCAATGTCCCGGAGCTGTGCCACATGGAGGGAGGCTCCACCTCTGAGGTGCTGGTGCCCAGGGCGGCCTCACGTGTCAGCTCCTCCCTGAGCCCCCAGGAGATCAACTGTGGCTCTCAGGCCTCTCTCAGGGACAGGTGAGTCAGCCTTCCGTGGGTTCCTGCTCTGCCACGGGTTATTGTCCCTGCAGGGCTTCCCTGCTCCAAGGCCTCTGAGCTCAGAGGAGCTGCAGAGCAAAGGCCAGCAGCAACATAGGGATGGCCACTCTGAGCTCCCTGGCTGCCAAGAGAGGAAGGACCTTCTTCTGTTGAGACAGAACATCATCTTCTCTATTTGAGTGCTGAGCCCTCCTGGCTTAGCTGCTCTCTGCGGGGAGCTGGGCTCTGGGCCTGCCTTGGCACCGCATTTAGAGGTGTCTTGAAGTCCATGGTGTTGAGTGGCATCTTCTTCATCATCTGCCTTCTTCACCAGAACAGTGGGATTGTGGTATGGGCAGGCGTGGGGCACAGAGCAAACCTTGCTTTGGGTCCTGCTCCTGCCACAGATGAAGTCCTTGCACTGCTGATCTGCCAGGGTTCTCCTTATGGTGGCATAGCAGCCAGAAAAACTCCTGTGCTTTAGGCTCCCCTGCAGCTGCAGCCGTAGGCAAGCACAGGAGAAGCTCAGCTCCAGCAAGGCAGCCCAGCTCAGGACACACAGGCCAAGTGTGGAGCTGGGAGTGGAGGTGCTTAAAGCAAGCCTGTGCATCAGGACTTCTTCAGGCCAGGCTGAAGTTGGTTTCATGGGGAGGAGACGGACGAGGCTGCTTCCAGTGGTTTCCATGGCAGCCAGCACTGGTTTGCTTGGTCCCAGCTGGGTTCCAGCAGGAAATCTGCCCGACAAGAGCCTGTCTTGCAGGAGAGGAGTTCCTGCAGCCTTTGCTTTCTGACTGATAGGATTGTTCTCATGAAGGAGCAGGCTAGGAGTCGTTAAAACCGAAGATCACGGGCAGAGACTCTCTAACTAATTAAAGTTAGACAGTGGGATGTTTATTAACACCGGTGGGCGGCACCAGAGCCGTCCCTAAAAGGCGTGACCGCGCTGTCCAAGGTTCTTTGCCCTCTCTTTATTTCCCAAGATCTTACACACAATACATCTGCACAACCCCAGCACCTCCCATCCCTGCTCTGTATTCAAATGAGGTCATTGGTCCTTCACTCCTGTGCAATTCTTCCCTTGAATTGGGTTGGTGTCTCGAATTGGGTCAGTGGTCTTAGGGGATGAAGTCAGGAATGTCTTCATCAGGTCTCTGTGACCCTCTGGCACCATCCAAGGTCCCCTGCTTAGTGATTGATTGACATCAAGCCCAGGTGCTAACCATTGTTCTACTGGTTTCAAGATGTTCTTATAACAGTTCACTTCCTCCACTTCCCTCTCCTAATGGTAAACAATAGAACAATCTGCTCCAGCTTAAGCATCTCATAATCATTAACCTATGGTCTGCCTATCTAACCTACATCCTGATCAATGGGAATTGCTTCTAACCCTCAGCTGAAATCTGAACTCTTTAAAATCATGCTTCAGCTATGCCCAGGGAGAAGGGGGCTGAATGAGCTGAGTAAGAACTGTAGGAGAGCTAAGCAGATGTCAGCAATCTGTGCTCTGCTTTAAACTGGGAAGCCAAGAGACAAAGGGCGTTTCCAGGCACCAGTGCAGAGAGCTGCTGGATCAGCCTTTGGCAGGGGCTGGAGGGGTCTGGCTGTGCCTTCAGAGGGAGCTTGCACAGTCAAGACCTTATGATGGCAAAGCTCAGGTTTGGCCGGTCCTGGAGGTCCCCTTCCACCCATGCCCTCACTTGGGATGTTCCCAACCTCTGTGGGTTGAGGAGAATTCACGGAAATGGCCTCAGGGTCAAGGAATGAAGTGCAGGGCCAGCCAGGACGAGGGAGCCCAAGGTTCTGGTGGGACTCTCAGCCATATTTTCTGTTTTGTCTGCAGAAGGGAGCTGAAGGAGCCAGCTCAAAAGGTCGAGGAGGAGGCAAAAGCCTTAGAGGAGGAAGAGAGGAGGAAGGAGGAAGAGAGGCAGAAGAAGGGAAAGAAGAGTGTCTCTGTTGGCAAGCAACCTCCAATACCAGCAAAGGGGAAAACCAAGACCCGAGAGAATAAGGAAACCAAAATTCCAAAAAAAGAAACCAAAATCCCAGAG
Organism: Ammospiza caudacuta; assembly: GCF_027887145.1. Classification (NCBI taxonomy): domain Eukaryota; kingdom Metazoa; phylum Chordata; class Aves; order Passeriformes; family Passerellidae; genus Ammospiza; species Ammospiza caudacuta. Next base: position 7,386,736 of record NC_080602.1, read on the forward strand.
AGGAAGGAAAGCAAAGCATCAGAAGGGAAGAAAATCAAAGCATCAGAGAAGAAGGACACCAAAGCATCAGAGAGGAAGGAAACCAAGATCCCAGAGAAGAAGGAAGACAAAGACCCAAAGAAGGCGGAACCCAAAGCTCCAAAGAAGGGAGAACCCAAAGCCGTCAAGAAGGGGGGAACTGAAATCCCATAGGACTAAGCTAAGATGGAGAAGAACTCTTTATTCTTTATTCATACAACTCATTTTACACAGTTTAACAGACCTTGTGTGCACCTTTAGTTCATTCAAAGGTTTCTTATCAGTTAGTCGATTATTGGTTAATAAAATAGATTTTACTTGTGCATCAAATCTCTCTATTGTATTGTTTACCTCTTCACTGATTCTCACGGGACAAATTACTTGTTATTGCAGGTGCATTTGTTTTTCACCCTCAGAATAGAATGGTCACAAAGTCTCATTCTCAAAATAGCTTCACATGGGAACTTGTAACTGCTTAGTTGCACACAGAAGAGATGATAGGCCAGCTATTGATGTGGCTGAACAAGGCTTCATTTCAAAAGGCTTTTCTGTCGCAGACATTTTTTCACAGAAATCCTTTCTTTCAGTTTTCTGTGTCTTCTGGAAGGCTGAGGCCTCAGAGGAGAACATAAACAATTATTATCAGCTTCTGGGGAATGCAACAGGGGCACCTATTTTGATTGGTGATTGGTTCATGTTCCCATGTTTATAATTAAGGGCCAATCACAAAGTGTAAGCCAGGGGACTGAGTCCTTGGCCACAGCTTTGTTGGGATTCTTTTCTATCTCTTCCTAGCTAGCCTAGCTGCTCTGCAAACCTCTCTCCTTATTCTTTCTAGTATAACTATAATGTATTATATCTTATATTAATAAATTCAGCTTTCTGATTCAAGAAACAAGATTCACCGTCTCTCTGTCACCAGCAGCGCCCACTCAGGCGCGGTAATATCTGGTGACCCGACGTGTCAGAGCAAAAATTAATTTAATAAGACCAGAGGAGCAAAATTGCTGCACTGGGTAAAATCCTGTATGTGTGGCATTTGATGGTTGGTTGCTTTGAAGTGACCAAAGAAAGTGGATTCAAGCCAGGAGCTGAAGAACTGAAGATCCTGATTTGGACAGAGTTCACAGCCAAGGCTGACCACAACAGAACCTTCTTCTGGAAAACCATCAGGAAAGATGATGGAAAAGGGCAGCAGACCTGTGGAGCTGGCCAGAGCAAGCTGGACTCTTTTAGAAGGTACTGTGGGCTTTTCTATCCCTGATGAACCAGCCCTTCATAGCTTGTGGCTGTTCGTTTGGCAGACACATGCCTTGCCAGAAGAGATTCAGTTCTCCGCTTCAGAGGAAAAGCTTATTGCCCTCTGGAAATATTGGTGCAGAGAAGATGGTTGCTTTTTGTCAGAAACAGATATCTATGGGTTCTTTCGATGGGCAAAGCTTTTTGGGTTTTTTACTGATGTCCTGTACGCTTTAGATGTTTTCGTCTGGGAGTGCATGGACTCAATTATCCAGTGCGTCTACAGTCAGGGACGCGTGTTGCCTTCTATCTACCCAGCATTTATAAAGCTTTTCCCAGTCCTGAAGCGCAGAGCAGCTTGTTTTCAATGGATCTCTAACTGTTATGGACAAGCTCCGTTTCCACCGCCCTTGGCAGAAGACCCCATGGGTGATGACTTTGGGCTTTTCGCCCCCCCTGCTTCGCGGCGCGGGGGGCTGAAACTTCGCGGCGCGAAGAAGTTTTTTTTACTCTTGCTCCGGAGCATGCTCAGATGGAGTGTTGTCCTCCCCCCCCTTCTCTCTTTCCGGGGGGATGGGAGTGGCCGCTCAAGCCAGCGCCGGCCTCTCAGACTCCGCCTCCTTCACACATCGGAGCGGCACCGGTCTCCGAGGCTTCCTCCACGCCCCTGCTAGAGCCGTCACTCCAGGAGGTCCCGCCCGCGGTTTCACCGGCCTCCCCGCCCCCGCCAGAGCCTGTGTCGGAGAAGGCAGAAGAGAACAGCACTTTCGGCGATTGACCTGTTGCTAAGCAACAGCGATGCCCCGCCGCTTCTCCCGGCCCCGCTGCTGCCTGTTTGCGCTCCGAAGGAGACTGCGACTGCGCCTCTGCAGCAGACCCCAGAGTCAGCGGCGGGGCACGGCGCCGGCCCCGTGTCGTGCCTGCCGCTGCTTTCAGGGCTGGGGGACGCGGCGGAGGTGGGTTCTCGCGCATCCCCGCCGCTTCAAGCCGAGACAGTCCCAGAGTCAGCGGCAGAAAACGGCGCTGAACCTGCGGGACTCTCGGAGCAGCCCGCGGCTGATCCCACGATCAGCGTGATTCCCTCCTCGGCCGGCTCCTCCGTGGCCAGAGTCACTGCCGCGTTCCAGGCCAGCCCCAGCGTCATCCACAGCCCCGTGGGCCCCCACCCTGGCCCAGCGCCCCCCATGGCCGGCCCGCCAGCCCCGGGCCCGCTCCAGGAAGCGGCCCCAGAGTCTGGTCTCTCCTTCAGTGGAGCGGGGGCTGCCCGCCAGCTGACTCTTGCGGCAGTCCAGCTGCCGGCTTTCAAGCTCGGCGGTTTGGGGGGTGGTGTTTCGGTTGCTGTCCCATAGAGGCTGCCATCTCTGCCGCCCATCTTGTGCCCTAGCGGCGGGGGGGAGGGGGCTCCCGAAAGTTCTGCCTCTGGTCCCCAGCCCGGTGGGGCTGGTGACATGTTGCTGTGGGAAACAAACATTCCCAGACCCGAGATGAAGATTCTCGGGGCAGCTTCTATTTCCCTGCTGCTGGCATGCCTCAGTGGTTTAGGGGAAAGGAAGCGTCTCACTACCCGTGCTGCCATTGTACTGGCAGCAGGGTTCAGGCCTGTGGATATGCAGAGCCTTCCTCATGGGTTTGGCCTGGGCCGTTGGGCTCAAAAAATTCCTGGGCTGGTCCCACTGCGTGGCCTCCTTATGTTTTTGGGGACTCTGGTTTCTCCTACCGGTCCTGGTCCCCCTTTGTGAGCCAGTTTAGGGGTTCCTGGTTCAGCATGGGCCAGGGCCCCCAGGGCCTTTCCTTGTCTGGCACTGCTCTGCTTGGCTGCTGCTCTTTTGTTTTTCAATAAAAAAAAAAAAAAAATTAAAATTAAATAAAAAAGATTGAAAACAGCGGGCAGCAGCTCTGAAGCATTGAAGGGCCAGAAAGGACATTCCACAAACTGTTTAAAAATTGTGTTATGACTGTCAATGGTTTTTTGATAACTATTGATGGGATTCCTTTTGCAGCAAGTTGTTTTCAGGACCAAAAAGGACTCTCAGATATTCCAAGGGAAACAACTTTGGCTCTTGGACTGTTCCTGAAACTCAGCTGCATGGACTCAAATTCTCTTTGCATTGTATTTTGCATTTTTCTTATATTGTGGCATTGTTCTAGTGATTTGTTAGTTATTGTATATTCTACAGGTAAAGAAATTTCCTGTTCATTCCACATCAGCATTTTTTTTATTTTATACAATTTAGAAAGGTGAGATGTCGCAGACATTTTTTCACAGAAATCCTTTATTTCAGATTTCTGTGTCTTCTTGAAGGCTGAAGCCTCAGAGGAGAACATAAACAATTATTATCAGCTGCTGGTGAATGCAACAGGGGCACCTATTTTGATTGGTGATTGGTTCATGTTCCCATGTTTATAATTAAGGGCCAATCACAAAGTGTAAGCCAGAGGACTGAGTCCTTGGCCACAGCTTTGTTGGGATTCTTTTCTATCTCTTCCTAGCTAGCCTAGCTGCTCTGCAAACCTCTCTCTATATTCTTATTAGTATAGTCATAATGTATTATATATAATATCTTAATAAATCAAGCCTTCTGATTCAAGAAACAAGATTCACCGTCTCTCTATCACCAGCAGCGCCCACTCAGGTGCGGTAATACTTTTCTTCTATCATTATTCTACCTATGACATCCCCCGGTGTGTCCTTGGACCCACATTGTCACAACTGACCCACGGTTCCATGAGGTTCCCCTGTGTCACCATGGTCACTGTCAGAGGCTGGATGAGATCAATGTCCTGAGACACTGTGGGATGAGCTGTCAATCAGTCACACAGTGGGTACAGTGCTAACGCAACCTGATTGCCTGTGTGATCAGAAATCCCACCTGGGGGAGGCTCACAAGGGCCTGGGGGCTTAAAATATAGAGCACAAGGTGAGCCCCTGGTATGGACTCTGCCCTCTCCTGGGGTTTGTGTCTCACCCACACTGGAACCCTAGGAGCTGTTAGTCATATATGTGTCTTTCTATAGAGCTTCTGTCTTTCTGTCTCTCTCTCTTTCTTCTTGTTCTAATGCTCTTTATATGGAACATTTTTGGATACCCTAACAGCTTACGTGTTTTAATGTTTCCAGGATAAATGGGCTAAGTTAATGAAGTTACTGCTATGATTAGTGTTTTATGTGTAATTTGATGTTGCGTTAAATCCTATTCCAAAGTTCTTGATTTTTTGCACTTTGCCAGTAGAATTTTGTGTCATTTTGACCTCTTACAAATATCTGGCTGGTGTTTTTCCTGTGCACCAAATTTGAGTAAAGGTGGCAGATGAATTGGTGAGTTGGCACGCAAGCCCTGAATGGAGCTCCGGGTGCGTGGAGGATCGGGGCAGTGTGAGTCGCGCACAATCCCTGCAGTGGGGGGACACGGGTCCCTAGCGTTATTTAGGGTGCCCCGAGTACAGCGGCAGCACTGAGTAGAGCCAAGAGGGCCCCAGTGCCCAGGGTGGAACGGCGGTGCTGGGGGTTCAGGGTGCCGCCCTTCAGGTAGAAACCGTAAACCCACTGAAGGCCCCTGAGGGGATTGGGGTCACAGGGCAGGGCAGGGCTGGGCTTACAGGGCAGGGCAAGGCTGGACCTGCCCCTTCCTCCCCCACACACAAAATGTTTAGAGCCAACAATCTCCTCCAGTCTGTCAAAACAGGCAGTGTTGGAGGTGAAATCCCAATTGTGGCCATGGGCACCTGGCTGAGAAGGACAGTTCTTTTCCATGGGAAGGAAAGCACAGAGCCTCAAGGTTTGGAAGGCAAGTGAGAGCCTCAGCAGGCCACGGCCAGCTAGATTGTCAGTAATTGCAGAGTTTGGATTTAGGGAATTTTGGAGGTGGAAACCCAATCTCAGCCATGGGCACCTGGAGAAGCAGGACAGTTCTTTCCTTAGGAAGGAGAGCATGGAGCCTTTCCCAATGTTTTGGGGACGGATGAGAGGTGACCCTTGTGAAACCACTGCCAGACAGACTTGTCCTGGCAATATTCCTATTGGAAGAATCCCTGGATATAAGGACCTTTGGAGGTGAAATCCCAATTCTGGCCATGGGTGCCTAGAGCAGGAGGACGGTTCTTTTCCATTGGGAAGGAAAGCACAGAGCCTCAGTGTTTCAGCAGCAGATGAGAAGTGACACTCAACATGCAAAGGTCAGTTGGACCAGTCAGGCAGTCTATGGGAGGCCAAAGCAGCCAGACTTGTTTTGTGTTCCCTTGGTTTTGTGGGGCTCCATATTGTCACAATGGTTCCTTGGATCCATGGGGCCCCGCAGTGTCAGAATGGTGACTTGATTCCATGGGTTCCAGCAGTGTCACAATGGCCCCTTGATTACAAGAAGACCTGCAGTGTCACAAAGGCCTCTTGGTTTCACGAGGCCCCACAATATCACAATGGTCCTCCCAGGATCACAATGGTCTCACTGATTCCATGAGGCCTCACAGCGTCACAATGGTCTCTGCGTTTCCATGAGTCCCCTGAGTGTCACAATGGTCTCTGTGTTTCCATGGTGCCCCTCAGTGTCACCATGGCCCCTTGGTTCCATAACACCCCAAAGTGTCCGAATGGTCTCCATGGTTCCATGCAGACCCACGCTGTCACAATGGCCCCTTGTTTTCATGAGGCCTCTCAGTGTCACAATGATCCCTACATTCCATGGAGCCACACAGCATCAGTACAGTCCCCATGGATCCATGAGGCCCAGCAACATCACAGTGCTCTCCATGATTCCATGAGGCCCCACAGTGTCACAATGGTCCCTTGTTGTCACAGGGTCCCACAGTGTCACAATGGTCTCTTGGTCTCACAGGGCCCCACAGTGTCACAATGGTCCCTTGGTTCCATGGGCCTGTGCTGCTGCATTCCCCCCTCCCCTTCTCAGGCCGCCCTGCCAGCTGAGAAATGCTCCCTGGGCAACAAATGCTCGCCTTGGCCAACAGCCCCTGGGCTCAGCTCCTCTGCAGCTCATCACAAACACTGTCTGCTCCAGGCACTGCTGCTGCCCAACCAGCTCCTGGTTCCTATAGGAGCAGTCCTGGGACCTGTTTGTGTTCCCTGAGCGGCACAACATCCCTGTTCTCACACTGCCAAAGAAAGCTGCTGATGCCAAGTGCGGCCAGGATGAACCATTGCTGGGACTGAAGCCCCTCTCTTGGGGCCCTGCAAACAGCGCTCCAAAAGGAGCCCTTGGAGCTCTCCTGGGCCAGCCACTCCCTCTGAGTGGGGCCTCTCCCAGCCGGGAACTCTCCCGTTTGCTGCACTCGGGGATCCTGAACAACAACAGAGCCTGGGCCGATCCCCCCACTCCTCCAGGCTCAACCCTTCACCCGCTGGGGAGATGCCAAAGGACCCACAGTGAGCATTTCCTGCCCTCAGGGGAATTGCTCACAGGTGCCTTGCACTGACTCTTTGTGTCTGTGTGCACACAGGAGTGCCTGTGCTGGGGAAATGTGGCAGAAATGCTGCACTCTGAGGGGCTTGAGTGCCTTGGATAGCTGAGTCAGTCAGGCCTGTAGGGAAGGTTAAATCACAAGGCCTAAGTGAAGTTAAATGCTGCTGAGAGGTTTTCTTTTGCTAAGCAGTTACCTTTAGTATAAGTTTTATGTTAAGTTCAATATTGTTAAGTGTTATTCCTCTGTTAAATTTTGAAGTCATAGGTTTAAGTTAGGTTACATGCTGTTATACTCTGCTCTTTTGCTAAACTGTGAGGTTGAAAGTATCAGTTAAGGTTAATGTATAAGTAAAGTCCTGTTAAGTTTGAGCTCTGTTAAGCTTTCAGGCCATGTTCCTTTTATCCTTGCCCTTGCTGTCCTTGTGTCACTCACACATGCACACACAGGGACAGTTCCAGGTTAATTTCTGGTTTTATTGCCTGGATTCTGTTTGGTTTTGTAGTTGCTTTGTTTCCTTGGTGTGCCTGAAGTGTCCAGTCAGGAGCAGAGTGACTCTTTCCAAGGAACTTTGTGCTGCTGTCCCTTAATATTAAATCTGGTTTTGGCTGATCCCTTGCCAGGGGTTTTTCAGCGCTCTCAAGGCCTCGTTTGTAACAAGGTGAAGGAGCCCTGGCCCAGGCTCTGGCCCTGGGGGACACGGGGACGCTGCCGGGGGGTCCCTGTCCCCCTGTCCCACCCCCAGGGCCCCGTCCCCGTGTCAGGCTCTGGGGTCGATCCCGTGGAACATCCTCTGGGGGAGGCTGCGGGGCCGGGGGACCCGGGGGGACAGGGGACCCCGCTGTGCACGAGCAGGGTTGGACTGCTCTGGGGGGAACTGTGAGGGGGGCCGGGGCAGAGTGACCTCCCCAGTGACCTCACACAGCCCCTGTGATGTCACATTGCCCCTGTGATGTCACACAGCCCCTGTGATGTCACACAGCCCCTGTGATGTCATGCTGCCCCCATGATGTCACACAGCCCCTGTGATGTCACACTGACCCTGTGATATCACACTGACCCTGTGATATCACAGAGCCAACTCTATGTCACCCTGTGATTTCATACAGCAGTGCTGTGACATCGCAGAAGACTGATGTCACAAAGTCACCCTGTGATGTCACAATCTGGTCTGTGATGTCACAGCCTCCTCTATGATGTTACACAGCCACCAGGTGAGGTCACAACCTACTCTCTGATGCCTCAGAGCCACCCTCTATGAGAGCAGACACTGCTCTATAGCCTCACACCCTGCTCTGTGATGTCACAGCAAGCTCTGTGATGTCAAAGCCAGCTTTGTGATGTCACACAACCCTCAAGAACCCTTAAGAACTCAGTTCTATTGAAACACTGAAGTTTCTTGTACTTTGAAGAGATCCCTGTCAGGGACACCACAGGGAAAGTGTCCCCAGGTCCCAGGCAGAGCAGAGAACTGGAGGCAGTGATGACAGGTGGGGACAAAGAGAAGCCAAGTCTTGGTGCCCTGGGGCACAGCAGGGTCTGTGCCACCAAGGGCTGTGAGGAGACACCTTGTCCTGAGGCACGGGGGCCTCCTGGCACAGCCCCAGCCAGGCTGGGCACTGTCAGCCCCTTGTCCTGCCCTCAGCATCCTCCCCTAGCCCACATCCCATGGCCTCAAGGATCTGCTGGAAGGAGTCCCTGCGGAGCCTTGCTCAGGAATGGTCCTGGGGGCTCCTTCATGCTTCCAGGGACTGCAGGTTTTTCAAAGGACTTTGGGTTTTGCTTTTGCCTTGGAGTCTCTGAGAGCTTTGTGCAATCATGGCCTCTAATTATGTGTTGCAATTAGTCCTTAGAGAGGCTTTGTCAGTAACATCACTCAGTGGGGCTCATAAATGCTTCAAGGTACTTCAGTTCTTTTAAGGTATTTGGTGTTTCCCTTGGGATAGACTCTGGGAGATATTTGTCCAATCATGGCCCCAATTATCTGCGTTAATTAGTCCCTGGAGAGCTTTGTACTGACACGAAATGGGGCTCATTAATGCTTTGAGACACTCAAGGTGTTGAAGGTACTTTAGATTTTCTTTTCCACACTGTCTGAGAGGTTTTTGTGCCATCCTGGCCACAAATTCTCTCCTCCAAGGAGTCCATGAGGAGCCTGTGTTGGAGAGGGACCTCAGAGGGAGCCATGAATGCCTGGAGACACTTGGGGTGTTTCCTCTGCCTTTGACTCCTGGCAAGGTTTGTGCAATCTCCTCCCAGGCCCTGAGGTTCAAGGGCTCACTCCAAATGCACAGTGAGGCTCATGAGGATCAAGCAAGTCCTGACAAACCCTGGCTCTGCCTTGATTTCCCTCTGCTCCAGTGTAGTTCATTAGGAGGTTTTCCTTTGACAGTTATGGAGAAATAGTTCAAAGAGCTTCCAGGAAATATGTAGTCCTATTTTAAAGGGTGTCTTTTTATTGCTGTTCTTATTACACAAGAGGTGATTGCAGCATTCAGTGACTGATATTGATCCAGGGACTCTCCTAAGGAGCCCTGGCCTGCTCAGAGAAGTGGTGCCTTGAGCTCTGAGCCAGTGTGGACAACCTTGCTTCATATTCCCCAAGCCCATGGTCTCTCTCCTCACTCACCTGGAACCTGCTTTGCTTGGAGAAGTGGCTGCACACAGCCAAAGAGGGATTTTCCTTCATTTGTTTTTGAAGCAATCTAAAACTCCTGAGTTTCCCCACTGAAAACAGACATCCTCCTCAACTGTGTGCCAAGCCCAAGCTGCCACCAGAAGCACTCCAGACCTGCCCTGGGCCAGCTGTGAGGGTGCATCATCATCCCAACATGCAGTGGTGCCATTGCAAGGGACTGTTGCCATGGACACTGCAAGGACCCCACTGCTGGGTTTGGGTGCCATGGCAACCCCCATCAGTTCAGGTTTCCTTGGAAACCAGCCCAAGGAGCCATTTCTGCAGCCAGGTTCCATGGCCACTTGCCTGCAGAGCTGTTGCTGCCCTTGGCTGCCATGGCAACCCTGGGACAAAGCAGTGCCAGGGCTGTTCCAGGTACAATTGCAGTGACACTCGTTGGTGCCACCAGGTGCCATGGCAACGGCCACGGGGACCCGTTCCTTGGTTTGGTGCAATGGCAACCAATGCCCGGACCCGTTGTGATGGTTGGTGGCCATGGAAAGCTGCCCTGGGCCCTTGCTCAGGGCTGGTGTCAGTGCCCAGAGCCAGAGGGGATCCCTTGCTGGGGGCTGTGCCATGGCCACCTGCCCTGTGCCGCGCTGGCCGCTCTGGCACCAGGAACCAGCAGCCACCGGCACTGCCAGGGCCAAAGGCCAGGTCAGCCAGACAGAAAGGGGCAGGGCTGGGCACTGTTTCCATGGCAACCGGCACTGGGGGGACACCTGGGTCACCTGGCCTGGCAGTTGCCATGGAAACCCCCGGCAGGGACTGAGGGCACAGCCCCTGGCACTGAGACCCTGCTGGGCCGGGTGCTGAGCACAGCGCTGAGCACGCAGAGATGGTTTTGTTCTTGCTGAGCTGCAGCACAGCCAAGGCCTGTCCTGCCCCTCGTCCAGCCACGCTGGGGAGGGGCTGGGGCTGCGGGGGAGCTGGGCAGGGGACACAGCCAGGACAGGGGACCCCAACTGACCCCCGGCATAGCCCCAGACCAGAGCACATCATGCTCAGGGTATTGGCAGGGGGGAACAGGGAGGAAGGGGCGAATTCTGGAGTGAGGGCTTTTGCCTTCCCAGGTAACACTTAGGCAAGAGGGAGCCCTGTTTCTCCAGTGGGCAGGGTCACTGCCAAAGACACAGACACCAACTGAAGGAATTGTGTCATTTATATCATGCACAGCTGCAAACATTTACAAAAAGATAAGCTCAGCAAAGCACATCATCATTAGCAAAGAATTACAAAAGAAGCTCAGCAATCCATCATAACCCATCATTATATTTTGATGACCAATCCCTTGGTGAAACACCAGAGGTGTTTTTGGCAGGCAAAGATTCTGGCTGACTATCAAGGTACACCTTACAGACATCAGTAGTACTTTAGTGACACCATTCTTCATTCTTTTTTCTCAATCTCATTCCAATTAGGAACAAGAATTCTGTTGTGCCTGGAGCTGGCACCTTTTTAATTCCAGAATAATGCCCCCAGGCCCTTTGCTGTTCAGCTTTCCCATGCTGTCTGTGGCTAACAAGGCTTGGGGGGCCCTTTCCCCTCTGGCTGGAAGGGGCCGGGTCCCAGTGCCTGAGGGGCACCCAGGCTCCTGGATGGAATTGCTGTGCAAGTCCCTCAGTGTCACAGCAGCCTTCACACAGAGCCCCGTGGATCAGAGCATTTTCCACAGGGGCCCTTGGGGAAAACAGGGAGATCTGGTCTGGCAGGATGTGTAAAACCATATCCTGGCAGATCTACTTGTTCTCACACAGAATCCTTGGCTGCAGGGACACATTCCCATTGTTCCTGCCCAGGGTTCAGGACGCAGAGTTGTCTTTCCCAGGAGCTGCTCCTTCAGCTGCCTCGGGAGGGCCTTTTGGCCTCGGGACCCACACTCTGGCTCCATTATTAGGGCTGCTGCCCCCAAACCCTTTATCTGCACAAATGGTGGTGACTGGAGGTGGATCTCCTGTTTTCACAATCGTTCTTAAAATTGCAAAATCAGTAATTGTGCTACCCTGTCATGGGGTTGAACAATCCAATCTTGTTTGTTATTGTTTACAGAATTACTGTAATTTCTCCTTGATATTCTGCATCATTTCCTCCTGCCATGACAGGAACACTTTGCAAGGCCAAGCTCCAAGGGAGCAGTTACCAAATCAAAGTGTCCTGAAGGAATCTGAATTCCTGTTTCAGGATTGATAGCTCTCATTGGCTTTGAATTTTTCCTAATGAATTCCAATGCATGAAGGCCCAGCCCTGCAGCCTCTGGGCTGGCCCTGCCAGGGGCCATCACAGCCAGAACAATTTCCCAGGCACCCCAAGTCTCACTGCCCATGGCTGGATTTGCAAACTGGGGGCAGCCGTGCACAGCCAGGGGGTTTCCATTTCCCCAGTGGGCCATTGTGAAGGACATGGAGCACATCTGGGAGATGGGTTCTCCATGGGCAAAGGTTCCCATCTCCTCATTTTTCCAACTGCTCTTTTAACAACCCCTTCACCCATGCAACCAATCCTGCAGCTTGTGCATAATCTGGTACATGAAAAACCCTGCAGGCAAAATCACTGTATTTTTCACAGGAACAGACAAAGCACTCTGCATCACAGTATCAGCAAACCCTGCAAAAATAGCCAATTTCCTCCCTTCCTCCTTTTTTCATTGTATACAATCTCCCAAAGTTGACCACTGACATTAGGGTCCTGGCCAATCCTGTTCTGTAGGGTATTTAGTGTTACATCCCTGAGCAGCCAAAGCTACCAAATTAGTATTGTCAGCACTATTTCACATTATTATATAATTTTATACATAGATAGTGATATAGAAATATAGATAGATACAGACATAAATAAATATATATAAATAGATATATTGAAGTCTTATTATACTATAAATACATATATAATTATTATGTATATAGATATTTCACTTGCACAAATGCATCTGAGCTCAAGACTAAAACCTTCTTCTCTTGCTCCATGTGGGAGCATTCCAACCATAATTGTTCCTTCTGAAGGTGCTGTTTCCTATGTACTCTTTCCTTTTCCATATGCAATTATTGGATGCATTTGAAGCCATCCAGGGGTGCAGCTTCTTTTACCCGACTGCCCCACTACTCCCACAGGGCTCCAACCTCAGCCCACTCCAGAGCCAGGGAACTCCAGGGAAGGGCTTCCCAGCTGGGTATTTCTGATGGGACTGATTCCTCACATTGACACTGAACAAGTGACATTTTGTTGGCATCTGGCCAGACTGTGCCAGTTTTGTTTTACCAGTGGCCAAAGTCAGCACCAAAGACACAGACTCCAACTGAAGGAATCAGTGTCATTTCCTGCAGTTCAGAGCAGCAAAGAATCACAAAAGGAGCAGCTCAGCAATGCACCCAAGCATCCCCACCAAAGATCCAGCAGCATTTACCCTCAGCCTTTACCATCCCCCAGACCCACACAGCAGCTGGGGAAGCTGTCACAGCCAAGGGCTGCAGAGCCACTCCTGGGCACTGGGAATTCCTGCAGGTGCCTCCAGCCCCAGGTGAGGCTCCAACCCCGCTGGGAGAGGGCCCAGCTCTGACAGTGCTGAATGAACAAACTGACAGCACTGCTAGTGTGGCAACATCTGCTTTCATCCTCCTCTTGGGTCCCTCCCAAAGCCTGGCCAGGGCTCAAGGAGGAACCAAGGGAGCTGACTTTGACCATACAGCCCCAAACAAGGCCAGATGTCAGATTTCATGGCCTTGTCTGGCTTCTAAATACACAAAGGTCAATACATGTTTCACTAGTGAGTGGCTACATCTATCACAGGGCTAATGACCATGCATATTTCATCAGGGAGCAGATACAAAGAGAACCTTTGCTTGGAAGGTTCATCCAGAGGCCACCTTTGGCTCAGGGCCTGCTGTCCAGGCCTCACTCAGGGCTGGTGTCCAGGCCTTGGCACTTCAGAGACGTGGTTTAGTGCTGGGCTTGGCACTGCTGGGTGAGCGGCTGCACTGGGTGAGCTCAGAGGGCTTTTCCAACAGAAAGGATTCTGTGATTCCATGATTATATCCACTGCATTCAGCTGGGGCTATTTTAGCAGCATTCCTTTGCTCCAAAAGTTCCCTCTTGCCCAGCTCCTGTGGCCTGAGGCTTCAGCTCCTTCAGCTCCTGGTGCTGAGCTGCTCATGCTGAACGAGACGGCTCGGAGAGAAGAACACAGTCCATGCAATTCCTTCTGGGACACGGAGAGGGGAGGCTGTGCAAACAGGAGCTTGTTTGCTGTGGCCTCCTCCTCTGCCCTTCACACCTTTCAGCGCTTTGAACCAGCCAAGAGCTTTCTCCAAGAGTGCAATGGAGCAGCTGCTCCTGCTCCCAGGCCTGGCTCTCTCCAGTCTCTGCCCTTGCCTGCTTCTGTCCCTCTTGCTGTGCCCTCTGTTCCCCCAGGGCTCGCTGGCTGCTGCCCAGGACTGTGGCACTGGCACAGATCCAGTGCTCCAGAGCCTCCTTTCTGTGCCCTTGCAGCTGCCTGGGCACAGCAGCCTTTTCCATCTGGAAGCTCCCCATGCACAGGGAGTGCCCAGCTCCGTTCCTTGCACAGCCTCCAGGAGCCCAGGGCTGCCATCTCCAGTCCCTGCTGGCCCTGGGGGCTCCCAGGTGCCTCAGGCTGCTGTGACACCGCTGCACACGGGAGGGAAGAGGGGCAGGGGCTGTGCTCAAAGTCAGCTCCATGTGCTGCTGCTGCTGCTGTGGGGTCATTTGTGCAGCCCTGTCTGCCCAGAGTCAGGGATCAGATGCTGCCAGTCTCTTCCAGCCCTGGCTGCTCAGAGTTTGGGCCTTGGAGCCCCAGGTGGCCAAAGGCAGCTGCTGCTGGTGCCTCTGTGTGCCCGAGTTCAGCAGTGCTGCTCCATCAGTCTGTGCCCAGCAACGGGGAAAAGCCTCAGCCCTGCAGGGCCAGGAGCTGCCGGGCTCTGCCTGAGCAGCTCAGCCAGCAGGAAGGGAGCTGCTCCACATGGGAACCAGGAGCAAAGGACATTCCTTTTATAGGACATGTTTTCGATTTAGAGGGAAAAAAAAGGAAAAAGGAAAAAAATAGGTAAATTGTAAAAGATAAGAATAAAATCCAAGTGTTAGTGAAAAAACATAACACAATGTTAGTGAAAAAACCAAAACATAAATGCAAAGATACATTCTTTGCATTAAGAGGTAAATGATCTTTTTCAGAAGAGAACTCAGTTCTTTACATTGTAAATGTGCTGATGGCATGGATCCATCTTACTGACCTCAGCAGCCTCTTAAAAGATTTTGGGCTTTTTTCCCAACACTGGTATTTGAAATTGTGCTCGAAGCAAGAGGAAATTGCTTTGTGCCCTTCCAGCTCCAAGCAGGACTGGGAATGGAAACTCTGTCAAAGCCCAAATCCTTTAGAAGATGACCTTCCTTCTCACCCTGCAAATGAGCTGCACATTCCCTTTGAAACTGCCAGGAGTTTCTTAGAGTCACAAAGTCCCACTTACGGCTTTTTGCTCTGGTTTGGCAGTGCAGAAGGGCAATTCTCCATCCACCAGCTCCAGACTGCACTGCCTCAGGAGCACGGCCCACTCGCCAGCTTTGGCCCACTCGTGGCACTGCCAGAGGAGGAACAAAGTGCAATTGCACAATTCCAGCCAATCAAGAAGGAAGAATGGGACAGACAAAACACCCTGTGCAGATCCAGGCGTTCAGCTGGGACTGTGGAGAGTTTGGGTCCTTGCCAGTTGGATGTGTGTCCCCAGCTGCAATCTCTGGGCCTGCAGCAGAGTCTCACTCACCTGCCAAAGCAGAAAGCTCAGGCTCTGTGCTCACAACGGGCTCGTCTGATGCAGAGCTGTCAGAGCAATGTGAGGGCAGAGCCAGCCCAGCTGGGCCCAGGGCTGAGCCCAGCTGAGCCCTGGCAGAGCCCAGAGCAGCCTCAGCAGCCGCAGAGCCCGGCTGCAAGGAGAGAAAGCAGAAACCGCCCGTCAGCTGAGGGCTCCTGTGCCCTTGTGCCAAGGCCTGCGGTGCCCAGGCCATGCTGGCTGTGCCCAGAGCTGTGCCCAGAGCTGCCCATCCCTGC
Source organism: Ammospiza caudacuta (assembly GCF_027887145.1). Lineage (NCBI taxonomy): Eukaryota > Metazoa > Chordata > Aves > Passeriformes > Passerellidae > Ammospiza > Ammospiza caudacuta. Next base: position 7,402,130 of record NC_080602.1, read on the forward strand.
TGCCTTTGGCACAGAGCAGGAGGGCAGCACATGTGCCCAGCCTGCAGCCAGCCAGGGCACATCCAGCCCTCAGCAGCTGCCCAGAGCAGGATGCTCCTGTGCTCGCTGCCAGCTCCCAAAAGCTCTGATCCCACCCTGCCAAGCACACAGGGACCCACCTCACGCCAGCCACGGCTGCAAGAAAAGCTGCTCCCAAACCATGGCCTCAGCCTTCTTCAAGGGCACGGCCCATCCACCCCACAGCTGCTCCCAAACACTTCCCCATCCACACTGGACCACCTCGAATGCTTCCTCTGGAATAACAAACAACACATTATTGAAAAGAGTTTAGAGACAAAAAGGGAAAAAAAGAAAAACGGTAAAAACTCTTATCTCTGTCAGGCCCTTGAGGAAGGCCCAACCCCTACATGGTAGGGAAAAACCCAGCCATGGCTGTGAGAAACCCACACTTTCTCTCTTTCCCCCTGCACTGCCCCCCCAAAATCACGGTGACCCCAAAGCAAACAAGGGCAGTGGAGCAGCCCAGCCCTTCCTTGCCTGCACAGCAAAGCAGCTGTGCACAGGTTCTGGAGTCCCACCTCTGCTCCCACCATGGGGCTTTGTTTGTGTCAGGCTGGCTGCCCCAGCCCCAGCCCGGGGCACGGTGGGTGCTGGGGCTGTTGGCAGGGCCAGGAGCCCACTCCCATTTCGTACCCACCCCAGCCCATCCTCCCAGCCCTGCCAAAAGCAGCTGGGCAGCCACTGAAGAATGAGTTGCATCTGCCCCAGCAAAGGGGGAGCCTTTGGTTCCCCGCCATGCTGGGCAATGCCCAAATCTGGCAGAATTTCCCTGGGTGGGGACTCACCTGCAAATTCCCTGTGGAGTTTGGCTTTGAAGAAGGTGCCAGAATCAAAGTCCATCACCTTCAGCCTCCCGTGGCCAGGCTGAGAAGAGCTTGTCATTACTGATGTCACCCTTGCTGTCTCCAGCAGCAGCAGCAGCAGCATCATCCCCACCCGGTACAGCTTCTCCAGGGGCTCCTTCTCCTTCCCTGGGGGCAGACCAGGCTCTCAGGGCTCTGCCCAGGGCCCCAGCTGTCAGGGAACCAGGACAAGCAAAACCAGCTGGGATGGCGGCCACCAGTGCTGGGCAGAGCAGCTCAGCTCCAGCACAAGGGCTGCGTGTTCCCATCCCATGACCCCGGTGCTGTGACACTGGCAGCACAAAAAACTCTGGGTTCCTTTTCTTCTGACTGCCAAGGCACATGTGGAGTAGGAACTTACCAGGGCTCTGGATCAAAGTGTGCCTGTGGCTCTCTCCCTTCTTCTATGGCAGAGGAATATCCCACATCCAAGGATCACAGAACAGGTCTTCCAGTGTGGGTCTGTCCAAGGAGTTCACGGATAAACACCACCTGATCAGGTCTTTGCACTCTGGGGAGAAAAAGCAGAAACTGAAGGTCAGCCAGAGAAGGCTCCTGTCTGCTTTGCCCCACTATTCCCATTCCCAGGCCATGCTGGATGTGCTCAGAGCTGGGCCTAAACTTTCCCATCAATTCCCTGTTTTGGAGGAGAGCAGGACATGTGCCACCTCCTCAGCAGCTGCCAGAGCGGGATGCCCACGACCCCGCTGCTGGCTCCCAGCACTGGCATTCCCCCCGTGCCCAGACAAGAGGATCCACCTTGAGAGAGCCGTTGTGGCAGCGGGAGCTGGCCCCAGCTGAGGTTCTGGCCCCTCCTGAAAGGGTGCTCCCCGCAGACCATCTGGTGCAGCAGGATGCCCAGGGACCAGACCGTTGCTGCCTCGCCATGGTACCAGCCAAAGTCGTTCCATTCCGGGGGGCTGTACGACAGTGTTCCTATGGAATACAGATGGAGTTCATCAGGGGGATGCTGCTTCTCCCAGAGCCTGGCCCCAGCATCCCTGCACCTGCGGGGGCTGCATCAGGGGCACACAGGGTGACCACTGCCCTCTCGCCAGCACCTGGGACTTGTGCACAAAGTTAGGGTTGGAAAAGAAGCCTCTGGTGCTGGAAGAGGGCAGCCCTGGCTAGGCTCAACCATGACATGCAAAGGAAAAACCCACTCCATGCTGGGGAAAAAACCTGCCCATATCCTCCCTGCCTGCATTGCCCCAAAAATATTATGAAGCCAAGGGAAACAGGGCAAGTGGAGCAGTCCAAGCCCTTCCTCTCATCTGCACACCAAAGTGGCTGGGGCACAGGTTCCGCCCTCCCTCTCTGCTACCCCCACCCACGGGGGGTTTGGTCGGGCTGGCTGCCCCAGCCAAGCCCCAGTCCTGGGCAGAGTGGCTGGCAAAGGCTGCCAGCAGGGCT